>NW_027286985.1:32530678-33130678 GCF_022747635.1 Hetaerina americana | reverse complement strand
GGGTAAAACATGGAAAATCCCAATACGAGAAAATACCTTCACTACAGGCCAAATTAATAAGGGATAAGGCATTTTTCTAGCGACACGTGATGAAACCCATTCTCAACCTCAAACAATGTCTCCTCAAACAGCCTTCCTGGTCAAAAGTTTAAAGCATGGCTTCTTTTTATCGAAAACTGAGAGAAAGACCTACCAAACGTTCCTTTCATCCGCGCCCTAAAATTGTCTAAAATCAATAAAACACTAGCCACGTTTAATGGTTGAAACTATCTCCTAAATAAAGAAAGAGGTCCGACCCAATTTGCATCCGTTTTGAATTCATTCCTCGCGCTATCTACGCCAGGAACATAGGAAATTCAAATTATTCACGGCCATAAACATTTAGAACATTATCCATGGCCCATAAAATTACACCCTTCCTCGCTTCCCTTATAGCACTTGAACTTTAATCGGAGCGAATAATACAGATGCATGAATTCCTCCGATCATTTCGTGAGAAATATTTGCTCAAGATAAATCAATACTGAATACCATACGCCGACATGAAGGACGCCTCATGCTAAACGTGAGATAGGTCATCAGAGTGATTTAACGCTAGGTTATTTTTTTTTTAAATTTGTTCCCCAAAATCTTGCCGTAGATCCATCATCATGGAATTCACATGCCGAAAACCAGATCATTTTATTATGCTTGTAATCAATTAAATTTTACTTAACCTTGATAGTTTTTTCAAGTCAATTGTTTAATATTTTTCATTGAAAATATAAGCATAAAAAATGTTAAAATCCATCAAATTTCATGATACTCATTTAAAAATCTAGGCATATGAAAAAGTTTAAAATTGACAAATTCCCAATAAAACCAATGCATGATTATCGAGTATACTGAGTGAAAAAACATTCAATAAAAAAATGTATTCAATTTGCATCAATATTGAATTGAATGATAATTACATTTGATATTCCAATGCGACTAATTCCATAGGGCGTACATGCAGACTCGTGTATTGTAAAACAAACCTTTCTTACTAATGATTCTATTTATGCAATTTTGAGCGAAATAAATATGGCAAAAATAATTAAATTTGGCCAATTTTTCTTCACACACATGTCACGAAGGTGATTTGAATTGGGGGAAAAAGAGAGAAGGATAAGGGCGCGCAAAGTTTATCACCTCCAAGAAACCAAGTTTGGAAGTTTGACAAATGTTAACAAGAGCTATCGCTTCAACACATTAACCTCCATTTGCTTTAAATAACATATGAAATACGATATATTAAATAGATAAAATTTTGTTAATGACATTTGGCAATATATGTCTCTCTAAAGAACAATAGAATATTTAAAATTGAAATTTTAAACGCACATCAGTAATTGATGAAGTATCAGAGCAAAAACTATAAACGAGAAAAAATCTATGAAAGTTTTGATGAGAATAAATAATGTAATTTGAAAACTAAAAATTAAGTACAGCGAAATTGACTACCTATTGTTTATGAAAATGATTACCAATTTTCATTAGATGATGATATAGAATTTAACTAAAATATACAAAACAAATATTGTCAAAGTTATTTATAGTTATCAATGGAAAATATCATTTTTCTCAATATAAATTATGCACATTTATAAATGGTAAATGTCATTTTCCTAAATGTCATATAAATAGAATTCATTTTTATCTTTGAACGAGGGTGGTTCAATAAGCACCCGTGTTAGAAATGAAGAAACCATTTTTTTTATTTTTCAACAAAGTCCCCTTTTAAAAATATACACTTCTCCCAACGTTCCGGCCATTTTTTTAACCCCTCCAAAAATATGATTTGTCGAACTCTCCAAAGTACGCCTCTGTCTCGGCGATAACTTCCTCGTTTTAGCTACATTTTTTTCCCGCGAGCCATTTCTTCATGTTAGGGAATAAGAAAAAGTCGCAGGGAACCAGATCGGGTGAATACGGAGGGTGCCGCAGCAATTCATAACGTAGTTCATGCAGTTTGGCGGCGACAACTCCGGATGACAGCCGGATCAGCTTGTTGTCCACCATGAGCAGTCGCGGCACCCATCGGGCCGACAATTTTTTCATCGCCAACTTATCATGTAAAATATTAATTGTCGCTCCAGTCCGCACACCCACGGCCTGTGCTACTTCGCGCACTTTCATTTTTCGATCAGCGAGAATCATGGCGTGGACTTTTTGAATGTTTTCCTCGGTAACCACGTCTGCCGGGCGTCCTGGTCGCTCCTCATCAAAAACAGATGTTCGCCCACGTTTTAATTCGTTAAACCAATATCTAAATGTGGTCATAGATGGCCAAGTGTCCCCATAAACAGCATCCAACTTTGCTTTTATCTCCTCGCATTTCTTCCTATCCAAAAACAAAAAAGCGAATTACAGAACGATACTGCTCTTTTTCCATCATTGCGAAAATCACGAAATACGTCTTACTCGAATGGCTGCCTAATCCAAACTAACCTTTGAATCAGTCTGAAATTTTTTCCCCGTCGTATCATAGATGGCAGCACACGATGATAACAGAAACTTCCCTCAGGATCGCCCTTCGTCGTCAAACACGGGTACTTACTGAACCGCCCTCGTATTGTTTTACTATATTTATAATTATTTCAATTTCCAGGAAGGAGTGGCATATTTTCTTAACACATATATTAATTTCGATCATTGCTGATTGTATGTGAATAGAAACGCCATATTTACACTTCACGGTAAGACTTTGAGTAACGGAAGGCTTAAGGATATTACAAGACTGCATAGAGGCTCCTTGTATATGCTCCCTCGGAAGCTCTACGAGAAAATCTTAGCAAGTGTTTTTATTATTCAAAATTCCAAACAGGAGCATTCCACATAAATATTTCCTTCTGGTAAGCACGAATACACCCAGCCTAAGTTTCAATATTATATCAACATCTATCTATAGCTGGGGATAGTTCGATGAGTTCGCACTTCAAATGTTTAAGAAAACACCACCAATGAGTTCAAAAAGAGTTTTTGGTCACTTCTATTTGTACTCACGCATTTTTTACGATAATAACAGTCAAGATGTACAAAAATTAACAGCATCACATTTTTAACGAATACCAAAAGGTTGATACTCTTTTTAAGCTTAAACTGATGTAGTGCACCAATGATTTTGATACAGTGAAGACATGATCACAAAATGAAAAACTATGATTTTTTACTTCATGATTACGCGCCATGGCGAACAATCTTTTACTTGACTAACTACGATCATTTGAAGAACAACAAAGGGTTTGCCAAGCGTGTGGGATCCCAATGTTTTTTTAAAAAGGAGTTTAAATGACATTACTTGCTCAAATCTGCCAACTTAGATGAAATTTTGATATTCAAGTTAATTTTTGATGATGTACCAGTCACCAATATCCTCAAGCTTAGCAGAGGTATATCTTCGTACTCAGAAAGTTGCTTTGATAATCGTGAAAGAAAACAAATAATTACAATAAATTTATGACGGAGTCATTCGCTAATTTTCAATTCAATGTACAATTACAGTGTAAATGGACGCCTCAATACTGGCTAAAGCAATCGACCGAAAATAGAGGGATCCGGGTTCGAATCTCAGTCAAGGCGAATGATGTTAACACCCTGAAATTGTTGCATTGAAATAATTACCGTGCTTCAACTCTTAGGTCAAAAAATACACCGTAAACAGCGATAGCCAAAGGTACATCACAGATGATTGTGTTACTATTCGATAAGTCACCATCCGGCCCTTCTATCGCTACGATCATCACATTTAACTCGGATGAAACCAATGTAACGTATCATCAGGAAACTTAAAGAGCCACTTGAAGTTAGGAAGTGGTTTCCTACGTGGTTGACGCAATAACATGCTTAACCGAAGTCTACAAGGCGATGACTGTAATCATCCTTTAGCTATGGCAAACGAAC
This sequence comes from Hetaerina americana, assembly GCF_022747635.1. Lineage (NCBI taxonomy): Eukaryota > Metazoa > Arthropoda > Insecta > Odonata > Calopterygidae > Hetaerina > Hetaerina americana. Next base: position 33,126,754 of record NW_027286985.1, on the reverse strand, counting down.
ACCATCGAGAACTTACGGAAATTTGTTGACGTGGTGCAGACCTTTAGTAGCCAGTTTGACAAGGGTCAAACGTATCGAATGATTCAAGGTCATTTATAGCTTGATCGGAACCCTACGGTTCTCTAATTCTCTTGATGGCCAATATTAAAATAAGATAGGCCGATAATGGGATACAGGAGATGAATTTTTAACCATGTTAATGAGACTTAACAAACTTTCCTCGCAAGGCGTCGGAAATACCTCATCTCATTAAGGAGTGATTACTAACTATTAGGGGAGGCGACCGACATCCAAGGTCATTTGCGCCATTAGGGATAGATGGGGTAATTTGGTAGATTTAGGATGTTGAGGGAAAAAGGAAGGGTGGAGAGAAATCCGGCGTAGGCATTAGCATACTCTTTACGATAGACTCCAAGGCGTCCTCAGTTTAATATCCCATCCGACGGAGGCGGCGTAATCGCTTAAAAGTGCTCTCCACAAGGCACCCTAAGTAAGGATTGAAATACCGAAACTAAAAACCCGGACCCTCTGCGTGAGAAGCCTGTAAATCAGCCACCGCACCATCAAAGTTTGCAGGAGCGATGAAATATGTCAGTTGAGATAGAAGAAAGATTTAGCGTAGACACATCTAGTATCCGGGAAATACTTAATACTAGGAGTGATAAGGTGCGTGGGATTCACACATTCAGGGTAGGGGAACCAGTTACTTTCCCTGATCCACCTGCGGTTTCTCAGGGAGATCTAGTACCCGAAAAAATTACACAGCTAGGGTAAAGTTGAGGTTGGGCCCAGAAGCGTCTCCCTAAATCGACCCCGACCCCTCCGGTGATTAGTCAAGTTCTCTACCCACTGGGTAACCACGCACCCCTAGTAGCCTCCATAGCGGGGCAAATTCACCTACGAGAATCATGTCATGAAGATGTATTAGTAATCATTAGAAGATGAGACCGGAAGCTGAGGTGACTTGCGCCACCCGGGGGAGAGGTGGATTAATTGGTGGGAGCTAGGATACTCAGAGTTGGAGGGAAAAGGAAGACTGGAGAGAAACCCAGCGTTGACATCAGCCTACTCTCACGGAAGGACCACAAGGAATACACAGTGTGAGGACCATCCGATGTACAGCGTGCTCCTCTTGAAGTCGTCTCCAAATAGTATCTCAAATATGAATCGGGATACCACAGAAAAATCAGGATGTCACTGACAAAATTGGAACCTGGATCCTCGGGGTAGGAAGCATTATCCACCGTACTAACAATATCCCTCGGTGAAAATGGCCTGGCCTTACATTTGATACAGACAATTTTTTAACTGAAAGAAAAAGAGTGAGATGGTAAGGACAGGAAGGTATTTACGTTTTCGATGCTAGGCTGACGGCATTTCCAAGTCCAACTCTCCATGACGTAAAAGTGTGACTTTCAGTACCGGAAAAATGGACCAGTCGGGTGATTAGAGCGCAATTGTTTTCTCTAGCTTTGACATTTGCGAGAAAAGGTCAAAGTAGGGGTTGGACTTACACGATTACTTATTCATAACCATCCCAATCCCTTGTATCGGAATATTCCAACTTCGTTGCAAGTATGCAAGGTATTTGGCATGCACCTGGGGGGACAGTAGGCGAGCCGGATGGCTACCGGGGAAGAGCGGAATGGGAGACGAGGGAAGGGGCGGAGGGTGAATGGAGATGCAGGAGTTGGGTGCCTAAATATTTTCCAGCAATTTGGGAGGCCTGATCGGAGGGAGTGGGAAGGGAAAGGGAGGTGGGCGAGGGGAGTTAGGGCTCGGGGGAAAGGGGCAGGAGATTGAGAAATGAAGGAACGAGAGCGGCGGTCGCACGTTAAGGGCAAAGGTCGAAGGGATTTCCTTATATTCAGGGGCAAGGTAGAAATAAAAAAACACACCCAGAGGGAAGAGAAAAGAAAAATAATAGGCGAAGGAGAATAAAAAAAAACAAATGAGACACGAGGAGGCGAAGCGGAGAAGAGGAGAGCAAGCGGAACGGGCGAGTTTTGAGACTGTCGGGTCTCGCCTCAGAAATAGCTCTCATGGAATATCATCGACCATCTGGGCGGGGGAAAACATAGCGATCACGCGCACGCCAACGGACGGTATGGGACGGGGTGAGAGAGAGAGCGGGAGGTCCTCGGAGGAGGAGGAGGAAGAGGAGTAGAAGATTGGGCCAAACTACCCGAGATTGAAGGGTTGCCTCATTCTTAAGGGACACGCGTTCTCCTTTTCCTCGCTCTACCCACCCGCACACGACTGCCGCAACCCCTAAAACTATACCCTCCCACCGATCCTTTTCCTCCTCCACCACCACATGGATGGAGTCGGCGTGCATTTTTTTTCCTTTCAAATTTTTCCTGTAATCCCCTCTGTCCCTCAGGCGAGAAGTCTCTCTCTCTCCCTCCATTTCGCACGCTCGGAAATTCTTCGGAATGGTCAGCCGTGAATGGATGGAATGGAAGTGGGTGTGGGGACTGGCTGGGGAGGGGGGAGGAGGTTCGCAAAAACCACCCTCCCACACCACGCCTAACCCACCACGCTGACCCTTGACATTTCCCTCGCGGGGAGTTCCCGAGATAAGAGTCGAGGGAAGGGATGTTGAATGTGAGGGGAGAAGGGGGGGAAAGGGTATGATGCGGAAGAGCCTTAATGCGGCGGGAGGTTGCCACGGTCGTGGTGGAGGGGGTGGGTCGGTGAAAGAAACGGCAGGAATAAATAAACAAGCTACCCACCCTCCTTTACCCCCCTCCCCCGCCATCGAGAGGAAACAGAGATAAGGGTCGCTCCTCCCCCTTATCTCAGAAAAATATCTCCGAATCGATACGTGTCGATTCCGTTGAATTCGCAACGAAACTCGTGTCCTCCACGGCGGCGTTGATTACGCGCCCGAGGGAAGAAGAGTGGGGTCGAATTCGGAATTCATACCAGGAAAATCCGTCGGATTGGAGTAAAGCAGATGGATATGCGGGGGAAAGAAGAAAGCGCAATCAAAATGAGATTCGAATTTCTCTCTGAAATCTCAAAACGTCTAAGAAACCCGCGATCGTCTCGAATGGTGTCAGTTTCGAGGCAAAAGCGAACAAGTTCCATGAAGAGAGAAAATACATCCGCGGAATGCCATCACGGAGTGTGGTGCCTCTATCTATGTCTGATGTCAAAAACGTTCATTGGGCGCGTAAATGACAGAGATAAGGGTTTATTTTAATAATAGAATCTGAAGGAAAAGAAACGGATACAAAGGACAACAATGTACACATAACAGCTGTTAGTCTCGGGGCAGTATGTGTGTGTATAGCTTTCCTAATCACAAGTATTGATATTGGAAGGATATGCGCCACGAAACACAAAATCCCGCCGTTTGAAACATTTTCATCTCATTTTACCCAATAAAATTTGTTGTGCCTTTAATGTGGGAGGTTTTGATAATCTCGTCTCAGGAGTTAAACTCTTTTTTTGTTGGAGAAAATTAGAGCGATAAAATCGAATGCTTGTTTTAATAGGTGAGGCTAAAGCCAACCTAGTACCGATATCAACGGTGTGAGATTTTTACACATCGGGGTTACTGAACGAGACCCTGCACCGCCTATGGTGTCCCAGAAAGATCTGGTATCCGAAAAATCGCCCACCTTGGGTGAAGACAGCGTCACTAGAGGAATCGGATCCGAGCCCTCCGGTCAGTAGCCAAGCTCCCCATCCACTGGACTAACCGTCTTTGTGTGGGGGATGTTAACAGCATCTCGTGTTTCAGAAGAAAATTCTTGATTTTGAAAATATTATTACAAGAAATTGTGAATGCACTTCAACCATAAACGGACTTAATTAGAGCATGGAGGGGGCACGTACGGGGCCATACAATCTAGCGTCAAAAGCTTGGAGGTGAAATTTTGATTCCAGGGTGCATCATAAAATTCCACGCTGATTATATTCAGCAAACGCACATTGTGCAAACATTTCAATGAGTAGCAGGTCGCCCTTTTTCATACGACGTAAAATTATCGCTAGATGCATTTACAACTTTTTTTTCACACCACGCCAATAAATAAGCCTAGGGTTTTCACCCTTTACCCTTATTACTAAATAAAAGCATCTGATCTATTTAAGAAAACATTCTGGATAAAACAATGGCATGGAAACAAACACATAAGCTGGTTTTAATTTCTGCTGGCAACACAAGGCATTTATCTACAGCGTAAAGGATTGGAGCTGGCGATACTCTGTAGCAGACTGGGGATATTAATCATACGATTAAGTCCGCCAGCAGCTAACCCATCCTAAAAGTTTCAATCCGTCCATGGATATGTTTGAGTGAGCAAAGAAAAAAATGTCAACAGAAAAAACAGCTTTTTAATGAAACGCTTTTCAATGAGAAAGCTATTTGGCGATTATTTGGGAGAGGAAAGATTACTATATATCTAATATAATCACTACAACCTACTCACCTAATAATTATACACCTACAATCATCATTACGCTCCAATGGGTAGCGGAGCGCGTCGGAATTACCGATAAATACAGAATATTTAGATATAGGAGATCTTCTGGAGAATACTGACAAATCTTCGGAATTTTTCTCAAGTAGCGAAATTCCCAACTCCATTCCATGCGTGGTAAAATTATTTAACTCGCTGCAGTTAAAATACAGGTTAATGCTCTAAGAATAATGAATTTCAAAAAAACCAATCATATAATGATCAAAGCGGCATGTACACTTTTTATAGCGTTCAGCAGATGTGTACAAGGCTTATGTGTTGGAAAACAACATAACGAATTTTTTAAAGGGATTTCACTGAAGTGGCTTCGGGTGACCGTAAGCAATAGATCATGATAAATTAACATTAAAAAAATAATGAGCTTTTAACATCCCCATCTACATTTTGCATTACTTTTTTCATGTGCGCGAAGGAGCGAATATTTTTGAAACAAAAAATGAAGTTTCCGGAATGTAACGCCCTTAAGACGGACGTAGATACTACATTTTTATGAGCGCATTTGAAAAAGTTCCTACAAGTAGAAGCAGAAAAGCGTGATGACTTCGATGATGATTGAAGATTTCTCGCATCAAGAATCCTAAGTTCCATTTAACGTCAATCCTATTAGAATGGAGGTTGAATTTTCCAAGAAAAATTGTTAACAAGAAAGGATTACATTACACAAAATCATGTAGGTGGAAATAATGCCGTTGGAAATATCGCTCGCTGCAAATTACGACGCTTGTATTTCGAGAGGTGCCCTAAACTTTTCCCTGTAACTGTTCGAGGAACATAATTATTTTTTAAGCACGATGACGAATCCTATGACACTTTGACACTTGGGAAGTCATCGCATGGATATTTCCCGTACCAACTAAGAAAAATAAAAATTGCAGAAACGCAGTTTCAAATAAAGAGAGTTTTAACTCAAGAGCAGGTTTAAGGATCTTAGGTTTACAACTCAAACTCCATTAAAACCTTTCAAAACTTCACCTATTCAACGCAGGTATTTTACGGACTTGAAAATTGTAGAAGTTGCTACACGGGCAAAATTTAATTCACTCGACATCAAACGCCCATTCAGTTTGACTAGAATTGCCAACCCAAAAAAAATATATGCCTATACATTTCCGAGAATGTTTAGCGCGCTGGAAAAAGTTGGAAAGCTTGCGAGTCATGGAATGCGTGAATAAATGAGATCAAAGGGAGACATTTTTTGAGGGGGTTGAACCAATGAGATATGAGGCTGGGTTGTTAGTTAAGTAGTTGGGATCTCGTAGCCACGTGCACCTCTTCTTCCCCCGAAGTGGTTCACTAAGTAAGCTAAAAGAGACTCCCGTCATCTACGAGTACGCTTATCCTTGTGCGTCGCGATATGCGATGTTTTCATGCCTGCATTAGAAGAAGCCGGAGAATTTTGATACTGCTGTTTCCGTGTTGCTAACAATATGGACTACAACTTCCGGAATCAAGCTTAGAATACCTAGGTTCATGAAAATGTGTCCTCCGCCTCACACGAGCCGTCCCAAAAATTTTACTTCGTCTCCTTCCGTAGCGTCCCTCCTCCAACCTTGATCTTCATTATTCATATCTCTAGCACAGGGGAACAATTCACAATTACGCATTTGTTTGGTCAGCTTATTATAGCTTCAATATTGTGCTCATGTGAATTTAAAACTACCTCGTGTTATTTTCTGTTAGGTTATCCCGTAGCAAAACTATATCATTATTATTGTAAAAAGCGCAAATCTACGGTTACTGCAAATGATAATGGATGTGTAATTTATAAATATAAAGTTTTAATGCAATTTCATTCTTAAAAAACGTTTAAAAAAGAAAATGACGCATAAGTTACGCTTTGGTCGTACCATGCGTCGGAGACTTGAGGCGTACGCGGTTTTCTTCAGTTCACGACTAACGTCTTAGAGAGGGCAGCAATTAGTTACGATGGTAAAGCCAGAAGTGGTGATAACGTGTGTTAATTGGTTTCGTTGTACTTACGATTGGTAGTGGGAACGGGGCATTACCCTTCCCGTTAAATATTTCCTCCCTCGCCTTCCCTCTCACGCCGTGACAACCCAATCCACCCGCCTTACATTCAACTTCAAACACGACACTGCCATTGCTCCTGAGTGCTTATCCTTGTGCGTCGCGATATGCGATGTTTTCATGCCTGCATTAGAAGAAGCCGGAGAATTTTGATACTGCTGTTTCCGTGTTGCTAACAATATGGACATTCTTATGAAGTGAGCTACTTTGTCCATATAGCGCGCACGGCGTCGCGTCGACATTATCAGACAAATGCCACGTGCGCGCGCTTTCAAGCGATGCAGGCTAATACCGTTATCTATCAATGTAACGGTGTGATGGAATACGGAAAAAGTCATTTGATCGTGGCTAACGCAAAAATTATTCATTCTAACATCCAAAATAACCCATGGCAAGAGTAAACCTCGGCAATGATACAAGAACCTATTCTTTTCATGATGCTAGAAATGATCCGAAAATTACGATGTAATAATGTAAAGATGATATTTTGCTGCGCAAGGAACAGAGATTCTTCCCTATAACTAGCAAAAAGTGATACAAAAACATGATGAAGTTTTATTAAATTACGTTTTCTCGATAGCTCAAGGGGTTAGAGCATCGGACCGGCAAGTCGAAAGATCCGGTGTTCAAGTCCCGGTCCAGGAAGTATTTCTTGCACTTGTGATTTGCTTGATTCCGCCTTCCACACCTCTCCTGTGTCCGTATTTTATGTGTGCTCCTATCCCTTTTCCTTAAATCTATGTTCATGTAAATAAATATTTGTTCGCCATATGGCGGGTATTTGTGTTTAAATATATATATATATATTCATTTGTATATATATATATATATATATATATATATATATATATATATATATATACATATATTTATAAATACAAAAAATATCTAGACAATAATATATATTAATAAAAATGATATGGAATGAAATGAAAGCGTTGAAGACTCTACTGCTGTTAAAAATAATGAGCGATTAACTACAATGCCAATTATACACGTAAAGAATACAATTAGAACTTCTGTACTCCTTCCTACTACCCGCGTCAAATTCAGATGAAAAGAATAGAGGAATAAAAAAGCTGGCGCTAGAGGAAAATCTCAAAAGGCTCATAATGTATTGCAAACAATTATTTACTGGCTTTTGAACCTTTTTATTAAGGGTTAAAAGTTTGGCCAAATAATGGGCATCTTTTATATAAAACTGGCTGAAAACCTTGCTTCAAGTGATGAGAACATTGACATCATAAAATCACTGAAAATTCCATTTTTCGGAATTCCGGAAACAACAATCAAAACAAGCCTTTAGAGAAGTTCTTTATAGTCACCATGTATGAAGGAAGTTGCTATTGCTACCAGCTACCCACGCATTAGGAAATTGCTTTTAAAATTAATAAACCAATGATTTGGCCTGAGTCTCCCTGACTGGCAAATAAATTTCAAATGCGCACCAAATTTAAAATTCCTCCACAATAATTCTAAGTCTAGAGTTTGGGAGAGACAAGGTATGGGGAGGGGTACGACAGAGGGCACCGCCGTCGAATTAACAAAAGGAATGAACACGAACAATAACGAAAGGATGAGGGATGAGGGAATTAATAGGATTAAGTTAAAGGATTAAAAGGAGAAACTTAACAAGCGGCCGGTGAAAGAACTCACGGGATGCGGGGTATTTTGGTGGCTGTGAATCAAACTCGGTGGGAAATATAGCTTTGGGCTTTGTTGGCAAAACAGCAACATTTGAGCAACAAGGTTTCTGGGGTTCTTAAAATACGAGACGGATATAGAATACATCCCACCCACGCAACCACGTGCACGATACTCCGGCAGGAGGCTTTAAAGATAGCATGTAAACTTGTGTTACACTGGACAAAGTCATTTTTGGCCCACGTTAAAATGACTAGGATGAGTCTTAATTACAGCGAGAGGGAATACGCTGGGAAAGTAACAAAGGACACATTTTTTTACACTAGCTTCTGCCTTGCGCACCAGTGGCAAGCGGTAGACGAGATAAACGCCCTTACAGTAACTAGTTAAGCATCCTGAGAATGAATGTTACACGACTGTTGCATGGGATGCAATGCCAAGATGACATTTTATCATGGTTATTCCTTCGATTAACACAACACAACAGGTTTTGGTGAACACTCTATCCAAAAAGTGCACTGATTCAAATACTCGCCTTCAGCCTGAGAAATGTTTCGAATTTCGAATACCTCGAGTATTTGGAATTTAAAAATTTTTTAGAACTATGCGCTCATGTCAATGGGGAACGGCCAACTGGCATTTAAATATTTTCTTTTGCAAAAATCAAGAATCTGATTATAATTCATAATTCTTACGACATTTTCGTCAACATTTGAATTGCACTGCGACATCAACAAAAATACTTCGCGATCCACCAAACGTGTGTGTGGCAGGGGGTGTAAGCACCATGTAGAGAGGGTAAGTGATAAGGTAGGATATAGGAGTTTGTTTCCTTATAAAGGGTTCCTTTTACTAGGCGGGAAACTCGTTGCCCTAGAGCTGACATCTGGTGGTGATTCCGATAACCTTTCAAACTTTCCTCGTAATTGGTAAGTTCAACGCATTATTGAATTATCTTTCTTTCCCAATTATTCCTAATCCAACTTCAGGAGCATTTCTGTGACGCTTTTCGTTTTATCGTAACAGTTTTAACGCAACGGGCTGCTCTCCGTTAAACCTTCTCAATTTCCCGAATGAGATCTTTTTCATTTCAGGCCTCCAGGAATATTAACCCACTCAAATTCTATTGAAACAGAAAATATTTCTCACCCAAAAACAGGATATTGCATTCGAAGAACACATCCCAGTCCTTCACTCATTCAGTTGCATGGCACTGAGACTTGAATCACTGAAGGTGATTTTACCCTCCGTTTGATTTGAGATAATTTTGATAATTCAGTGGTTCATCTAATTGGATCAAATGTTGTGGAAAATTTCTCCTTTCTTTCATGTGGACATATCGAAGAGCCCGAGGGTGAAGGCTTTTATTTTGGTGCGTGCACCTGTACCTATCGTATTCCAATGCTGAAAAATAATGTGGGTTACGGCATCTTTCCACCTATTTAGAGAATAAATTAAGTTCGGAATGGATGAAAACCTCTTTAAAAGAATAAGTGAATCTCATCCTTTCAGTGATCGAAGTGCAGAGCCAGTCAGTATCTATATTTTCATTTCCAAGTTGCCGAAGCGTTCCGTGTGCACTAGGGATTAAGATAAGATAAGGCATATCCGTGCACACAACGTCAGTCATTTTCAGACATATTCACCATGGTCATGTAGACAACATATTATACATATATATATTATATATATACATATATATATTATATATATAGGTATTATATATATATATATATATATATATATATATATATATATATATATATATATATAAGATTCCTTTATCGCGATCCGAAATTTATTTCGCAAAATTTCAATGGAAGCGTATAAGTGGTTCTTAAAATGAATTAGCACGAGGTTGAAAGCTTTCAACAAGCACGCAGGTTCATGAAATGATAGCCTCCAAGATTCAAGTACACGTTTCCTTTATCCTTGGTGTTACTGATGATAAAAAGGCTCTGACCTCGCATTTTACACGATGGAGGCGATGCGAAATTAAATAAGATAGAATAAAGTATACTAGGAAAAAATTAAACGATAGGCACACGATAGTTAACGAATTGCGAAGTTTCAGCCATAAAATGGTAGAATTGGAGCATAATATTGAAGTAATAGCATTTTTTCATTGGCCGAAAGGGATTTATTTACGCTCAGGTTTTGACGTACCTACTAAATCACCTTTTGGTGCTTCCTTTCCCCCCCAACATTAAAATCGTATATAACACGACACTAGTACTCATTTACATCATAAGCTGATGTAGTACTTATATTTAAAAATGATCGCGAATAAATTCTTTTCGACTCGAGGAAAATTGCAGAAACAGGGACGTTGAATAAAGATGTTGAGGAAATATCAATGTGAACATTTATGCAGAACATGGTTTTGTACGGCACAGAAACTTTGTCATTGAAGCAAGATTATAGTCGTAGATTGGTGGATTTCAAAATTTCGCAGCGGAGAAGGATGGAAAAGGTGAAGTGGACATTGTTGAAAACCAACGTAGAAATAAGAGGCAAGGTAGGGGAGGAGAGAGGACTGTTGGGAAAGGTCCCAAGGAGGCAGGTAGGAGAAGTATTTTGATTATAGTTATAGACTGTGATAGAGGAGAGAATGTCAGACAAACGAGGAAGGGGTAGTCACGTTGGACCGAGTGAAGAGAATTAGAAAGCACGAGGAATTATTGAAGAGCAGTAAGATGTAGGGTCGTGTACCACGACGTATTTTGTGAGGTTCGGTTTAAGGATCGGCGGTTTCTCTGGCTGGTTTCAAGGGATGGGAGTCTCAGGAAAGGCTGGAGGCCGGTAGCCTTTTCGGAGTACAGATCGTTTGTTTGCGAAACCTCGTTACGCTCCGCCATGAACCGGTTATTGGAATGGTGCCATGCTATCAAATTTTGCGTGAAACTGGGCACAACCGGGAAAGAGACTCATGAAATGTTCAAGGCAGCTTATGGTGATAACTTCATCAGTAGATCGGGTGTTTTTAAGTGGCACAGGTTATTTCGGGAAGGTAAAGAAGATGCCGAAGACGCCGAACGCTCAGCACGCTCTCCGACCTCAAAAAGTGACGAAAATCTTGCCAAGTGAAGGCTTTGTTGGACAACGATCGCAGGTTAAGTGTCCACATGGTTTATGATGAACTTGGCATTCCTAAAAGTGATGTGCATCGACATGTGACCGAAAACATGGGCATGAGAAATGTATGTGCGAAGTTGGTGCCGCGAGTGCTTATGGACAAACAAAAGGAATCTCGCACGCGGACCTGCCAAGAGCTTCTCGACCATCTGAGTGAAATTTTTTAGACAATGCCCTATCACTATCAGCCTTGTTTCTCTTCCCACATCTCAAATCCCTACTGAAAGGACGTTCCTGCGGCCCGGCGGAAGCGTTACAACAGGCCGTGACGAGGCAGCTTAGAAGCATTCCGGGCGCCACCTGCCAGAAGGCATACGAGGCGTGTAGAAACCGCTGACAGCGGTATGTGGACGCACAAGGGTGCTACTTCGAAGAATTTCGAGTGAATGTATCAATTCTGGCAATATTTTTTTTCAATTGACTCAGTCCTACTAGTATTTCCTTTTTTGACATAAATTCACATTTAAAAATATCCAAAATTGTATGCTCTTCAATCCGTCGCCCACTTTCCGGACAAATATCGGATGGGTTAAATGAACAACAAAACAATTCACTCTTTTAGGAAAAGAGAAGGACCAATCCTTGTTCACGGTAACTCCACGGCTCTTTACCCTGGCTGCTAAACTAAACGTCTCCAAGGAGTGATATTAATCTTAAATTGCAGCTCTAACAGCTAACAGTTCCCATATTGAACTATTTCCAAGACTAAAAGGTTTAGGGACTAAAAGATAAAATTTGCTGCCAAAGACCAACGAATGGTCGCAGTCGCAGAACAGTCGCAGAAATCATGAGAGGGCAGAACAAAGCAGATGCTTCCGCCTTGCTTGTTGGACGTCATTATGTATCTTTGCAGTCACTCCACATATCCATACCATGCCACACAGAAACATTTCATCCTCTCCCAAATTCATGTGCTTACGATACCTAATTACGAACTTCTAACTGTACCCTCATTCTTTGGACTAAATACCAATATTATGGCGTGACTTCGAGAACGTTGCTCTACGTAGCACGTTCTTCTCATGAATATTTAATTTGAAAAAAACCGTCGCCATCAATTTTACTTTCATAAATACTTACTTCATTTATAAAAACTGGCATAGGAATACATTTTTAGGAATAATGAAAATATTTCGGAGGTTGTTATCAATAGCTTTCGACTCCACTTCGCGATAACCATGAGGTATTTTGTCTTTCGTTTAATGAGATGATTTTACAATAAAAAAGTTTTCCAAAAAATGCCTTTTGCGTCCACCTAGCGAAAATTTGAATAAAATCAGGGTTATATGAGACAGTTAACGGCCGCGTTATTGATAATCCGTCAGAGTAAGTAGTTAGCTCTCATTCAAATATTATTAATAATAGCAGCCATAATCAAATTTTCGAATAAGCATTGAGCAATAACTTTTCCATTCCACAAAACTAATTTACGGGGCCAAGAATAAAAAACTTTGCCAGGACTGTGGCTGATTCGAAATTTTTGAGCGATAGTCAAAGGTGACCTCAAGAAAAAGGCAAAACGTCGTCCTGCAGGGAACTGGTGAAAATTAAGTACACAAAGTGAAAAGTAAGAAAGATGAGCACAGAAGAACATAGGAGCTGACGGCATTGAGGTCTCCAGGGGAGAAAAGACGCGGATCCAAGGAAAAATGTATCTGCAGAGGGTGGCACCAAAACAGGAGGAAAATTTGAGTAAGAAAATGTACGAAGGAGATCAAGGAACGAGGAAGAATAAGAGTTATGAAAAAAATAAGAAAAAAAATAATAGACGACATGATAAAGAACGAACAGAGAAGAATCGAGTACTACCACGAGGATTAAATGCGGGAGAACGATGGGCTGCAGTAAAAAACGAAATATGAAATTGAAATAAATTAACGGCAAAATTTATTTGAAACGGAATCCACCAGCAAAGCTTGAACAACGAAAAACCAATGATTCAATTAAAAAGCACGGATAAGAGGAAATGGTAGAGGTTACGCAGGTTGGTATTCGGTGATCGGTTATAATAATCAGATCAGAGCATACGAAATATAGCTTGACGATACACATAAAAGAGACGCACTATCATTTCCAAAAGTATATTGGCATTCTAGGGCACGCGGTAAAAATGCTCAACGCGAAAAAAATCGATATTTTGGCATTAACTAGCCTCGAGGCACCGGGGTTGCGTAAACTTCGCTACGCTTCCGTGTGCTTGGGAGTGCCGGCCAGCCACTAAATGACAACATAACGAACGTTTTCACCTTCTCCCAATTCCCTGGCGCCCAGGAGACTAACTGCGTGCAGACTTTGGGAAGTGAGAGTACAAATGCACGAAAACCGTACAGAAATAAATATAAGACGTCGGAAAATCTCGCGGGGCGAGTTAGGCTCGAAGCGGTACGGTGAGCATCACTCGTCGAAAAACGGGGGTAAAATATTTCACGATCGGGAGGGGAGTAGCCCCGATCAGGAGGCATCCGGAAGGGGGACGCGAATGAAGTGGGTGGGGAGGGGTGGAGAGGGAAGGGAGGAATTTAACGAGGAGAGCAGAAGTGACGCCCGCCACCCAACGGGGAGAGTCGTAAAAAGAGGCAGCAATGATAAAAACGAAACAGACGAATGCCTTGAGCGAAGTGGGGTTACAAAAAAACGAAGTGGGAGGGGAGGAAAAAGAGCAAGTGGAAGTGGATGGGTTGGGGTGGGGGGTTTCCAGGAGCGTAGGGAGGAGCAAGCGGGGAATTTCTAGCGCACCTTCCGTGGCGGGTCGCCGGAGGGAGAGCGGAGGAGGGAACCAGGGTGCTGTTTTTACGGCGGTTGAATCGAAAAAAAAGAGAGAGAGAAAGACGACGAGAAATCCTCACCACCTCTGGACGTACTGGCATGGACGCGGAAATGGCGGTGCCATCTGAAGGTTTTATATGGGACTCAACGTTCAAATGAGACCGCAAAAACGGAACAGAACAGGGGGGGAGAGGGGGGGATGTGACGTTGTCGGATGGGGCGTGAGAGAGGGTGAGTGTGAGGGAGACCGGAGAAAGGCCTACGGCGACGCCGTGGTCGCGGAGGGAAATAAAGCTGAAGAGTGGATATTTGGTTGGAATATAAGGAGGGTCATCGGTCCATTTCATTCATCGCGGGGCAAAAAACACCCGTAGAGAGATAGAGAGAGAGGGGAATGGTACTCAAATATTCAACGATCGTCCCAGAAAGCGTCTTCATCAAGAGAGAAGTCCGAGGAACGCAGGGAATTCTTTAGAAATTGATTTCTTGAATGGCTTTGCGACGCCTGCGCGTGGATTAAACGAAATAAACGCGTAATTTAAAATTCTGAACGCGCATAAGTTAAGCGATAAATTCCAGGCTGCGCACGGGAAGTTTTAAAGGTGGAAGTGAGAGCAGAAAATCGTTAAAAACATCAAAATTGTACATAATAGGTAAGCATTAAACTCTGCTTGAGGGGGAACAACAAACAATCATGAGATCCGACGATCATCCAAAATCAGATTGTTTCTTGCATAGAAATCAATTAATTGGGCACCTAATATCTCCTTCATAGAAATTGTGGACAATACTTACTGAATAATAGATGACACAATGTCTGCGAATATTGCAAATGATACCAGTCAGCCTTCATATTTTCAAATTAAAATTATTTCATATTTTCTAAGAAGATGAGTATTTGTCTATGAAATTTAATGTTCATGCATTATGCTCAGCTTCACAATTGCCTTTGATAGTATATTATTTAACTCCCTTCCAGTAATGAAGTTAATGAGTTCTTATGGGTACCATAGCATGATACATCATTTTCCAGGAATGCAGCCAACTCAAAGAAAAGTATAAAATGTTAACAGAGGTATTCCTGTTAGAAGATCCTCGAAAATTCAATAAGAAATCATTTTTTACATCTAAATCTGTAAAGTAAAATACGCCTATATTTTTCTTAAGTCAATGAAATTTAATATTATTTAATATGTGGCAAATTATTCATGGAAACTGTTTCAGTTACTCGAGCAGTTGTTCACTAAATAGTAAACAAATAAATAAAGCAAGTAGCAATAAAGCAATAAATGCATTTGGAGCAGCAGTGCAATTATATCCTGTCCAAGAATATTTGACGCATAGCACTGTTCAAGTTCATAGGAGAGTTCAATTAATCTTTGGTATGATAATTGCGGTTATATACAGGGTTGCGGTTAAACACCTGTATGACTCAAAAAATTAACTTTAGTTTTATTATTAACATGGAATTTTTGTTTTGAAAAGACGCGTAAACAATTAACATGCATCCTTTTTGGCGTATATTACAGTTATGAAAACAAAAATGAACAAACACTCGAGTTCAACTGCTCTCCCAATCCGTTTACGCACGAACAATTTATGCATTAGCCAAGACTTAATACAAACATATTGAAATTCAAGGAAACTCGACAGCTTACTGCCAATAATTAAATTTTATGTATGATAAATTTCCCCATGCAGTAAATGTACGGTGATCAGATGAAGCAAAAATAGTCAGCGTCTGGAGATACCAATCAGATATTTTATCGCTTAAGTTTATCTCCAGTTCTTAAGGATTAGTATCACCAAAGGTCATTTGTTTCTTTCCCTTTAATAGACGTTTTTTGGTGAACAATAAAATACAAACCTTCCTCTTTTGCGCTTAAAATAAGGCAATCAAGTTCATCCCAACTCAATACTATATATACTCTCCTAAATGCTATTTTGGTTGGTACGATTAAACTGATGATTTAGGCAAGTTGGACAAGGCAAAATATTTCGCAGTAATTCATATACAACAAATAACACTGATTTTTAATTAAAATTACCAGTCGAGCTAATGTCCGCAATGACATTAATCGTGCTCCAGAAATTTATCTCGTAATCATCAGTATGTTTGTTATACCGAATACCCTGGGCTAATTAAAAAAAGAAATGCAATGAAAATAAAATTAATGCTCCAAATTTTACATTGACTACATATTTATCGACGGAATAGGATACAACCAGAAGTAAATTGCTCTTTTCCAGATATATGTCACATAGCTCAGTAATTATCTTCGCCATTATTTGCCCATACCTTGGTGAGAACAAAACGGAAATTAAGGAAAATGGAAAGAAGTAAGTATTATTACAGTTTATCCAAAATGTATTGAACATTTTTCGTGGTCCAGAAACATATCGGCCTGGATTTCTTAAGGATTGTCAACTCTGTCATTACATTGTTTTCTTCAACACCAAATTATTAAAAACCACCCAATTCCTACCCTAGAAAAGTCCTTACCTAATCCTTTCCTCCTTATCTAATCGAGCTCATCCAACATTCCGTCCCTATCTCTAACCATCAACCATTTCCATTAACTTTTAAAATACTCACACGAGCTTTCTCTTTCCTCGAACCAGATCGGACAATTATTCGCTTACTTTTATCACTGTTCAGCTTATTTTAAGCACCCTTTTCCAAACCTCCACCCCAATGCCCTCCGATTCACTTTGAATCGCGGATATTACTGTGAGCTGATGGCTCTACGGTGACTTACGAGTGATGCTGCGTTCAGAGAATTACTTGGATCGACGTCCCACTCTCTGTGACGAGTTACTTGAGGTGCGAGGTCACCCAGACATCACCCCCGAAGACACCATCTCCGCGGACACCAGTTTAGATCATCTTCTTTCCTAAAGGCCGAGTTCATGAAACACAACAGATCAAGCTCAAAATCAGTCCTTGTCAAAGGATGAATCATATCTGTTGGAATCGAAAAGGAACAAAAAATTCCTAGGCACGTTCTAAATTAGGAAAAATTTCAATAAGATTTTAATTTGATAGAATGAGAAATCGAATGCATTTAATGTAAGGTGGTTGACAGAGGGTCAGCATACTACTTGTAATGAGACCCTTGCGAATCGGTAGATGGGAAAACACGCAAACGTCAAGATTCGACCAAATTGCAACCGTTACGCTGCTAAGCACGAGACATAATAATCATTATCAGCCAGAAGAGACCGAAAAAAATAATTGGTAATGATTTTACCCTTTTAAACTAAAAATCGGGAATTGACTTGGTTTATTTCAATACTTCTTAAAAATGCGAAGACACATCCAATTATTCAAACCAAACTTAATTTTTAATGTGGCGCAGTTATTTGTCAACCGTAAGGAGATTATTGATATCATATGTTTTTCTTTGTTATTCGTCCAATGAAATATACGTGATGCTACTTTTGGGCTAAATAAATCATCCCATACTATTGTAGTACGCCAACTTTATTGCAATATTCGTATCGGAGATTTGATCAGCCAACCTAAACCCGTGATTTTCCTAAGAAAAACAAAAATACTTTCCTTTTAAGTATCTAAGTGGTAAGTATCCTTTCAAAATGATCTCAATAAGGCTTACTCAACCAGATTTGTTCTAAAAACGTCATTAAGAACAATTAGTTTATCCACATAAGTAGTGGCTCACATACAGATTCAACTGTGTACATATAAATGAACTATGTACCGCCAAAAGGAATTGGACAATCCCCAAATCCACAACAAAACTCTTAGCCATATTTAATGTTCATTTACCATGTTCAGTACAGATGTTGTTTTGTGTTCTACCGCAGAATTGAAGAACATAGAAGCTGCATGCCAACATTGGTCCTCACCTTAGTCTACCCACATTGATACTCTCTACCCATACGAGTCCCTTGTATAACTGCGAGGCTATGTGGACTTCCGAGTCTTACCTGCAAAGAAAGAAATATGAATGAGAAGCTGAATCTTCAATTAAGAATATGAGAAATTACTTAAAGATCACATATAAATAGCAAAATTTCGCCCGGGTAAACTGTTTTAAATCGCACATATTTACAGGTATACATCAAAATATATAATAGTAGAATTCAAAATTTTATAATCAAGAAGCCACTCTTCATTCCATATTTAAAATATAAATAATCACTCTCCGCATAAAAATGTAGGAAATAATTATTTTCTAACTTCGAAAACACATAAAATTTGAATCCATAACTATGCAATTTAAAATATACCAACTTCATCTCGATAACTCACGAAAAGCATAACTTTAAATCCATTCCCCGAAAATCTGTAAATTCGATGAGAGGTAAATCCATAATTTTCCTTAATTAATCCATTCTGCATTATTATATGTGCGTTACGCGTTCACCGCCATTATTATTTAATCTGAAGGATGGTCCAAAAAGTGATAGATAGAGAGATGATCGTCTTATATTTGGGACGAGATTGAGTTTTTCGCACCCTCTTTCAACTTTAACTCATGTCATACCATAGGTAGAAGCCTATTAACATAGATGGAAATTGATATGAAATAAAGTCATACATCTAAAAGGTTGAAGGACAGAAATTACAATAGTCATAGAAACATTGAGAAATTAAAATAATAAATCAAAAAGGAGATCAAAAATTAGACTTTTGTCGAGAGTAGAAATACTATATACTCGTACTAAGGCGGAACAATAAAAAGCATAGTGTTGGCGAAAGATCCCACGTCGTACGAAGCCCTACGGCGGAAAATTGGGTCAGTTCCTATGCTTCTACCTCCTGTGGCGACCCATTAACTTCTGTCCCTCATAAAGAAAGGAGTTGGGTTGATCTGGAATGCCCACGGCCGCCATCCGGATTAAAACCCAAAGCAATTCCGTCAGTACGCGCTCAACCCATTCGGACTGAAATAAAATTTTCCCTAAATCCACAACAGCAAGAGCCATTTTTCAATTGTAACAGCACCAGAGAAGAACCCTAATGTATTACCCAAAATAAAAAAGCACCGTACAAATTACTTTTTTCCGATTATTTCCGCATAAAAAACGGAACAGAATTTACGAGCCACGGGCCTAAAAACACGAATTTAAAATCCAGAGACACAAACTACTTCAAACGTCTTTCCCTTCATATTCTGCATTGTTTCATGCTGTAAATAAAAGCATAATTCACACAAATTCTCATCAAAGTTCACTCCACAGTCGATAATTAATACTTAAGAGTGTCACATACTATATATGATTATGTAAATTCGTTTCGAAAAATCAAACTATGCGAAATTAAAAAAGGGTCAATTGAGGAATCAAGACCTCCACTAGGGGTGTGAAAGACAATGCTGCTGCACTCGGCACGGAGCGCTGTTAAGCCACGTACTCGCGTCGAATCTCCCCACACCAGGGAATTCTGCAACATGGTGAAATTACGTTCCTCAAGTTACGCTTACGGCACGAAATGACCTCGGCTGCCCGAGTAACAACCCAAGTAGCCCAACTACTACAGTTATGGCAGCAGAGACTCGGGTGGAATTCATGATCTCGAAATAGATGTATCCTGGTTAGGGTCAGCCCGCATAACAAAGAACTACATGCAAGGAGCTAATCTCATTCTCGTGAAAACGTCTTTTTTCGAACGCTAATTATGTTAATTAGCAGTTCATTTAGATAGTTATGCCAATTAGCAATCTTAGGGGAGATTGCTGATGGACCCTGGGACTACACACAACTGAACTCGGAAGGCCTAACAAACATGAAACAAAAACATCCTTATACACCATACTACGTAAATACTCGTGGTACAGGAACTTATTCTTTATCTCTGTATATTTTCTACCGAAATTCTACCCAAAATGACTACTCTTTTCCTCCCTCTACCTTGCTTTCCCAGCATTTTCTCCTCTAAATCTGCCTTCAGCATCGCAATGCCTCTCAGTAACTCCAACATCCACTTGTCCTACCTTATGAAGAAAACTGAGGTGATAGGGTTTCCAATAGATACTTGACATTAGAAAGAACCGAACCAATTTGAGATGGCCAAAATTCATGCCACTACGAACCACATATTCAGAAATATCAAATAATTGGGAGCCGCAATATATTTTTCGTCATAATTTATTTCAGTATTAGTGAAATAATTTACTATAAATATTCAATATATTGATTTTATAGAAAAATATACCACTGCACTGAAAAAATTATTCCTTATTAATTAAATAATAAATATTCATTGAATTAGTGGGTATTACGAAGCAAGATGGCAAGCAGCTTCTCTTAAACTGGGATACCTAGATAATATGAAAAGTTTCCAAAATTCAATTGGAGGTTTACTACTTGCCTTTTGATACATTTTAAAGGCCTAACATTCTCTAATGTATTGCAGCAGAAACATAACGAAGGAACACAGTCGGATGTGTATTATCTTGAATTTTTTCGGATACTTCAGGAGCCAAACTGAATGCTACAAAACTTTATCAGTCATTTTTTAGCTCTAACTAAGAATTTATGCGGATGTCAGTATCGCATCTTTTACAGATAGTAAGTGAAAGAATCTTTTCAGAGAAAAATTAAAAATTTTTGAAAACAAAATCGCCACCTAATTAATAACAGTCGAGGGTAGGGAGAGAAAAAAGTCGCATTCGGTTCAAAAGTCACATTCAAGAGAAAAAAGTCGAATGCGGTTCAAGAGCCGCGGTTTCGCCTAACCATATCATAAGGATATTATCAATCAATCAATACACATTTAATCGATAAAATAAATTTCACGTGAAACAAGGCATTTGGCACTTTTCGGAAAAAAGATAGCCGAATCTGAAAATAATAAATGAAGGGCATTAAAAGATGACCCAGGTTAAGTTATTTTTGCCTCAACTTCGTCGTTCCCATCCAGGCGTATTCTTTGAACACGTTAACGCATAGCTATCCCTTGTCCGTCCCGCTTCAAAGTCACAATTACAGGAAAATGCAACAAAAATAAATAAAACTTTGTCCCAATTTTCCACGTTGCATAGCAATCGGATTAGAAACATAGCCACTATTTAAAGATTTAACCCCATACGGAATGCAGAGTTGGTGAAAATTTTCAAAACGCTGATTCACCTCATCTCTCAAGTCTGGGGACTCGATATCAATATTCAAATTGGGCGAAACGCTAATGAATTCCGATCGGCAAAGTGGGCGAAGGAGGAGGGAGACCACGGGAATCGTTTGAACCAACTTCGCGAAGGGTGGCGAAAACGTTTTTTTTTAATTTTTTTAGTTTTCGACAGAGACACCGACGAACGAGAGTGAACACGGGTCTGACCACAAGGCAAGTTCGTTCATCCTATGATCAGAATAAAAAATAAATGGGCGGACAGGAATTAGAGGATGATGCAATGCTGCCTCCTGACTGGGTCTGCTCGGACAACGTAACTGAACCTCATTAGGGAGGATTATCATCCCGACCCGTAGCTTCCTAGCTGGAAGGCGGACTCGAGCAGCCGGGGTCTCAGCCACGGTCGGCTTCGGCGGGGAAGTGGGGAGCGGGGACACAGAGTTTTAAATCAATGAAAAATAAATATTTTATACCGATTCACTTACTGCAAAAATAGATAAATATATTGTCAGGGTAGAAACTTGCTTACTGGATTCCAAATCCCGAATTTTTCACGATTTCCTTCCTAATGCGCGTTGGGATTCTAATTACATTACTCGCTGCCAGAGCAGGTAGGTGTTTTGCAGGGGATGTTAGAACACCAGCTTTATATTATTATTTTATTATTATTGATAATCTACCAGTTACGGTAGGTTTTTGATGGGCACAAGCTAACTAAAGGTATAGCGACAGATTTCCTGTCTCTCCCGAGAAAATACAACCCGACATTCAACCTTACATCATGCCCCTCATCAATTCTGCATACTTCCTTCCTCCCTTCATTCCATCCAATATATGCCTCTCCTGTTCCTTCCCTTTCCTCGCTGGCCTAAAATTCTCCCCTCTATCTCTGTCTTCAACATACCACTGCCGATAAATATGCCCTTCATCCATATTTCCTGCCTCCTTTGGATTTCCCAACAATCCCCTCTCCTCCCAACCATACCCAGAACTTCCCCGTTTGTTTTGCTTTCTGTTTTCCCTGTCTACTTAATCTCCTCCACCCTTTCCCCCATTCACAAAAACCTCCAGTCTATGCCTATCATCCTACTTCAATGATCGTGTTTCCACGTGGTACAAAACAACACTAAATATTTAAGTTTAGACGACCATTTTCTTTACCTCCTTGCCAAAAACCCCTGCCATCAATGCCCTCTGAGTGAAAGCATGTTTGCATAACACTAACTAGCCTACTTCTTCCCCTAATTCCCCTACCACGTTGACCATTTTGGTCCAGAACACGTCTAAGATAGGTTAACTGATCCACGAGCTCTAGTTTATGCACTCCTATTTTAATATTTAAGATAGCCTTCTTCCTTCTCGAAAACTGCATAAAATTTAAAAAGAGTTGTTTCATGCATGATATGGTGGAATATCATATTTAATTAAAAATTGCCAATTTTTAATTAATACATAATATTTGTTTAACACCCACACACCCATAAACATACCCGTAGATATGTGCGTGTGTGGGTTAGCGTGTAATTATATATTTTTATTTATTCGCTTTTAATTAATGCACAAGTCAACCCTTACACATAAATATGCATTTGACATAAATAAACGCATCTACACTTACTACATCCACTTTTACACGCCTCCGCCTACGTATTTACAGCATGCTATAAGAGGTGTGTTACCGTAAACTTTTGTACTTCGATTTTTTAATTTGGAAAGCCGGGAGTTGCTACGTCTAATTTTGCCATGATGAGACATTACTTGAATCTGGAGTCAATGATGATGAATATTTTTCTTATTTTATCCTGGTTTTCTGCCATCGTAATTACAGGCCATAACAATTCCCCAGGTGCCACTAGTGAGCGCGGGTGTTTTGTCACTTCAAGAGTCATATTCTTGCTAGTTCTCCTCGTGACTCTAGTTAATATTTAAAAATAAATGACTCAGGTAAGTGTTATCCAGAAATTATCTCTCATTCATTTTTACGCGTCACAGTTACATAACACGACCGCCTTTACATTTTTTAAAAACTAATTTGCAGCGTTTTCGCAGGTTTTTCACACCCCCCTTATTTTTTTAGTTTTTTTGTTAAGTTTTCCTGCGTGGGATTTTACTAGGGACCGAACTCCCTATGTTTTTCCCACAAAATTACATCTTGTGCTTATTTTTTTCATTATATTTATATGACTTTACCATTATTTTCTTTTTTTAACATGCCTTCACGTTTCCTCTTATTATTATTATTTTTGATATTATTGTTATGCACTTGGCGAAGGATTAAACGGAAGAAGGGACCTTATGATTTCATTTTCGCCCTAATAAATACGTTTATCCATCTATCTTTTTCCAGGCCCCGTAAGTACAATGGACAACGAAGATTAAGTCTCACGCGCAAAATGAACGCGGTTCCTTCCGAGAATTCTCGACTCACATATCACATCCCGACTTTTTCAAAAGATTCTGTTCCTTTTTTTCGATTTTTCCCCATCACTTGAGGAAAATTATCCTCGACCTATTCCCCGTTCTCATCACCGAATAGCAACCCTAATATCGAAATCAAGATTTTTTCTTAAAAAACCCCGTGGAAATATCCGTTCCTTTAAACTACGTGCACTTTCGCTTGGAATAGCAATGCACATTTCGACCGTCGCTTGGGCTCCGGTGACCGTTTCCGGCTCGGAAGCTGCTATGGTGGGATGCTAATTATTCCGGGAGGATTCAGTTGTGATGTCTCTGGGAGAGGATGGTCGAACATAGGAAAATGATAACCCTCACTTACCTGAGGAAAATCACTGTGAGCTAGGGAACGTTAGATAAACACTGTTTGGTAATAGAACTTGCCCTTCAACAAATGTAGGTAATAATAATGTTACACCTCATTTACCAGTATCAAAATCGTTACACTTTATCAGAAATATCCAAATAAAACAAAAGAGAAAAATAGGTATCCTGGAGGAAATGTTGTCTTGATACTGCCTTTGATGACATTAATGGTGAAGGAAGATGACTGGATACACATTGCCTAGTTTTTACTAGATGATGACACTTTCTTTCCAATACGATCATCATTACCAAAACTTACCTTTAAATATTACAATTAGGGATAATGAATCCTTAAATACCTTGATATATGTTGAATAAAATACAATACGAAATCCCAAAACATTAGTTAGGACGACTTCAACTTGATTTTAACGCTCTGAAATTGTTGCATAGTAGTTCACACTTAGCGGATGACTCCGTTAAAAAGTTACTGTCGTGGCATCTCCCGCAGTTTCTTGGAGTTCGTCTTCAACTTGTTTTACATTGCTTAAAATTATGGTAGAAATTTTTGTTTTTGGAAAAGAACAACTTAAGTGCGAGGTATACGATTCCATATAATATCTGATTAACTTACAAATAACTTCGATATGAACACACACATCATAACGATGACATCCACTTTCCGATTTATCGATTTGATGAGTGGAAATTATTTCGAGGTAATTGCGATTCATTCCTTAAAAATCACCGAATATTCCTGAAGGTCATCTAAGCGACAGATTATTCTAATGCCGCAAGATTTATTCCTCTGAAACAATAGTCGATGCATTCAGTTGCTCTTGGTCGCGACCTCGAGACAACGGAGACTTCCTCAATTCGCTGCTACGAGAAATAAAATTGATGGGCTCGCTGCCATAAAAAAAATTCGATCCCGAAATGCCCTCGTAGTCATTGAAATTGAAGTACCCCGGCGATTGTAAACTTGTCTTCCATTCTGTCCGTCGACAGATCCTCCCTCTCCGAATCAGTCCTTCGTTCGCGCAATTAAATGACCCATGACAATCTGTTCAACCCCATTTCTAGTTCACGACATCTATGTTAGATTTTTTTTTTAATTGGTGATTGCATTCTGCTTTCACATCTCAGACTTTGAACTTTATTCTTTCGATAAGTTTTCTTGTATCCAATTTTCAATAATTATTCAAATTAGAATTTACCTAATTCATCGACACTAATGAACTGGATATCCAGGAATCGATGGTGTCAGTCTCGAATAACAATCTAAAATTTCAGAATAATTTGTTCAAGAAAATTGCAATGTTCATAAGGAAAACTAAAATTAAGACTGAGCATTCACGGTCAAAAATATTCATAGCCACAACTTTGGGAAGAATAGATTTATTTTTACTAATGTCCTCACACGCAATCATTCGCCGCATAGCATATGTTATTCCCTCATTTTTCTATTATGTGCATTATTCGGTAGTCTAATATTTAAAGTAGTTTTTGGATGACCACAGACTGAACAACGCTACATTTTGAAGCCTAGCCTAACAAGAATCAACTGGACCTTCGTACAATAAACACTTATTCAATTCCGCATACTTTCTACCTCCCTTCATTTTATCCAATATGTCCATCCTTTCCATTACCCTATCTTTATCCTATGTTCTCCTTCTGTCACAATCTTCGACATTCCAACTTCACCAAGCAAAACGCTGGGTAACCACCATTCTTCCCCCGTTTGCATTCCTCCCGACAACGCTCTCTCCTCCTCCAACATTCAACGAGAAACCACCTCCATTATTATCCCATGGACTCACGGACACGAAAATATGCACTCTTATCCAACTATGAAAATTTAAGGCAATTGGCAACATATGGTCACGGGTTGAATAAACACATGGCCTGGAAAAAAAATATTTCAAGAGTAAGCCAAACATTTTTTAACTCCCGTGACTTTCCATTGTTGCACTTCATATTCGTGATTGAAAGTGAATGGAATCTCCATATTGCATCAATTACTACGCAGGAAAATTTGTTTAGACCAAATTTTAAACCCTATTTGTAAATTAGGCGAAGAAATGGAAATTCTTTTCCCGTTGATTTCAAGAGCGCGTTGTAAGTAATTGAGCATTTTACAATAATATCCACGTGTCGTCATGTTCACACGGTGACTGAATTCTGAAGGTATTTTCACTTGATATTTTTCGCGAGGGTTCTCCTCGATTCTCATCAACCGGGAATTAATTGCATAGGGTTACAAATGTCGTCGATTAATGCTGAAATTAATCTTTCCTACCGCAGTCTGTTTTCAGTAAAAATATATTCTCACCAAACTCACACGGGAACATATACTATTTCATCCTCATGGTTTCCTCTGATTACATTTTAAAGGCTTCCCTGATATGTCTCCATTATCTCAACAAAATTAATTCCTATCACGCGCGCCCTTAAATTCCTGGTTTTGTACTACAATCTGCGTAACTCTCAGATTTCCAGTTGAGATATATCTGCAACAGTCGCTCTTAAGCAATAATTATCACACCAAAGGTTTCGGTGATAAAGGTTGTCTTTTAACCCCTTTGATTCTGCTTTTACGCTAGCTACACGCTAGGAATCTTACATAATCATGAGCCCTATTGTACATTCCCTTTGTTATCATCCAATATATTTCAAAATTCCTCACTGCGCCATCATCAACTCACTCAACGACATGAGTTAGTCGCACCACAATCCCAGACCCAAATAAAGATTGAATGACAAATGAGCATACTGGTATTGAAATATTATTGCGTATTTATCGCGAAATACTGGAACCACACAAGAGCTTCGGCGCGGAAAATACACCACGTTTTTCTGTCACATTCATTGATTTTAGAATCCATACAAGGGTCTTCCCGAGGATTTTAGTACGAGAATATTAGGAGAAATGTATTGTAAAGGGTAGAAATACACAGCCATTACACAGAAATCAACTAGTAAGTTGATTTTAATATATATCTGAAGAGATAATCCGCAATTTAATCTTATTAAGCCACTTTAAATTGCACGTCGTAGCAGTTCCTTATTTGTACTATCGTGAGCGCATGCGATCGTATTTCCACTATTATTGATAGGTGAGATCGTGTTTTCACCAATATGGATAGGTGGATAACTTGATGTAGTCTGGATTTTCAGGGAATGGGGGAAGGATAGAGGAAAATCTGGTATCGGCATTAGACTACTCACAACGAAAGAAGTAAAATGGGTCACACAAACACCAACTACTCCTTAGACAGACTCCACTTGAAGTACTCTCCAAATATTATCCCAAGCAAGAATCGGTATCGATCTGAAAAATAATCTGCCAACGCCGAGAGTCAAACCCAGGTCCTAAGAACGGAGAGCCGGTAATATTACGCTAAAGAGATCATCAAAACTATTGAGGCGATGAGGTGGGAGGAGACGCAAATACGATGGAAACACTGCTCACCTCCCTCCACGAGGACTCCGCCGACCCAAAACGCGGCCCGCCAGTCGTGAGAAAGATGGGACGGAGATGGAGAGAGCGAGGCAACCAGCGCGCACTCCACAAAATGAATGCCGGCGACCGCGCTCGTAAAATCCATCTTGAACCCGCAAAAAGCGCAACGTTCGCCCGATTTCCATTTCCGTCGCCGACGCCCAACGTTATGCTCTTCAGTTATCGCGAAATCACCCAAGAGGCTTGTGAAACCCTTTAAATAGCGGAATACGCTCCGGATTAGATTTATAACGCTCTGGATTACACTGTACTGTAAACATGGCGCGCGACAAAATAAGCGTCCTCATGGTGCATTTCACTCGGTACTGGCATACCTAGTTTCCCTATCAAATTATTCGCATGGGACCTTATCGCTTAATGAAGGGCATCTTATATTCACCCTGTTTTAATAATTCGGCCGGTTGAAAAACTTGGTGGCCAGTGGTGGTCAAAATAACATTAACGGTGGCCGCCACTACCCTAACGGCGATTCGCGGATCGTCACTTTAACACCCCGCGACTGCAGACGTGCATTATTTAAAAAAATGAAACGATATTTTAAATTGCAAACCATTTTGTTTGTTTTGCTAGGGGTCACAAATCATTTAATTAGTAATTGTGTCCATCAAAAAACCTACCATAACCGGTAGATTACCTAATAATAATAATAATATACTCTTAAATACTTCTCTCGCTAGATTTAATTAAACTTAGCTGTTAATAGCTTATGACCGTATGAACTTAGTAGCCCACTTTACGGCATACTAATATATGTACATATTTCACTTTTCCATTGAAGGTGTTAATTCCACCAGTCCGTCCCGGATTCAGTTCGGGTATCATGTTTCGGGCGGGATTAAGCCAATTTATATTTCCAATGCGCGAAGTAATTTATAAGTTTAAAATTACTTTCCCAATGCGGTCTGAAATCTCGGAAAACGTCTCTTGAGCGACCCGTCCCAAAGACAATGGTTGCGTATCATTGCCTTTATCAATAAGCGGTGGACACAACAATGGTGTCGAGCGCAACTCTGACCTTAAGCTTGTAACTTTGAGCTTTAAGAATAAAGCCTATGGGCGACTCCGGGCCGGGTTTGTCCTCTTATGGGTTGCCGGATGAACACGCCATTTGAAATTCAAATGGTTAAAATCTCTTGGGCCAATGAAAGTGGGCGCTCCGCCGATATCACGTTGTTTTATTTCCGCATTCCTATCATCAGTACTCAACTCAAGAATGAATCCTCAATTGTCCACACATATAACATAAGCTCCCATCCGGCTTGCTCAGGTAATCGCGAAAATGTTTGCGGCGAGGGACTTCTTTTGACGGAAAGTAAAATGATTTCATATTCCTATCTTCGGGTTATTATAATGAAACAAATTAATACAGCGCTTCGGCCTTCAATCCGATATTGAAGGAATACGCAAGCACTGCAGGGGAGCATATGTAATCAGACAAATTTTCGTGCCCCGAGAGCATAATTTTGCAAAGTGGGGAGTAAGGGAGGAAGTGTGAGAGTAAGTCGAAATGCGTAATGACGCTTAAGACGCATGTGAAAGGGAGAAGTCGCATAAATTACTGTGATTAATCATGGAAGAAACAATTTTATGAAAAAATATCAACATCACCTAGAGTGAGTTTGTATCGACATCAATTGCTAATTGTACAATCGCCACATAGTACATATACAAAAAAACGGTTAGAAAATACTATCAGCAATAGGTTATCATTAAATTTCCGCAACTAGGAGCATCAAAAATTCATTTTCATCATTCACTAATAAGGTCTATCAGGAATAGTTTTGGCTAGCTCATCCACTGATGTTGCTTCTTTGAAAAGAACTGCTTGAATACTTAATTTTTGTTCTTAAAATTGAATTTTTTACGCTCATCTTGTTACCTTTAGTTTTAAATCTCGAATTACATGTTTTCGCGAATCAAAAATAAAATTTCAAGAGTTTTAACATACTGACAGCTTGACACAGAAAAAACAAGGCGACGAATGGTCCAAATATGTTGTTTCATGACTTAGCAGTACCTTCGAAAGTTTCCAGGAAGAAGTGTGACAGTCAATGAATTCCGTCTGCTGGTGGAATGATGCCTTCGTCTGCTGCATCGATTGAATTGAGTTAAGCATTGAGGGATGGTGGGCGTGCAGCAAGCAGAGTTAAAACCCACTAAGGAAGTTGCCGTGTGCATTAATATGCATTCGGTACTGAAGAGAAATTTTATTGTCATTCCGAACAATGCTCGCTTGAATTACTACGCCATGAGCTGGTGGACTAATCACGCCAGGAATTCGCTCTTCCCATAAATCAGTTTACAAGAGACAGTTCATATGGGTGCTAAAGAAACGACTTTCCCGAAGGTGCACCGCTCGTTTTTGCTTTCCGGCCGCAGCTTGAGCATTTTTAAAATTTATTATTGCATTAATTTATTACGAAGTACCCCGCAAGCCACCGCTAGGGTGTGAGGCAGCATTTAATCTGAGACATCCGGCGGATTTCTGGAAAGGATTCAATAGCACGTCGGCTCAAATACACCGCGAAATGAAGTTTATTTGACGAGCGAAGTGTGACCGGCACGTTCCCGAACGGTCCAAGTAAATTTAGGCGCTGATCACTTAATGAAATACATTAATTAACCATGATGATCCTCGTAACAAGAACGAAACACGTTATACCCGCGAGGGTCTTTCAACATACCCTTACATAAAATCCCGTTTTAGTGAAGCTATTTACGTGATATTATATCTGAGATTGGCAACTTTGTTAGGTGGCATTAACTTCGTATTGTTTACTGTGCTTAGTTCTTGGGATGTACGTATGAGTGGCGCTCCGCGGAAAGGATGGCTTCGCGGGAGTGCGAAGGAGAGTGTTCACTCCTGTCTTAGATGTTTGTCGGTCAAGGTGACCCTTTAGGTGAGATTGTATGAGCGTGAATGCGAACGAAGGCGAGACACGAAGACGGAAAATTAACCAGATACCTCTGTCCATCTATTCCCTAGCATTTCATTTGGTTGCCTCATTTATTTCTTACTTAAGTTTATTGAGTGTGATTACTTATGATCTCTATTGAAGGCCAGTCCCCAAATTTGACTCACTTTTATTAGTAAAAGCTATTGCGTCACGGAACGGTCAAGGATGCACGAACGGAATGAATTCGGTATTTTTCCAGCGTATGACGGATATCATAGTATTTTCAGGTTCCCAACAGGCGAGATATTTTCTTGCTGTTATCTGTTTTACTCTGTTATCTTCCCCAGGGCATTTCTGTCTCTGTGACATGATTATATGTGTACTATGTGAAAAATAATCATTATAATGCATACGTATCTTTCCTCTAATAAGGTTTTCGCAGGTTTTCCACCCCTCCCCCTTCTCTTCGTGGGTATTTTCCTGCGTACGTTTTCACTAGGTGAGCAACGCCACGCTCTCCCTAGCTTTTCCCACAAACCTCATTCTTTGCTTAGACTTCTCCTATTTTATTGTTTTCTTTCTCCATTGTAATTTACTTTGTGTATGTGTGCATGTGTAGGTGTATATTAATTTTTATATGTATGTATACATGGATGTATATTTGTTTAGATTACATACACACATTACGCACAGATACGCATATTTATTTATTTACTTACTAAAATAAGTAAATTAATAGGCATACCAGTGCGTAATATATGTCTGCCTCCCTAAATGTATTAATGTGTATGCATGTATAAAGGTATTGTGTACGCATGTATTTATAAATTTTATGGCCATTATAATATGTATATGATGATAATCTGAATCGAAGATGGGCAATTTGGTCTCAATTTCGCCCGGATAAATACCTCTATCTATCCATATGAGTGACAG
Organism: Hetaerina americana; assembly: GCF_022747635.1. Classification (NCBI taxonomy): domain Eukaryota; kingdom Metazoa; phylum Arthropoda; class Insecta; order Odonata; family Calopterygidae; genus Hetaerina; species Hetaerina americana. Next base: position 33,095,473 of record NW_027286985.1, on the reverse strand, counting down.
CTGATTCTAGTTAGCCTCCGAAACGTCGGCGGCGTAATGCCTGTTCTGGTGGAAAACCTGGGAATACATAATATACATCTTACTGAACTGAAAAAATACAATTAAAGGGAAATGCAGCAAAATTCATTGACGGCCTTTGTAACTCCATACTCCTTAACTCCTTTTCATTGCTTCTCTTTCGGGCATGTTTTATTAATTTGATCGAATTAGACCGGGTGATTGCCGAATTCGATTGCGTGCAGCGTAGAGGAACTAGATTTGTTAAACTTTATGATAAACTCTGGAGCGCATCAAAATTATTTGAGGAGCTATGCTGGGAGTTATTCACAGAGCGAAGGTTAAATTACAGATTGAAGCACTTGAATGAATTGGAAGAATATTTCTCTCGCGATGATGTTGAAAATGAGTTATTAGCCCCATCTTACTAAGGTAAGAGATATCATGTAAACAAAATTAGAGAGATTAAGCGTAGAAAAGATAGATTTAACATTTCATCTTTCCTACGAAAAATAAGGGATCAGAATAACGTTTCCCGACTGCGCCTGGGGGGAAAATTATTTTGGGTCATAAGTAATCAGGTATGCAATCACACCCTCTGCCACATATCCTAGCGGTGGCTTGCAGGGTATTACTTCTATCCTTCTACTCGAAGTCACTTATTCATACTCCCTACGCGAATCATCGTGATTCATGGTATCCAACCTATAATTCTCTTTCTGAACAAAGTGTTACATAGTATCCTCCATGCAAGGTAATGCTTCAAATTAAGCCGTCACCAGATTTACGCACAATGCTTCCTCATTCGATGTGGGCACGGAGGAGAACCGCATAAACCCATTGGAAAAAGGGCACGACGGTACGTGAACTCTCTCTTCAACGCCCTTGCGGTAGGGAAAAAAAGAGAAAGAGACAGCACACGCGCGCCGGCTCGTCAACATGACTCACGCAGTCATTTTAATGGAGACTCGTTAAAAAAAAAACTCGTCGCGCGCACGGCGGCGGCTCGCACCTCCCCCCTTACCCGACCGAACGCGACGCGGAAGAAGCGCACGGTCGCGCATTTGCATCCCCGCCGGAGGGAAGTGCGAGTTCCCAATGCACGACGCGTCCGAGGATGGTGCCGCCGCTGCGGCTATGGGGTGCTCGTGCGGAAACTCGCGCGGGCGATACACATTCAGTGTAATGAACCCGCTTTCCCACGGTGACGCATTTTCATTGTTGAGTTTCGTGATTTTTTCCCTAAATTCACGCGGAATTTGGCGCATAAAAAGTGCGTGGTTGTTCGCTTGAGGTAAACAATATCTCGAAGCAAGGTTTGGGGTTCTAAGAATACTTTGCCCAATGTCGGGCAGAGTCCTTCTTTGGAAACACCACGAGTGATCCTACCGCGCGTTGTTCGGACAGATTATTAAAAACAAATTATATTTTACATAAACCCTCCTGAATTGCAATATTTATCATTAGAAAAAACAATAAAAAATACTTCCGCACTTCGCCGACACATAAATTATTCAACAGTAAGTTCGAGTGCAAATAGTTCAAAGGACACATTACCGACTCCCGGTTTTGTCTGAAACCGGTGACCATTTTCTGCCAATGGGGACTACCAAAACTCCACCAGTCTGCCATCTATAAGATGTAGGACATGAGAACTCTTCCGCTACCACCTCTACGACAGTCCAGCCCAACCGTCTCTTATTTTATATATTTTAGTACCCAGCAAGCAACCGCTAGGGTGTGTGGCAGGGGGTGAATACGCACTAGACTAATTTTGACCAGAATATGACCCTACCGCGGTCGGACAATGTTATTCTGATCACTTGTCGTTCGTGAAAAAATGACAACTTAAATCTATCTTTTCTGCACTAAATCTCTCTAATTTTATTGCCATGATCACTCCTACCGTTGTACGATGGGGCTAATAACACATTTTCAACATCATCGCTAGAGGCACATTCTCCCAATTTATGCAAGCGAATCAAATTATTTTAACCTTCGTTCCATGGGTGATCCCAAGTCTAGCTCCTATAATAAATTTGATGCGGTACTAAGTTTATCAAAAGGACTGTTTGTAAATATAGCTTCTCTACGCTGCACGCGATCCAATTCAATCCGTTAATCTACCTCTGTGAGGATCCCATATACTAGTAGCATATTCTGAACGAGGCCTAGCCAGTGAAATATAACATTTCTCTTTGACCTTTTCATAACATTTAACCAGTAATCTTCTAATAAATCCTAATTTTTTGTAATTTTTTTAATAATCCTATTCCTCTTCAAATGGCCGATCCCTTCACGCGTCATACATGTATTTTTTTGCTTTCACATTTTCCATTACCTGTTTCACTTATCGTCTTCGATCTCTCTAGCTCTTTACGATCACTTTGCCTTCCACAATTTCACTTGGTAAGCTATTGAATAGCAGATTAATTCGATGTGTTTATCCTATTTCATTGTTTTACCTGGCTTCCTTTTTCGCCAACTCCTCTTAGAATGTCATCTTTAGGCAAAGCATCCGATCATTTGATCTTTATCATCCTCCTTTTGCACAAGCCTAACTGATAAAATAAGATCGTTTCCCATCTATTGCTTCCACGGCCCACATCTCGTACCTATCGTAGAAATTATACGCTCTATGCGTGTTGTGATCAATTGTTTCCTTATTTCTGTAAATGTTTTCGCCGTGCTAGTAAATGTTTTAGTAGAAATCCATCTTGTGCTGCACTATTCTGCCAGAAATGATCTTGTATTTTCCACAAGTGGTTAGCCTTGTTGCCAAATATCGTAACTCTGCCTCTCTTTTTAGCACACTTCTGTCCTTCAGCCGGCCATCTTGGTTTTCTCTGTTTGATTTCAGCTTGTACTTTTCATTCAGATTCTCCAAGTTATAAGTAAAGGATCTACATCTGACTCATTCGAGCTTCTAAAGTTAAATTACTAGGGGATCCAGGTTGGAAATCACTCACATAGTCAAGGCTAAATTACAGATTAAATCTCTGGTATAAATTGGAAGGATATCTCTTTATCAGTGATGTTGAAAATGTATTATTAGGCCCATCGTATTACGATAGGAGAGGTTTATGTCAATAAAATATCGGAGTTTAAGCATAGAACAGATATATACATATAAGATGTCATATTTCCCACGAAGGATTAGAGATCAGAATAAAATAACCTTTGTCTGATCGCGCCAGTAGGGAAAGGTGTTTTGGGTCAAGGGTAATCTGCTGCGTAATCATCCCCAGCAACACGCCCTAGTGGTGGGGATTTAAAAAACTAAACTAAAATAATTAACAAAATCCTCTTCAGACCCTAATTTCTCTGTCAATATGGCCATATCGGTTGCGAAATACATTTGATATTGTTGCCTGCATGGATGCGAATTCCCGCAGAGTCATTCATCTTCAATTTCATCTGGTACTTTTTTGGCTTGCATTGACGATCTAAAAGTAACTAACTGGTTTTAATCCTGTTTATATTTTTACTTGTTCGTGGTTAAGTATTTTTAATTCCCTATTATATTGTTTATAATGTATTTTAATTACTTTAATATATTTAATAGCAAATAATTCATTTAAATAAACAAGGAAAAATTAGTCGAAATGATAGAGACCACAATGGCGAAATGATCATATTTACTTGGCATTCCTCTTACAGTATAGCAGGTCTTTCACACTTCACGAACGTTTCGTCGTCATAGTTGACTCTTCAGGGTGAAATTGTATTCAGAGGGAGACTACGCAATAGGCAAACATCTTTCATTTTCCACCATATACATAACGATTTCACTCCTAGCAGGTTCAATCCCATTCCATGAAACCAGAATTTACGCGAGATTTCATGAGGAAGCAAAGTTTGAGAAAATTATCGGGCATACCAGCGTTTTCGCAAAGTCGTTATACTCGAAACTTCACCGAGAGCAACAGATGTGGAAGTGAGCCCTCCTCCCTTTGGAATTCCGAGTGAGGGGGTAAATTGACTTCGCAGGCCATGAAGGTTGCGGCCAATGACTGACCACGACCACCCCGAGTCCAACGCACTCGCCCGGCCGGATGTTGTGTGGCGCCACGAGGCTGTAATAAACGTCTACGCTGATCTGGGAACCCAGGACCAAGAGCGCGTGCAGGTGGTTCAAAGAGACCCGCAAATCTTAAACAGATACCGGCCACGACCATGGTCAGGCAACTTTGCAAGAAAGCAATAATCTACCCGTTGTGCTCATTCAATTAACCTGAGAAGTGCACACTCATGGAATTTTTGTCATTACCGCATCCCAACAGAATTTCATGTTAATTTTTAATAAAAACATGTATAATGCGATGGCTGATCAGGACAAAAACAAATATTAAAACGGTAACGTGTTGCATCTACGAATATATATATATATATATATATATATATATATATATATATATATATATATATATATATATTCCTGGCGATAATTTGACATATTAAAAGTTGTATCCAGGAGTTTGGTCGATTTATTACACTGAGGACAGGGGGGAAGGGAGGATATATTTTTTTCCATACAGCTTCTTCCTAACTCATTACTGCGGTGTATTATAATCGTGGGTGGGCTGTAAAATATTAATTGTGGTAGGTAAAGCTCGCCGAAGATTAAAAAAAATTCGAATAAACTCTACTTCCGTAACTCTCCACTCCATAATCGGCAACTTAATGCAAGGAGAATGGATTAGGAGGTCAGGAAAAAAATGCAGGCGTGCGTGAGATCCTGATTAAAATTCATGACCGGCGTGTGGAACTAAATGGAAAAAAAACGGGACGGTGCTTTCACAACTGTGCGGGTCTTTGACGAAACGGGGTCTTTGACGAAAACAATAATCGATGCTGCACAGAAATTATTTCTATAGGCCGTTTGTACGCAGTTCTTATTTTAGCACTGAAATCAGGATATTAAATATTGGATACGAACTCGTTGCTAAGTCTCGCATGAACTCTTTTTAAAGATCCAACTTCCAAAGATCGACTTTTCCGCGTGGGCAAACGCTTTGTTTTGATTTCGCCGACGAAGTGTTCACGCTTCAATTAAAATAATCATTTGGTAACCGTCACGACAGATTCCATCCACAGTCCAGACAAGAAAACGGCTGAAGTATCATGGGCCAAAAGATTATATTCTCGAAGACAAAAAAGAGAAATTTCGACTAAATTAACTTTTTCCGTTGAAGTAAAGAAAAAAATGGATCCGTACAAAAATAATGATGATTTTTACGTATCGATTGGTATTCAATAGAAATGACCCTGCTTATTTGTGATAGGTGGTTGGATTTAGAGAGTCGGATAGAAAAAAAAGTATTGTGCACATTTCTGTTTTCAGAGCTGAAAATGTACTAATTTTTCGAAATATCCCCTTTTTGAACGATACGATTTTAAGCATTCTGATTTCAGTTCTGAAATAAGCATGGTGTCAAATGATCTTAAGTCTTGAGAGGGAGAGTATTTATATCTGTAGTCCAATGAAGTTTTCTTCGCCAGAGTGAACTTCTCACCCGGGCCACGCTCGGGAAAAGATGTCCGAACCGATGCATTTGAAGACTCCTTCCTACCGCGGAACAGTGGCACCTGGAATTTCATATCCCGAATCTAATTCTTCAAACCCCTTCCGTCATCCGTTCCCTTTGGTTGGTGTTCGAACACTCACAACCCCAATTCGTACCCTCCGTGGCGATCCCATTCAGGAAACACGTGTGAATGTAGACGAATGTCTGCGTATCAACAGAGGCGGCGGACCTCTTCCCCCCCCCCAACTTTTTCGAGCCGGGGGACGTCAACAGGTGCTCGCCTCCGCGCTCGGGGGCTCACGCGATGCTAGCGTTGAAAGGACGAGAGAAATGGGGGGGGGGGTCGACCACCATCTCCCCTTCCCTTAGGTCCTCCAGAGGCAAATTAATCAATTAGCCATCGATCGACCTGAAGGGAGGGCACGCGGCACCGGATCGCACGTGCGTGATGGAATCGTGGATTTGGGGCGAGTTGTGGTCTGGTCCGTTCCCTCTGGGAAAGACTCCACGAATAGCAATCTAACCGACACGTCAGCCACGTGATATTCGTGCACCAAGCCGAACTCGTGCATCACGTCGAGGAACGACCTTGAGTTACGATAATTGTTGACATACTCCGATTGAGCATGGGCGTGGGCTACTATTATTACGATCGATAATCCACCGGTTAAGGTAGGTTTTGGATGGACACAAGTTACCAAACGGTGTGGCCACAATTCCATTATCTCTCATAGCACAACACAACCCAACATCCTACTCTACTATAGGCACCTCTTCAACTCCGTATACTTCCTTCCTCCCTTCGTTCCTTCCAATATGCCTATCCTATTCGAACCCCTTCCTCGGTTACCTAACATTCTCCCCTCCATCACAGTCTTCAACGTGCATTTGCCAATCAAAAGGCTCTGCATCCATCTTTTCTGCCTCTTTTCATTTTTCGCGATCCTCTCTCCTCCCCCGCCATACTCAGCACTTCCTCTTTTGTTTTCCTTTCTGTCGACTTAATCTTCTCCATCCTTTCTCCACCCGCATTTCAAAAGCCTATTCCTACAGTCCTGTTTCAATGATCATGTTTCCGAACCAACGTAGAAAGCCACGCTCCATATTTAAGTTTTGATGACCCCTTTCTTAACCTCCTTACTTAACGTTCCTATCATCAATTCCCTCCTTATTTTCAAATCTTCTTTACCTAACACAACTCTTTTTCTTATCACCTACCTGATTTGACCATCTTGCTCTAAAACGCTTCAGAGTAAATTGCTCCACCACTTTAATTTTCATTAACTCATATTTTAACATTTAACTTTGTTGATATGGGAAGAAAATAAGTACCTCAATTAATTCGTGGATGAGAAACTCGCACGAAATGAAAATTTGCTTACAGTTATAGTAACAAAGATGCTCTCCATCTTTCACCTCTAATGAATTCCACGCACAGCCTTGCATCTCGTACAAGGGATATCCTATCTTTCGCTTGACCGCCTCTATCATAGGCAAGCTCAATATCAAGCGTACAACGCGAAAGTTGTGTGTGTATTTTTTACGATGCCTGCTAAATTAAAAGATTCCGAGATTCGGTAACCGTGTTCTAATTTCGTAAGAAGTAGGGGAAACAAGAAGGGTTGAAAGAGACAAAAATCACATACGCCTCCCTGGTCTACAACTTATTACTCCACGTTAAGTCGGGAGTTGTTCTTTATCACAAAGTCCGGGAAAAACTGAACGTTAAGACACACATTGGGTCGGGTGAAAAATATTAGACAGCGAAATTGAAGAGCCCACATTTATATTGATTTAAATTTTTATAAGAATTATATCTTCTGCGTGCCCCTATAGGATTATAAATGTGTGGGAGCTCATTTTTAATTCTAACATCAAATTCTTACATTTTTATCATAGTTTTTTCTTAAAAAGCAGCGAATTGAACTTATAAAAAATCGATAAACTGAAATTACGTTCATAACTCTTCTTAATTTCTTACATTTTGCTACCCCTTTTCCATAATTGGTATTTCAAGGATCGGTATGATTTTTTAAAACTAAGTAAGGCGTCAATAAAATACCTTTGTCGTACACAAATATGGAAATCTTTAAAACGAAGGACGAATATTTTGTCCGTGGATTTAACAAGCGCACTTACAATTATAATTTCCTTCTGACAGTTAGTCGAGTACCTGCAATTTTAATCAAAAGGCCATTTCCCGTATAATGTACATAATTCACTAATATCCCATTCTTTTACGGACCGATATGTCTTCTGGAGAGTTGAATGACTGGATAATATTGGACTGTTTTCTCCTACTTAGCAGGTTTTCAGGATAGAAGGGATTGTTAAATACATTAATGTAAACTATTATGAAAAGAAGCCTGTCTATTGAATACATTTCTCATTTTCATATCCTGGAGTTAGAAGTTTATTTGTAACTAATGCCACAGTTCTTCTTGAAATACTGCAAATAAAACTTGCTGCAAATGCAGAATCCCATTTCACCCCTTAAATAATGACATATTTTTGAGTTAATGCCAGTCAAAGTATATGAGAGTAGCAGTATCAATTAGCCACTCGTTATTTCACATTGGCATTGTACGAACACTCTAAAATATAGCTTGTGGGCTATTCTGAATGATTTGATATACCGACATATCGTGATGAGTACGGATACACTGATTTTCTGATCGGCGTTAAGATCCGTTCGACGTAAAATTTGATTTCTTTGTCTGCACCAAGTACCTACTTGGTTCTCACTCCACAAAATACACGCTCGTTACGCGTTGAACGAGTGGAGCACGAGCTATGGAACGAAAATGAGTTATTTGTTCTCCGAAAAGTATAGCGTGCCTAAATGAAGCACCAAACTAGATGAGGAATTAGTTTTTCCACTGCTTTGGGGAGACTTACTACTGAGAAACTTAACACTAAAACAGTGTACGTATCATTATCATTTCAAATATTACCAAACAAAATTCTTCAGATAAACCCTATTTCTTTATCTTGTAGCCGAAGGAAGAGCAAGATGATTTTTCTTAGTAAAAATTTACGAGTCAGATGTTTCGCAATAAAATACGTTCATATATGCATGGAAACCACACATACAAGATCTGTCCTGAAAATATCCAGCCATGCAATATTTTGAGGAAAATAGCCTACCCAGAACCAATGAGGCCTTAGTCCCTTTCGAAGAATTCCCTTTGGGACCTCGCACACATATTCCAGCGTCTCTTCCACTTTTGAAAACAATCGGCAAAGTTCATTCTCGGAATGGTCATCAGCTGCCTCGTTGCATTCTCCTTTATCTCATCAACAGACGATTGGGGAGAATGGGATTTTGCTTCAGTATTTTAGCCGTAGACCCATGATTCATCTCCCGTTATGACCTTTTTAGTAAACCTTAGTCATCGTTTCCTGCTAGGAGAAAGCCCCCTGTGACTACAGCACGAACTTCTTTACGTTTACGATACCTCGTTCGTATTCCCATCCGTTTTCCTTTTTGCCAAAGGGCTTCAATTCTTTTTACTAATCCTAAATTCTCATGTGACACAAAGGTGGAAGGGCTAAAATACTTTAATATTCCATAGCTTAATAATTGATAAACAAAACTTCATTTTTTCAGCAAAACCTACAGACAGATATCAATGATTTCGATTGTACATAAAATATTTAGAAAGTATTCTATTGGATTTAAAAGGTCGTAGCAAAGAAGTATCCAATACCATGATCAATAAACTCTTTCTATAGAATGAACTTTTTACAAATGTATGATCACTCTGTTCCAGGTGCATATGAAACATTGATTACAAAGAATGCCAAGACTCTATTCCCTCAGGCAATCTAGTTCCCTCTAGAACTTTCCGCTGAGACGGATTTGATATTCCTGCCTTCAATTTTCACGGTGCTTTAACTCTTTTGGTCCACAGCCTTTCGTTCGAAAGAGATCCTAACTACATGAATCGCCTTCCTATCACTTTCACTTTTGTACTCTGACTAGCAGCATACCGATTTATTAGCATCATAGAAAAATAAATAATCTCAGATGTAAGTCTATTTTCCAATAGAACTAAATAAATAGTGAAAACCCAGCTGGATACATAATAAAACGTCTGGCCATCAGTTTGTATGAAAAATGAGCCGTTACGGTTTGCAGCACGTCTGCATTCAAACCATGGTCAATGTTTTCCCAGCTAATTATTAATTACAGAATTTTCAATAATGAAATGATCTGAATGTAACTGGAATCGATATTTTAACCAGAAATTTAACTTTGCCTTAAATCGCAGGTACACGTGAAACACTAAGCAGATAAATCAGCATTTAGGATCAGAAAGCAGGCCCTCAGAAATTTTAGTACCGAATAATTTTAATCGGCGATGAAAAAATATTCAGCAGAACCTTTTCTCGCAGAGTACGCCTTATGCATACATTTATACTCCTGGTCCTCCTTTCTCGAGCTAAATACGTCTGGTGGATCGTGCGTGTAAAAAACCATCGGAATGCTGGCATGTATAACAGTTCCTCGACGTACAAACTTCGGCCAACGAAACGAACGTGATGATAATAATTATACATACATCTTTCGCTCATATGTATTTCCCACAGCCAACCATAATCCCCTTACACGAACAGAAAAATATAATCAAAAGGTAAAACCTTCGCCTCGAAAACAAAATAAAATAATTTATTTTGGACAGTGAACGGCTCCACACGCGAAGGGCACCAACGGTGCCTAGGAAACCTCAGCCTGGACGCCAAAGAAAAAAAACTCCATCAACTTCCTCCTGGCCTACTGCAAATTAATTAGAAGAAAAGGAATGGGGCTTCAGCGACCAATAAATCTGTCCAACCCTCGATCGAAAATTCCAGCCCGCAGTCCGGGTCGGAGATCCGTATTTTGAATTTTCTGCTCCGCTCACGACGCACCGAGGGGAACACAACACACTCGCTTCCGGCCGCACCACCAACTCGGGTATGAATTCCTCCCGCGCTCCGATGTGGAGAGATAAGAGAGAGGGTGGGGGCGGGGGATGCAGGGAAGAGTGGCGCCACCGGAGGGGGACCGCCGTCGCCGGCACGCACCGACCTCCGCTCGCGCACACACCCTCCGGCCGGGGAATCCATCACCGTCGCCAACATCATCCACGGCTACGAGGCTGTGACACGGCGGGAATAGATTATTGTGGAGGAGGTGTCTTTCCGTGAGAGTTCAAGAGTGACCCCCAGGTGGGAGGGGGGGTGTGGGATTCTGGGTGGGGAGGTATGTGTGTGAATGTGTACGCGGGGGGGATCTGCATCACCAAAAAACCTTCAGGAGAGAAGCGAAGTGATGGGGTAGGAATTAACCTGGGTTGGGTTGGGATTCTCACGACATTGCCGATGGGTTGCAGATGGGTTGATATCCTTATGACTTTTTAGCTGATTACCGAATCGAATCGCGTGCAGCGAGCAGGAGCTAGATTTGCAGAACGTTGTTATGACGAACTGAGTAGCGTATCAAAATTATTAGAGGGGCTAGGTTAGGAGTCACTCACAGAGTGAAGGTTAAATTACAGATTGAATCTCTTGCATTAATTAGAAGGACGACTCTTTAGCAGTGATGTTGAAAAGGTATTATTGCCCCCATCGCACAACAGTAGGAGATATCATTTCAATAAAATTAAAGAGATTAAGTGTAGAAAAGATAGATTTAAGATGTCATTTCCCTACGAACGATTAGGGATCAGAACAACGTTGTCTAATCGCGCTAGGAGGGAAAAGTACTATTTTGGGTCAGGGTAGTCTGGTGTGAAACCACCCCCTGTTATACACCCTAGCAGTGGCTTGCAAGGTATTTTGTAAAAAGATTGCGAATTTCGTGAAAAAATATGACTTTACATGGAGTGGTACCGATAATATTCACCCTCGAACGCAAAGCCTCAAAGGTGAATCAGTTGCATTTAAAAAAAAAATTAATCTCACTTAAAGATTAAAATTAAAACCATGAAATTTCGTCAAAATACAATTTGGTCTTCATTATACGTAAAAGAATTTGATAAAAGGTACCACCATGGTGAAGTTCGTGAATACCTGTTCATAAAAAAATGTGAAAACGGAGCATCCTCCGTAAGTTCACTGAAATGAGATTTATTGCCATGAGCTGATCAAACGAATATTTTGCTCTATTGCTTATGTTTTTAAATCAATTTAACCAAAGAATAACACGTAAATAAAACTTTAACCTAAATAACAGCGCATGTGGTATCCGAATGTGCTACATTTAGACATTATTTCGCGAATACCAATAATATGTATTAGCACTCAGTGATATCACAATGAAAAATACTCCTTCAAAACAATACGAACACACGATTTCCATTTAAATGAACTTTCATTGTTTTTGGATATCAAATAATAATTTCCATACTTGATTTTTCACTCAGTTTTACTTGTCCAATATTAAAAGAAGCTTGCGGAAATATATAGGAGTGGATTTATAATATTAGCATCCGAAAATCCCGGCGGTCCCCTGAATGAGGGAGGTCGAGATTATTTTAGAAGCCAAAAGTGATGCCGGTGAGTAACGAATAGACATAATTGAACCCGTATAAATATATATACCACGTCCTACAGAGAAAATAAATTCAAGAAAGACGCGACCAAGTCATTTCTAGGGAGTAACAGAAGCACATGAATCATTCCAACAGTCTATTTGGGTCGACGGCGACTCAAACGGCGCTACGTTTAGGGGAAAGATGACGCCAGGTCTCCCACCCTTCCTCCCTCAATCCCCTTATCTCCGGCGATCTCACATTCACCTGGCGGGGATCGCTTAGCGGGAGGTAGTGGAGGAGCGGGGTGTGAGGAGGATTGGGAACAAAAGGACGCCGACTATGATGCCTCCAAAGAATCCTTTAAACGTGGCGAGACAATGACCGTGGCTTTGTCCTCCGCCGCCAGGATATGTACGCACGTTCCAGGAATCCACGCACGCGCCACGGTGGAAGGAAGGCGGCACAATCAAACGACAATGATCCACAAATGTCGTAGCAACCATGGCCAGTCTATTGCACCTGCATGCACCGCAGTGTGACATTGGCGGAGTTGAAGCGCAGTATTTATACGAACCTACGGACTGGAGACGAAATAATCTAGAGACGGAATATCTTCATATTATTGCATTGCAGCTGCATACTTAAATTTCCATGATCATTGCTGTTAATTGATAATCTACGTTTTGCAAGGACACAAACAGAAACCCCGCCACATTTCTCAGCCTCCCCCAAAAAGACATAAACTGACACCCCAAAAAACAATCGTCACTTCTGAAATCATCCAAACGTTCTACCTCCCTTCATTCCCTTCAACAAGATCTTTCCCTCCCCCTGATTAGAATGCCTGACGTCCTTCCCTCTATCACAATCTTCACAATTCCATCGCCAATCAAAATGTTCGGCATCCACCTTTGGTGAATACCTTTTCCTCTGCCAACGACAATCTTTCCTTCCCCACCATACCTAGCACTTCCTCATTTGTTGTCCTTTCTGTCCACTTCACCATCTCCATCCTTCCCCACACCTTCATTTAAAAAGCCTCCACTCCATGCCTACTATCTCTCCTCAATGGCTAAGTTTCCGCGCCGTAGAAAACCACACTCCATTACAAAGCTTTAACTAGTCTTTTATTAACATCCTTACTGAGCATTCCTGTCATCAATTCCCTCCTCATGAAAGCGTCTTCGTCTAACGCAAATCTTCTCCTAATGTCCCTACTTTTGGTCCAAATCACTACATAAATAGGTAAACTGTTCTACCGGCTCGTTTTGTTAATTTTGACCAACGTTTAACTTAGCCTTCTGTATTCTCCCAATTTTGACCAACGTTTAACTTAGCCTTGTGTATTCTTACTTATGCGGGGTTTTAGGAAAATATAAATATGACGACAAATCGAATAATCTGTCAAAAATTGCACCTTATGCATAGAAGTTAAGAAGAACCTCGGTAACAACTTATTTCCCAATATTCAATAGTTTTGAGCGACTTCTCTGATTACATTTTCAAGTGAACCAAATTCAAACTTGGCATTGGAAAACCAGCCTTGCCTCGAATCTCCCAGAAGTCCACAAAGACAAATGCCCCATTAGGCTTACCGTTTTCAATATTAATTCATTAGCCTACTCCTTGTAATATTAGTTAGTTTCGAAATTCTTCGGTTTTATTTTTCACGTTCCTCATCCTCTAAAAGCGTTTTGGGAAAACAAAAGATCAAATTTTTCCCGAAAGCTAAATACTCGCCTCCCTCGAGATTACAAACTACATCCCTGGCGTTCCAATAATTATTGCCAAACAAGATATCGAAGTATGGTCAAAATTCGGTCTAGAAACTTAAGATATACATGAATACCGGAGGCGAATTTATTAATGAACCATAACTTCTTCAGGTTTCAGGATGAATGTTCCCAACAAAAGTTTGGTTCCGCATTCGATAACCTCTTCTCCCAATTTCAAATCAATGTGCACAAAACTCACTTTGATGGAATTTTGAAATGAAACTTTAGTTACTTCCTTAATGTGGTTACAATTTCGGTACGTCTATTACGCTTGCGCTATTTTCGGCAGCAAAGAAATGTGACATTGAGGATTCATCGAAAAACTAAACAACCGTATTCCCACGATCAAATTAACCTATGAGACAGTGGAGTATAACAAGCACGACTCTTTCTGGAACATTCCTTAAGAAAGTCCGAAGAAAAAAATTAAAAAAAAACGGCTTTCGCCTCAAATCTACACATGAAGCAGATGATTACGTGCATAAAATTCCTGCTATCCATTCCAGCCACCAATTGGAGGAGCTCCACGCCTTCACACTTACACTTGATCAAGGCAGTTCGAACATAGTTCTGTCCAACATCGGCACTGGACAAAATCGTTGAGAAGCGCAAGTTAGGCAAAAAACCAATCGCTATTTTAAAACGCACAGAAAAGACGATTCAACCCGTTACACATATTTTACTTTTCATCCACGCCTGATTAAAGTAAATATTGAAATCTGCGAGCAAAAAAATGTTATCGTAAGAATGAAGCTGCAACACTTTTCTGGATATAAGGTGGCTATTCGTCCTTGCGGTAACTTCATTTGTTTTAATTAACGGGTTTTTCAAAACACTAAGGAACATATCCCAGAATTACGAGAGAAAGGAAGATTATTACAAATCAATCCAATTATAAACATCAAAGTTAAGTTAGTATACATTATTGAAGTTAGATATAAGATTTTCTTTAAATTAAATTACGGCAGTAGTATCAGATGCATTTCACAAGCGAGGGAAAGATGTAAAAACTTACATCTTTTAATTAAAAAGATTAAAATAATTAAACACTTAAAAAACAATATCTGGGCACGCTATATCACACTGAAAATTTCTTCATCCTTGCCGTAATTCTCTTCGGCCTTGAACGAGGTTTTTCAAACTTACACTTAAGATCCATCTTTTTTCTGCGGAGCTACTAATTTTAATATCCCCGTTTAAAGATACTTCACCCCATTTTCACGATAATGCAATGCCGTAACGCACACTTTCCTTGGAAGAAGTGGTGGGTACTTGGTAGTTGAGCACTTAGTACATGGGAGCTTTAAAACACAACCCGCTTAAACTGTTCTACTTCCAGTTTAAGAGGTTGTCGTGAGTAGTAATTAAATTCAACCGAATATACGTTTATCTCTATCGCATTAAAACGTTCAATAAAATCGGTTTCCGAAATTGTTTAAAATTTTAAGATGAAGGGACAGAGAGACTAACCGGACGCTTTGCCCAGAGCCATGAAAATAAAAAGAATGAAAAGATAATATAAAATATGAAGACATCATAAATTAAACTAAACCAGACCAAACACTGAAGAAAGGTATTCACAATGCTTGTGAAATAATGTTAGTTAATTAAGTCTCAGAGTCCTGTGAAAGAGGATTACAGCTTCTTTTTAATGTTGAGTTAATAATACTAAATGAGAATGTAAAACGATAAGGAGGAGATTTTCTCGCCATCCTATTTCGTCAACAAATTAGTGGAAAATATAAAGTTTGTTAACACAATAACTATCAACTAGACAGAAATTTGAGTAGAATAGTGATAATAAAACTAAAAAGATAACATTGTTTATAAATCGCAGTGAAAACCTTTCCCTAAAAGCTAATAGGAAATGAAACATACACCACAACGGTACACATATTCCACTTCTAGAAACTTACCGAGCGCATAAGCCATGGATTCATATAATTCCCGAGTGCTTTGACACTTAAAGTTGAAAGTTAACATAGAACGAAGACAAAATGTCATAGGAAATATAATCATTCATTCAGCATAGGGGAAACCCTCTTTATATACTGTTATAGTGCCATCCTCTTCCAACTGTCAGGATGGCCGAGCGGTCTAAGGCGCCAGACTCAAGATGAACTTGCCCGCCATGCGGGTCTTGTGAATTCTGGTCCTCGTAAGAGGGCGTGGGTTCGAATCCCACTTCTGACAAACTTTTTTCCAATTAATTTTCATTTAAAATTTGTCAACTATCTTTTAAACTTTAATATATTTTAGCTCGATGAATATAAAATTTTTTTTCTCTTGAAAAAACCATTGCGATTTTATTTTTCTATATTCTCCTGATTAAACGAATTCCACGCTACACCGTGGACGCGTATATGCACAATGCTACCACATTGTGCCTTGACCCTGACTCAGTACTATAGTTGACCCTGTCTCAGTCCTCTATAAGAACACGACTTAACAGATTGAAGTATATTCTGGCGACTTGTGGGGAATATTAATCTTAATCCAAACAATTGGCATTCATCTTCAAATCAACATGCGCGGCTGAAAACTCAAAATCATACCTATTTCATTCGGTTGTTTAGAGCGATAACAGTTAATGGGAATAAAAATTCACAATAAGCCAAAAATACTTATGATTTACCTAAAACATTTCTGAATAGTAGAATCATCCTTCAGACAAATTAATAACGGCCAACATGGGTGAAAACGAAAAGTATTACACAGCATGATTTTCAGCTAGGCTTTCTCTGTACTAGGATTTTAGGCGTCATCCTCCCCATTATTTTAAATCTGTTAAAACGGAATAATTTACTAAGTCGGCTATTAAAGTTTAAGGGCTCCTTAACGATAACCACGGTAACTGACAACACTTTAATAAAGAGATTTGACACTATTTAAAAAAATAAAAATGCTTTATTAATGACGCGCGTTACAATCCATAGGGCCAACCTCAACGGTGCGAGAAAACGTAATGTTTTCTTCTTGTACCAGAATACGATTCTGCGAGTTGTAATCCGCACCTTTATTAAAACATAGAAGTTTTTGCAAAATGTTCTAAAATCTCTTTTTGTAAAATAAATTACTTTCCCCACATTTAACCGGAAAATATGGAACCCACAAACAATTTTTTTCGTTGGTGCGTTTTGCTAATACCACCACGGCTATTTACTGGTATGTAGTCTTTACGAACCTTATGCCGAAATTCCAATTTCTGATCTCCTTTCCGACATAACATCCACAAGAATCGTTGAGAACTTCGATTAATTAACTACGATAGAAATGCCACAAATTTATTTGATGACTCAGTATTGCATTAAAGGACCTCATACGATACATAAGGTTATTTTCTCAACAGAGCTCCTATATAAAACCTTGTATTTCA
Source organism: Hetaerina americana (assembly GCF_022747635.1). Classification (NCBI taxonomy): domain Eukaryota; kingdom Metazoa; phylum Arthropoda; class Insecta; order Odonata; family Calopterygidae; genus Hetaerina; species Hetaerina americana. The sequence continues at coordinate 33,078,276 of NW_027286985.1, read as the reverse complement.
ATTTTCAATTAGAGCAGCACCTCAAATATTACTCGGGCATTTGAGGAAGATTTCTCGTGGCCAATTCTCTATCTTTTGATTACGTTTGCGAGAAAAACGTATTAGCCTTTGGGCTGAATCACAATACGTCCAATCGAAATGCCACAGTGTATATATACTACGTGTTCTGTTTCCAAAAATGTTTTCATTTAATCTTTATCCCAACGTATGGCTAGAGAAATGCACTAACAAGAGCAGATTTTTATTCTGTCGTCGCACTTTGGATTTGAACCGATACATTAAATTCTTACGAATTCCAAATTTAAATAATACGGCGCGGGAGCCCGTTGCAAAAAATTTCGTTTACTCCGCTTCCTTATGTTTCCTACCTTACGACCCAGGTTGAGAAGTTGAAAATTCTTTGAAATTCGAAAATGAAATCAATGGTAAATTAGCGAGGACGGTTTTTAACACTGCCCCTTCATCTGGTCGAACTACACTGACGGGTAATCGGATCCCGACCCTAAGCAATTATGCGACGGTTGGAGCGGACGTAGCGTGTAAGTATAAACCCTCACGACACCCCCCCCCCCCATCACCGCCACTTACTCATCCCTTTTGAAACCCCTAGCATGACCGATAAACGATCGCTAAAGGCAGGCAGTGCGGTTACGTTAGCCCAAACATCACAAAATGAATAAAAGCGACATGGCAGTTGAACACTTGGCAGAATATTTATAGAAGTCCCTTCGCCACATGATGATTAAGGATACGACTCATCTCCGCAAAAATCTTACATTTCTCGCTCTTCCCGGTCGCTATACACACTACTGCTTCTATGTTTATTGATGGCTCTGAGAGCTAGCTTTGACTGAAAGTCACAACACCCATTTCTGCGGCACTGAATGATGGATGAGGGATGTAAAATCGAGACTCTTTAACTCGAGGTGTTCAAAAATTTTCGCCCAAGAATAATTAGCACACGAAACTTATTGGACGATGCACCAACAATTGTGCACTCGCTTCTGGATGGGCAGAGGATTGCAGTAGCGCAAAATTCGGTCAGATTGGGAGGTAGAGAAATTCCGGTCGGCCTATAGAGTCTTGCCTTCCGAAATTCAGAAGCGGGAAAGTAAGGGCCGAAACGAGATGAGTGAGGAAAGAAAAACCCCCACTCCCGTGAGTGTACTCAACCCCTTGATAATAGCGTCCCATTACACGTCGTCCAACAGAAATAGGCAAACGGATTCACCCTGCCCAGCATCATCGACGGAGGGACAGACGGACGCCTTCCCTCTTGAGCCGTGGAACTGGACGCGATACCTCTCGGGCCATCCCTTAAATGGAAAATGGCTCCCGGCGTGCCCCGGACCCCAAACACAGGGTCCCCCCGCGTGGGACGGAAACTCTGCCCCCCCCCTCTTCCCCTTTCTCCCTGCCGCCGACGATTACGTGTCCGAGGGACGTAAATATAAACACTGTGCCGGGAATCGGAGCGGTGACCTGTCCCGCAAATGAGATGGGTGACTCAATCGCTCGGGGGACGGGAACTATTCCAATCCGCCAAGGAGAAGTAAATTGACCGACAACATAAACTAAAAGGGGCGGTTGAGGAGCGGAGGAGGGGGGCGGGGGGATTGTAAAAGAAAGGAGACTAGGGGAAGGGGGAGAGAGATGAGTGGAGAGATGATTTTAGCGGCGACGCGATCGGGGTTTTCCACCCTAGCGCCACCCCCCCCCGCCCCGCACCTCCCTGCCCCTCCCTGCATTAAGTACACTCGCGCTCGCACGCAGGGCCGACCAATGCCTGAAGGCAAAGTCAACACGGACACGAAAATACTCGTGTGCCTGTCAGGGCCAAATAGGCTTTCATCTCTGCCATTGAAACACCCCAAACACAAATGAGCTCATAATGTGAGCGATATTATCATGATCGATGATCTAAGTGGCTGAATGTTCGAGTCTGAATCCCCAATTGACGCAAATTGTCATTATCATCCATATTGTTCGCTTCTTGTACGTACACTTGTGGTTTTCCCATGGTTTTCACGCTACCCTTCTGAGTGGGGGTTTTCGAAAAGTGATTTCTTTAATGAGGATAAATTCAAAAATCCTCGTTCTTTCCTACAAGTGCGTCGGAAATCCAGAATTTGACCAATATTACAAGGATTACTAATGTTATTATGCATTTCTTCGAATGTCATCTCGCACGAAGGACTCGTATGCATATTGGAGATATGTAAACACATGTGTGAATCCCTGATGCTATTATGCATTACTTTTCGCTCCGAATGCTTTTGGTGACCCGTATGCCCCTGAGATACTTGACGAGTCACTCTTGTCTTGTCATTACGAGGAGGGATCCAAAAATAACAGGAATGTTGTTATATATTCTTTAGTTCTGAATATATTTGCATTAAAGTTTGTTCACCTTCAAAGTATTCCCCATTGACCACAATGCCCTTCTCCAAACTAAGCTTCCATAGTTCGAAACATTTCTGAAATTCATTTATCGGGATGTCCTTTAGGCCTTCGGGCGATTTTTGTTTTACCTCATCCACAATTTCAAAACGCTTTCCTTTCATGTCCCTTTTGATTTCCATGTAGGCTTCCGCGGAGATTTTTGATGTAGGAAGTGGTTCTTTCGGGTTTTCTTCCGCGTGTATCCATTTTCCGGACGATATTTCGCCAACTGGAACCAACTGGAGCCAACTGGAACGTTGGCGAAATATTGTCCGGAAAATGGATACACGCGGAAGAAAACCCGAAAGAACCACTTCCTATGTCCCTTTTGAGCCTGGGGAATAAAAAGAGGTCACAGGGAGCTAAATCCGGTGAGTGGGGGGGGGGGGGAGTGGACAATCGATGTTATGCCGTTTTTTGTCAAAAACTGCATCATGTACATTTTCCAAGGGCCGAACCACCAGAGTTGATATCCCGCCCGTGCTCGAAGGGGAACTCGAACCCACGAACATTGGTCCAGGATGCGGGCGAGCTGCTCAACAGACTAACTCGGTCGGCTCTATTTGTTTATAGATTTTATGAATTTTGCAACCATGAAGTAATATAATCTCAAGAAAGTTGAAGAAAAATGGTTACATGACTCTCATGAGTCTCAAACACTTTAAAAAAATAAGATGCGCCTTCATTTATCCATTAACATCCACCAACTGGACGAGAAAAAACATGTCTGACATGGTCTCTGGTTCCATCAGTAACAAATATTGTATTCAAGTGTATTGCATGTATTTTCAGAATACCTTCACAAAAACACAAGTTGCTAGCAACGAGACGACAGTCGTGTTAAATGTTTTGTTCGTGCTCTATATAAGTTAATTATATCCCTGATTTATTCCATGAGAAAGCGTGTCGTTTAGCTAGCCGTACCCTCTTCACGGACGTTTAAATCCGTTTCCCGACACTGACAGGCCTTCCTTCGAAGATTTTTCACTTTTGCCGCTGTGATTGCCCTCCCCCGGGGAAATTCGAGTAATCATGGGGAAGAGCACGGTGCGGTCTTGTGAAGAGTCCCGCCCGTGATCGGAGTGGGGGACTGCGGAGGACTACGGCGGTCCCAACGGTGGGAGACGGACATGAGCAACCATTACGTGGATCTGCCACGTCCGCCCGTCCGTCCGTAAAACGAGAATAAAACCTGAAAGTTGTGGGGTGTGGGACAAAGGGTCGCATGCCGTTTACAGCTGGACGTCTGGAGCGAGCCGTCATTCCCTCTGTCGAGGACATGGTTTGGTGAATGGTGGGTTGTGGAGGGAGGAGAACGCCTTTCTCGGGTAATCGCCAGGAACCGCTATCCCAACCACGATACAGTAGGCTATAAAAAACGCAAAAACCTCGCGTTGACGCACCTAGATTTACGAACAAAGTTCTCCCGCGGGAAGATGATGAGGTAGAGGGGACGCACTGTGGGAAAATATGTCATTGGGAGGGGGGGGGTATCCATGGATAAAGAAGAAAGGGGGTCGCCCACGCACATGACAGAGAGAGAGAGAGAGCGGAATCTCGCAAAATCCAACGCAATATCCTCGTCTTCGAGATAAAATCATTTCTCCCGCCGTCAGACGCAGATACTTCTGTTTCCTCTCGCGGGGGATGCTATTTAAGTAAGAGGCAAAAGAAAACTATTGCTCTCCCGGAGGAGCAAAGTCGGAATAGTTTCCGTCGCACTGAAACAAAGTAGAAGGCAAAATGACGGGACGACACCTGGTTAAAACTTTGACGGCCTGCGAGAAAAGCGTAGAGGTTTTCCGGCTTTGCACCGCGTCAGTTTTGGTTTAAAAATATCTCTCATGTCCCGTTGGTGAATTCTCCAGAGAGAATGCAGTGAATACAGTTAAGATTTCTTAGGAGTAACTTTGTGGAACTCATTTATCACTTTCGAAATGAAAACATACATACCTTGTGAGTTGAAAAATTTTATTAATCCACCCAGGATTCGATTACCTTTCCCTTGAACCAGTGGTATGTACCACTGGTTCAAGGGAAATCTGCAAATATTCAAGCATCGTAATACATGAAGCATCTCACAGTTATAAGTAAGCAACGTTCGCACAGGCGATTCTAGCGTTAATGGCACTAGTATTTGTATCTATTTGAGCAAATGATGAGAGAATCATAAACGACAATTATTTTGGGGACATTTAGTTTAACTAGTAAGAGAGATTGATGAAATGGAACTAAACTATACTTAACGTCTCAGGTGTAAAGTTGGGGGACTAATTTATCAATTTCGACGCCAAAAATATACTTAAATAGTCCACGAAATTTTTTAAACCGTCGCATTTTACGGCACCATATCATTGTCAAAGGTTTAGTGTCGAAACCTGGGTCGGCCAAGAAAAGGTTGTGCCCGAATATAGAATTATAAAGTTTTATTTCGAAAATGAGAAACAGTCACCCTGTGTACGAACTTCGTACTCATGCTGTATTGACGGAGAAACAAGGCGGAAAAAAACGGTGAACCGCCCGGGAACCTTTTGAAGTTGGGCTCTACAGCAGAGTCTGCTAATTGTGGCCGACACCACTCTCTTTGAACAGGTCCTAGATTCGTCCCCTCCTTCCTTCTCACACCAAAGAACAAAAGGATGATAACCCTACGCACAAGTTACAACTACCCATGTACACAAAAAAATACTCACCCCTAACAGAATCCAGTTGATATCACCAAGTATGACGAAAAAACCATCCTAAATATTTTTACGAACTACATCCTTACTTTTTCAATAAAAAGATCTTCACGATATTACAGCGAAGGAAAAATTGAAATACAAAACTCATCGTCACATATGGCCCCATTCATCAGCCCAGGATTATGCAAATCAACGTAGGCTATCGTCGGAAACAGTTACCACGCAAAATGCGGAGAGACACTGACGGTACCTTCGATTGGTTTAACATTAAATAAATGAACCTGAAGTTACAACTAAAAGATCAATAATGATACCATGTCAGCATCAATGCGCAAGCCATAGGATGGCGAAACGAGGATGGCATTTGATTATTTATATTGATTAAATCGTCCTGAAACAGGCAAAGAATGAGATTTTGATATAATAGGCACAATCGTTATGGAACTATCGACAGAATTCGAATATATGATCGGCATAATCTCAAGAATTATATAACATAGAGATAGCAAGTAACAGCAGTGATTAGCGCAATATCTTGTACTTAAGAAAATCTTCGGTTCATAAACAGTGAAATATTTTCTCAAAAACAGACCATTCGTATAAGATGCTGTAAATTTTTTCTGCTTTTATAACGGTTGGTCCCTGAAATTAACGAAGCAAAATATAGGCCCATATACGAAAGGACGGACCATCCCGGACATCCTCATGCGATTACACCAATGGCGTTCAAGTGTCTGAGGAATACGATTCGGGAGGAATTTCCTCCCTAATCCACTCCGTCACAGTCGCGTGAACGACACGTGTTAACTACCCCAACCCGAGGATCCTAAGTGTTGGTATTTCGCGCCCTTCTCCTATTCAACAGTCGAGAAACGAGAGCTCATATAACCTTTCCGCGGTCTCTTTTACACCTCACACAATATATATTCGGTCGACGCGAGAATGGCCCATAAATAACGAAGATGACATGCGCTAAAATTCGCACACCGGCCGTCATGGCTGGAAGTCTTGGGAGATGGGGGGGGGGACGCCATATTACCTAATATGCTCCGCGAGCCAACAAGTGCCTGGGATGAGCGCGCATTTTGAGAGCTTCTTTTGAGAAAAGGAGGAGGGGGGGCGTAGCATATTCGTTAGGGAGCGAAGGAGGCGGGAGGGGAGTCCTGGAGATGAAGACAAATGCGAGCGGAGAGCCGAGCTTTGGACGGCGCCGCCTCTTGGCCGCGAATCCCCTTCGACGCTTTTAAGCGGAGCGACGTGGGACAACACGGGTTATGGATGGAAGGCGAATGCTTTGCCAAAGTTCCCGATACTCGGCGGGATGATGCCGATTCTTTCGCAAGCCGTAACACTCATTCTGGACTCTTCTGCAGACGCAAAGCGACGTGAAGCGAGCAATATTAAGGGTACTCCATACTGAGGTAGGGAATGGCATACAAAACCCTTGGTGATATCCCTTCCAAAGGCAGAGTGATCATACCCTTCCGATTTCACATCACCGTACACGAAGGTTGAAGCTAGGTCTCCATTCACAATAATTGTTCATATTGACAACTGACAAAATATTTTACACAGTTTATTTATTTATTATATATGCATACCCTGTAAGCCACCGCCAGGGTGTGATGAATACACACCAGAATAATATTACCCGAACACGACCCTACCACGGTCGAACAATGTGGCGATCGAGATGGTGCGGGGGCTAACGTACTGGCTTCCCACCCTGAGGGCGCGGGTTCAAATCCCGGCGGTGTTGAATATTTTTCAGAGGTATCTCGATCCCTACTTGAGGTGCTTTGTGGAGGTCACTTTGAGTGAGTACGCCGTCCGTCGGATGGGACGTTAAGCCGCTGACCCCTTGGCGCCTTTCGTAAAGAGTAGGCTAATGCCGACGCCGGGTTTCTCTCCACCCTTCATCCTTCCCTGTCCTTCCCCTATGGCGCAAATGACCTTAGCTGTCGGTCGCCTCCCCTCAAAACTACTACTACTACTCGAACAATGTTATCATGATCCAGTATCGTTTGTGGAAAAAATGACATCTTAAATCTATTTTTTCTGCACTTAATCTCTCTAATTTCATTAGCATGATCTGTCCTACCGCAGTACGATGGGGGTAATAATACATTTTCAACATCACTGCTAAAGGGACCCCCCCCCCTTCCAATTTACGTCAGTTACGCAAGTAAGTCATTTTTCTCTGAAGTTATATCACCCATGCTAAGAAGTATATAGGAAATCAATGAAAGCATAAAACTATCCTTGATTTTTCATGAAGAATAATGCTTCGCAAAGACCTTACAGATAGCTACTTGAGGTCTGGAAGAAATGATGAGCCGTCCGAGGGTTAGCCACACGGGTGGCGATTAAGAGTGTTCGAAGTACGAACAAAAAGAGAATTCAAGCGCAATCTTAATAGAAATTGCCACCGTGAAGGCACTCGTCAGCAACGCTAAAAATCACGACCCCTGTAGACCCAAGGAAGGCTCAGTCATACCCTCCAAGGGCTGTATTCGTGAGATAATTAACTTCATGACAACTTTCGGCGTAATGTTTACTCCCCTCCACAGTGGCGGCGGAATCTTTTAACCGATGAATTAATATCGCAAAAGAAAATACTTCGTTCTTCCACATATACTTTATCATGACGACGACATTTACGACCTGGGTTTCGACTTACAAAGTCATCTTCAGGTGAGTCGAAGTCATTTGAATGATAACTTTGAAAGTCAAAACCATGGTCGTGTGTAATAAAATATGTGTGGAAGAGCAAAGTATTTTCTTTTCCGATATGAATCGCTTCCACAAAGTGACGCCTCGAGCCATTCTCTTCTTTGAATTAATCTTCTTCACTCCTAATTTGAGTCGGCTTTCCTCTCCAATCATCTACGCGTCGAACGTGATCCTAAGTAGTCCAACGTGGTCCAATCCACACGCTCGATCGGCAACTTAAATAATATCGGCAAATTAAGAGAGATAAAAATGGCGAAGAATTAGAGTAAAGGGATCGATTTTCCTTCGGCCAATTTGCGACCAAAACTCAATCACTGGTAGGCATTCACGTGTTAAAACATATCCGGGGCTCGGAAGGTGAGGCGGTAAATGCGAATGATCAATTATTTCAGCAGAATTTATCACTTAATTAAGCACAGGACACCATAGTAATGGTGTCCTCTGCTTAATTTAGGAATACATCCAGCTCTTAGGATGACATTCTCCCTATATCGCACTCAAAAGCATTTAAGCCTCAAAATAAGTAGTGGGATCAACTATCGAACGGACCTTATCACTTTCCTCGATAAATTTATGGCCACAACACAAAGCAGAAACAACAATAATATTGGGAAACACATTTGCGGGACACATTTTTTCCCCTCTTTTTATACGTGTTAAGTTTCTGAAAACAGACGGCGCAGTTGCATTTTCAGGGAGTAGAACGTTCGAATACGTACAGAAAAGTCCTCATTGGATGATGTCTCTCGAGTTTTCTAATTAAACCCAAGCTGTACAGTTTTTTTAGTACCGCTAGTTCATGGAAATCCGTGAGCGGGGGTAGGGAAGGAAACAGGCCTTTATGCGTCAATTGTGCGAATCGCTCGCACCGAAAGACTCTTTATATTAATGTGCATTAGCACAAATAAGAATGCATATTAATGCATAATTGCACATAAACATTAAGATATGAACACATTAGCAACATACCTGACTATGTATATATATATATATATATATATATATATATATATATATATATATATATATATATATATATATACAATGTTCTCAAAATAACTAAAAAACGGCAATAATGAATAGCAAAGGGTATAAAAACAAATAATTCAATCGAGCAAAGCTAAAAATTATTGTTTTTTATTTAAAACTCGAATGTTGATGGGATTGGGTGATGTTACGATAACGTGTCGTGTGAGGGAGGAACGAGTACTTGAATTTGACAGTGGTGGTATCAACGTAAATCTTTCTTATTTTATCCCGGTGGTCCGATATGCCAATTTAATTTGGAACCATAAGAATTCCCTCCGTATCACCGGTAAACTCGGGAGTTCTGTGGGTCTCTGATAATCTTAGTATCTCTTCCCTTCTTCGTGACTCTAACTGACCCCATATTAACGATTAGGATACAAAACTAATCATGGCCATCACGCTTTACCTTTTATCGTGGCAATGTTTAACAAATCAGGCGTATTTTCTCTGAACTTTTTCCAATTATTTGTTGATATTTTCTTCCATTGTTCACAAACAATTGTCGCGTAATTCAAATGTGAGAGAGCACTAAGGCGAAGTTCAACCTCTCGTACGTTTTCTTGTGAGCTGTACCTTTTCCTACCAAAGAGAACCTTGGGGGGGAAGACCGTGGCTGGTTGTCGGTTGTTCCTTCAACATCCCTGATAAGAAGACCACGTGATTATAGATCGGCATATGTATTATGAAGAGACCACGCGTGTATAGGCCGGTAGCTAAAATGTACATAATCATAATATAATCAAGTCCAAGTACCCAAATATTTTTATTTAAAAAGGAAAATATATTGATTTGGAGCGCAAAGCTTTATGGATGTGAGACCTGGTTTTCGAAGCAAGAGGATGAGCGTAGATTTGGACGCTTTTGAAATCTGTATGAGGCATAAAATGAGGAAAACATGCTGGAAAGAGATAAGGCACATTAGGTTTTTAATGCGGTGGGCGAAGTGAGGACGTTAGTTGAAGAAATCTGAAAAAGCAAGAAAGTGGGTGGATGATATTAGTTGTACGGCGGCCGTGTGCGAGCTGGAGTTGCAAACAAATGAATAAATAAATAATTCGGGCCGGAGAAAGAAGAAGTTCTTGCAACATTGAAGTAAATAGTCGTTAGAGACCTTCCGCAACCTACCTTTAAATAGATAGAATAACTTGAAAGAAAATGATTAAGCCAAACGCACCCATTATTGCATATTGTATATAGGTGTGTGTGCATGTTTCGTGTGCGTGGGTTAGCGTGCATGAGAAAATTCATATACATATGTGAATGTTAACCCTTCTTCGTGCATGAATGCCTGATACGCTAACATGCCCCGCCATACGCCCTCGCGGCAGCTTGCGTGGAGTCTTGAACATGAAGACATACAGAGATGGGCGCTCGACTTAAAATTGCTTCCAAGGCAGTCAAATAAGTAATAGAGTAGGGAGACAGGAAGGGTTGGCGTCGGGCTGCCAAGGAGGAGGGGAGGGGTCGGCGGCGGAAAATGGACGTACCGGCAGGGGGGGGGGGCACCAGCCTCCCAGAGTCAAGTCGAAAGGGGAGAGGGAAAGTTTGGGGAACGCGAAATGAGTGGCCTCACCCTCCTCCCGCATTATATATTTACGTACGCAACCGCAGAGGTGGTCTCGCCTCCGCCTACACACGTCCCCCCCCCCCCACCCTCGCCGCCCCCAAGCCCGCGAGTTCAAAGGATCGGGACGAGGGAAGTGACAACGATGAATGATATCAACTCAGGGAACGAACGGCAAAAGCGACAAAAGCATGCGCGAAACAACGATGCAGGGAGCGGAAGTCGGGATGAATGGGGCTGCGTGGGTATGTGGCCGAGTCAAATGGGACCGGTCCAGCCATTCGCCATTCCGAATCAACTTCAAAGTGTGTCGCTTCCGAGGTGCGGAAAGCGTTGCTCCGTATAGGAGCCATTACCCCTGGCGCCCGGTGCTGACATCGTTAGCAGGTGTGCGGGAGATAAAATTCGCCATCTCGGCGAGTGCTGGCGACGCGAACGGATTGATGGAACGGTAATTGAAACGATTGGTGCGTAGACCCCGAGATGATAGTTTGCGATTTATTCATTTTGAAATCCTTAAGAGATACCCTCGTCCGAAGACCTGTCGCTGGAGAAATATATTACAAGGCATGTGGGAGTTAATTAGGGGTCGCTTTCACAGGCCAGCTAATGTGATAATTTTAAGTGAGTGCGAATGATGACAATTTCAGAGGCATCGCAGTTTAACATACGTTGACGTTTATAATTTACTCTAAGATTCCATATGCATACATATATAACAAAAACGAGCACTTCTCTCATACATTCTTCCATTTTCTTCTCTCATTTATCTTTGTAATTATCTCATCCGTGATCCATAGTTTCCTTGCCCTTTTCTCGTTAACGGTTCCTATAGTTTCTTTTGCGGCTTTCGATGTCCCTTTCTTGATACATTCCCATTTGTCTTCGATAGACTCAGCTCTTTACCATAGCCCATGATTTTCTCTACAGCCTGCTGGTACTCCTTCCTTGTCAATCCATTTAATGCTTCTACATTCCTAACCCACCGCTCCAGCCTTATCTTTTTGAAACAGACGCTACACTTCTTAACTACTAAATTGTGGTCTGAGTCCGCATCCGCTCCCGGGAAGCTGTGCGACTTTATCACACTGTTCCTAAACCTCTAACCAAAATATAATCTAGCTGATACCTTGCTAAGCCACCTGGCATTTTCCATGTATACCTGCGTCTTTTGTGGTGTCTAACCGAAGTGTTGGTGATGACTAAACCCTGTCTCCTGCAGAACTCAACTGCTCTCTCTCCGCGGTCAAACCTCGTACCTAAACCGTGCTCCCCAACCTCGTCACCATCTCTCCCTTCGCCTACCGTCGCATTCCAATCCCCCATCACTTTCAAGTGTTTCCCTGAAGGAACACACACGATTATGTCCTCTAACTGATCGTATATTCTATCGACTTCTTCCTCCGTATGGTTGCTCGGTGGCAGGTATTCCTGAACAATGACCAAATTCGTCGCTTTTGCTTTTATCTTTACAAGTGATGTTCTTTCCGTTGCTTGTTCTATGTTGACTACGCTTCTTCCTACCTCTTTATTCAATATTATGGCGACCCCTCGTTAGCTCTCGTCCCCGCCGCTGTATATTAATATTCTATTACAATCACTCCAGTAATCCCCGCTATCCGTCCATCTCACATCGCATAAACCTAAAATATCTATATTTCCTCTTTCCATCTCTCGGTTGACGTTCTCTAATTTTCCTGTCCTCAACATTGTCCAAACATTCAAAGTTCCCATTATAACTAATGTGGTCTTCTTCTCCTGCGTCTTCTGCCCTGCTGCTGTCCTATTTACAAAATATAGTTTGAAAGCATAAATTATCTGTAATTTTTCTCCATGTGTGAAAAGTAATAAAAAATTTTAAACTGCTTGTATTCCAAATTTAATAACAATGAAGTCCATTAGCACTTAACATCAACCGGATCGTAGGAAGAAATGTCAGAAAGGCCACTTCAAATTTAATTTTTCATTCAAAGCAATCACATTTAGCACGAGATCGCGCTTCAAAAAGGCTGTTTTATGAATAACTCTCATTCGGGAAAAATCATCCTGGAATGAAGCCCTAGTCAAAAATCTCAATGGTATACGTGAGCTTCAAAATACATCAGCTTAGTAAATTTTAAGTCAAAAAGTCTCAGATGATCCCATCATGCTTCCGCTGCAGACTTGAGCCGTTCGGAAAACAAGTAATCAGTCATTTGGTACAATGAAATAAACTAACACACACAAAGATATACGAATACCAATAGCCTCCGGAACGACGAAATCAATCGTCTTTCGAAGAGGAAATGGAAAATGACCGCAATAAGAAAGAATAAAAGCTAACTACATAACTGTTAGAATCGATGTCATCACTAATAAACATTGCCACTGGAAGTGCTCTTTCATCCCATTATGGATTATCTTAGTAAATTATTGTTTCTATTCTCGGGAAAAGTCGATTGCATTCCAAACATCATCCTTACTCTTCTAACCTTCCTCTCATTAGCGGCAGTAAATCAATCCAGCAATGGGATGAGTGATAGCACTGCAAAATAAATGTATTTACTTTCCAAGAGATCAACAAATATCATTAAATGCCAGAAGTGTGTTTCGTAAGCTTTGAAAACTGCTCTCCTCCCTCTCTCCTCAGTCTCAGCCGGGTAGATAACATTCGAGTTTGAAATTTATATTGAAAGATAATTATTCGTAATTGACGCGGAGAAATAAAATGGGCTTCAGAATGGCTTAGGTTTGTTAGAAAATAAAGTGAATATTGAACATAACAAAACAACCGAGGTTGGTTTGGTCGGGGAAGGTAGTGTCGTACTAAAACTAAGATTCTCTCTGAGCAATTTACGTGGTAAGAATAGGAGGAACAGTTTCTTTAACTGTGCTGACAGCGGTTAAAAAATAATTGTTTCGTCAAAAAAATACTGCTAGGATCTAGTCGGGAGTTTCCGCCCTGATTTAAACCTGAAACTCTCCCGTAGGTTGTTGGAATTTAATATCCAATAAATAACCGAACTTCTACTCGCCTGACTACAAGAAAAACATTTAAAAAGTTTATAACACAAATATCGTATACATTTCCATAGGCCAATCGAATTCAGATAGTTTTATCTTCAAGTATTTGCTATGAATAAGGTCGGTGGTGACACAAGTAGCACGGTCATATAAGCACAATTAGCGTCACATTTAATTCCGATTTGTTATATCACTCCTCTAAATTAACTCGCATTACTTAACTGTAGAAATTTACCAATATGAGATCTGAAACACTACGAGTAAACCTTGAAAATCATAGCTATCTAAGTAAGGTAAAAAATAACCTCACCCGCTCTCCGTGGGGATCGAGATGGTGCGGGGGCTAACGTACTTGTTTCCCACCCTGAGGGCCCGGGTTCAAATCCTGGCGGTGTTGAAAATTTTTCAGTGGTATCTCGATCTCCACTTGAGGTGCTTTGTGGAGGGCACTTTGAGTGAGTACGCCGTCCGTCAGATGGTACGTAAAGCTGCGGACCCCTTGGCGGCTTTCGTTAAGAGTAGGCTAATGCCGCCGCCGGGTTTCTCTCCACCCTTTATCCTATCCTGTCCATCCCCTATGGCGCAAATGACCTCAGCTGTCGGTCGTCCCCCCTAAATACTACTACTACCGCTCTCCGTGGACATGAGTGGAGTTGCATATTTTTGAGTAAACTAAGATTAAAAAATTTTCACTTAAAGACTTCTATTCTGGGGAAAAGGAATATTCTATTCCAAAGAAAAGGGTCTCACAAGCGCCGGCGGTGTTTAAGAACTACGCAATCCCACAGCCGAACTAGATTATAGACTCGCGTTGACTCGATCATTCTATGAATTAAGAAGGGCTTGGCTCCGTCATTTTAAGCTAAGTCGGTAAGACTCACTCATGGCTAATTTAATCCCATTACAGGAAGAGGGAGCAAATGACGCAATTTCCAAAATGGAAAGATGACTATAGTAATGAGGACCAAAAGAAGAATTTTTCGGATACGACCAGTGAATCAAAGCAAGCGGACACCGAGTCGGAGCGAAAGTTGCCACAAAAATGCTGCTCATCGTCCTTGGAAATCGAATCATTTTTAATGCCTCAGCGCGTCGTGTTTTCTCAAATGAACGCATAAGCGACCAATGGAAAACAATGACATGACGCAAGCCTCAATTCTAACCGCTGGCGGCCGGGCAGGTATTAACTGTACAAATGAAACCAGGAAAACACAAGAGTTTCGCCATCGCAAAACGAGAGGAATGAAGTTAATTAGAATCGGTGGCACCAGCAAAAAACCATGTGACCAGAGGGGCAATTAATGAGATTAACAGCCAGAAAAGGGAATAGTACCTCCCGTTATATCTCGAAGCTCATTCCAGGCAAAAAGTGGATAGCGTTTGCCTTGAGCGTGGGGACAAAGATTGAGCTAAACGATGCTGACTTTTGAATAGCAGAATTGGTTTGAGGAGAGCGTGTATCGAGAATACGTACAAATGTTCCATAAAAAAATTCCACTTCAAAATTGCCCACCAGTGTGATTCACGAAACAGACGAAATATGTTAATAAGTAATCAGAACATTGATTATCGATGGTTTATCCCAAGGAGAAAGCATTAGTGCTCACACCAATTCAACCCAACCTCGTCGAAGAAAATCCTGGCAAGACCTCGGATGTTGCATTATGATGCGCTGAATTTTATCGTCGAGTGAAAAATAAGCGAGGCGGATTCATTCTTCGGAGAACTCCGAGCACCAATTTAGATCTTCACAAAAATGTAATTTTAACAAATATTACAAAACTTGATCACTATAAATGTTGGAGGAAGGGGTTAAGTTTAACAGGCAGATTATCATTCTCTAATTTCCTCTTCCAAGATACACAGAAACGAACAGAATTCTACTCTTGAATTCATGTCTCAATTTCCTTTCGTGTTTCCCTGTCGTATCCTAATTCTCCTCTCCTCCATGACTTCCCATACTGAGTTTCGAGATATTCATCCAGTACGCGTATTTCGGGAAATTCAAAGGGAGGAAAAAATTATTTGCGCTGTGGTGATGCGCACCCGCGGAACAGCGGGCGGAAAAATATGGAAAATTTGCCAGTGTCACTCGATATTCCTTATGAGGAAAACAAAAGGTGGGGAAATTTGTAGCTCATTCCGCTACAAGCTCCGACTACATGTTTTTCAACGTGATTCCAGGGAAAGGATTAGGATTCGGAGATTTGCGGAAGATACACTTCATGGCGGCGACAATTCAAAGAAGGTCGATATTCGTTTTACAACAAACCAAAGAAGCCTCAGTCACGGACCAGCTGGTGGAAAATAGGGACCCATAAAGAAGCGCTCACGGCACCAAGATATCATGGCCTCGACGCTGTGAAAAATTGTACGTACGTTTACTAGAATACGTGTATTATTTCTAGAAGTAAGAGAAGTTTCAACTTTCTGGTGTGAGTAGTCAATCAGAAAAAAATAGGCATCCTTATGAATTCGAGTACATCTCGCATGCTCTATTGAAGGAGAAGACGAAGAAAGGCAGCAAACTATGAAAGAAAGATGATACTGGAAGCTAACATGACGGCCCGTACGGCTGTAACTCGGATGATGACCCAAAGTTATGATGGGAATTTAAAACTCACTAAACCCCACACAGAATAACAATATTTGGGTATAAAATGGGCATCTCTGGAAAGAAAATACGAGACAGGAAATGCCCGAGCGAAGGAAAATCTGACCAAATTTCCTGGTTCAAAATACTTGGAAAGCAACGTAGGTTCGCACATAGTTGAGCTTCCTTTAACTGAAGGGACACCGGTAAATGTTCGCAAGGAAAGCGATATAAAAATTGAAAAAATAAGACCAAATACGTTACGACATAATAGCTGGATATCACATATTTTACCGATATGTACACCGCTTGCTACACGTTGACAGCGGTTCGACTACTTAAAACCCTAAATTCTCCGCTTTGAGGGGCGTAACAGCCCAGTGGATAGATTAGCTCAATGCCTATTCCCAAAATAACTCATCATGTCTGATATTTTTGGTAGCAGATCTAGCTGAAAACCTTCAGGCGGCATTGAGAAAGGAGCCGGTACCCCATTTGATTCATTAATTTTACAGGCCTTAGGCAAAACAGCTAGCATGAGGTGAGCGCAATCCCTTCAACCATGTAACCCACCCACGGATAGATTCTGGTCACGCTCATATGACTGGTAACGAAGGCGTGAGCTTCTCTATCGGGTTTTGTTTTTCTTTTCAAAATCCGACTGCGACCTCAGGCGATGCGTCCGTTGACTCAATGAGGTAAACAGCTGGAGATCGTATTTGAGCGAATTGCGAAAATTTCGTTATCTCCCAAAGGGAAATAAAACTTGGAATTGCGAGAGTCGCCATGAGTTCCAATGAAATCACGAAAAAAAATAAAGGACGGAGCGAAGTTCACACCCTTCGCGGGGTTAGAGGGGGAAGTTATATCCGATGAGAACTCCTTCCCTAGCAGAAACGTTCTTCATCACATTACCCCCCTAAGACCTCACGCCCCTGGCAATTTCCTGGCGAGGAAGGAAGCAGCATTAACGGAGGGGAGAAAGAGGACGGGTGAAATCTTCCATTCGATTTACAATACGACGAAAAGGGAAAATACCTCCTTTGCGAACTTGTGCGAATACAGTACGTATCTACCACTCCAGCCAATGACAAAGTATGGTAAGGCAAATCTACGCAAATGTAGCTATCGTTGAATTTCCTTACACTATCATCACTTTTATATCTTTACAGAATGTTTACACTCCTCCTCCTCCTACAGGAGTACTTCAATTGGAGTTAAACGCCTATCGGATGAGACGCAATCAGAGTAAATTACGGAACCCTTGGCACCTATCGTTAAGAGTAGAAATAAGCAGACGTCGGGTTTCTCTAGACCCTTTCTCCAGTCCTTGACCGCCATACCAAGTTACTCCCCTTCTCCCTTGGTCGCAAAATACCTTAGCAGAGGAATTTTTTCAATAATTGTTTTATACATAAATACTATGCTATTTGTTATACCATAATATTCTGACCAACTCCACACGTAAAAAATAATACGGAAGCTTAGATGAACTATCGTATGCATACAAAAGTGTTAAACATGCGTAAAACTAACCGAACCAGACACCAGATTTTCCCCTATTAGGTTAACGATTTCCCAAAATTCTTCAATGAGTTATTTAAAAAGAAGCCTTGAAATTTGTGAGGAGACATGGGAAATTATATGAGTGTAATGAGCGACAACATTTGCATCTCTTAATAGAATTGGAAGCAATAGGAAAAATA
The DNA here is from genome assembly GCF_022747635.1 of Hetaerina americana. Taxonomy (NCBI): domain Eukaryota; kingdom Metazoa; phylum Arthropoda; class Insecta; order Odonata; family Calopterygidae; genus Hetaerina; species Hetaerina americana. Next base: position 33,060,522 of record NW_027286985.1, on the reverse strand, counting down.
TGACAAGAGAACGATTTCTTTGAAAAGGCAAGGGATGAATCTTTTATTAACATGAGGAGTAAAATAGGAAAAATTTGGATAGAATAAAATGAATTCGGGTTAAAATTGAGTTTTAAGAATTTACCACCATCATACGTGAATCTATATACAATCTTAACACGGTGCGGTTAGAATTTTATGACTCTTATGAAACTTTCTGAATGGCAGATTGAAACACCAGGATAAAATAAGAGAGAGAGAGAGAGACACCAACCCTGACGGATTCGCACACTCGTACGTCCAGCTCGCCCGAAATCATAAAGATAAAGTACACGAAATTCCTACTTTTATAATCTACAAAGAATAATTTTAAACATTACTCAAACACCCATTACAACATAATTTAGACAGGCACTTATGTAAGCTTCCGAGTGTATCTATGCAAAGAGATGTTAATGTATATTTAGGCGCATGTTTATGGTTACAATACCCTAACAGCCCTCGCTTCACGCCCTAGCTGCGACTCGCGGAGTATTTTGTAGATGAAGCTAACAATCTTGCATTAGTATAGTAAACTGCATAAAAGCATTCAAGGCAACTCAATAAGTTTCGACACCAACAACAACCCTCACCCACGGTACCTCTTGCAGGAGATAAGAAGCAGCTTCAAAATCTACAACTCTGTGGAAGCTAGCTCGAGCCTATTCCCCATACTCCTCCCTACGACCACAATTCTCATCCGTGTAGGAAAACCAGTTCGCAGTGAGAACCACGCGATCCCTCCATATTTATGTCCCAAAGGTCAGGACCGAGGACAAGTGTCCCCTTTGTCCGGGTCAAGGTTAAGGTGGATTATACGGCGAAGGGAATTCATTCCAGACGAGGGACGGAGAGGGATACGGGGTCGAGGAAAGGCTCCTAAGCAAAGATTAAGGGTTGGGAGAAGGGTTTCTGTTCATTAAATGGGAAAGGATTTATCCGGGAAATATTTGAGGGCGGGCGAGACTTCTGGGGATGATGAGAAGCTGGGAGACGGGGATGGATTTCCATGGGAACATTCACCAGAGAAGAGCGGAAGCTGAATGCGTGTTTCGGGGAGCCGAGAGTTTCAGGAAGGAAATCGCCTCGAGAATGGAAAGGGAGAACGTTTTCTTAGAGAGCATAATGCTGTTCAACACTGTATACTGTGGTTTTCATTTTAAAAGATAAAATTTATTCCACCTATACCTATCGGAAAGTCGTCACATATTCGACGAGTAGCCAATCGGGTATCAACCCCACCAACCGGTGACCCTCGACGGTTATAGGGACATTCCCTAAATATTTGAGATCCGTGCAAAATAAAAATATAAATTATTTGAAAACATTTCGGACGCCTTTCGACTGAATCATGAGACGCAGCTGAAGAGCTTGGGTTAAATATCTGGGTTACGCGTCACCTTGACCCTTTCAGGGACCATCCAGGATCGTCTCTTTCACTCTTCCCAGAATATCTGGAAAGGCGTCTCGTGGTTTCAACCTCAATACGATTTCTTCATATGATTTCTGAACATTTTTGGAGAGATGAATATTTTCATGTGGACGTATTAATTTATTGTATAAAAATATCATAAATCATACCTAAAATTTTATTACCTGGAATATAACCTGATGATGATACGATGCATTTACGAGTGGTGAAAATAAATGTTTTCTTGATACTATAAATTTTGGAGTTCAAAGTACTGAGAGATTAAACTTTACTCCAGTGCGCTAAAAAGAGATGAATGATAGGTACCAGGTATGTTTTTACAATATTTGCCAATATTAACGACCCCTTATTGCTTCCATCGTGTGTCCACGTTGGAAGCGAGCTAATTAACCGTGTTTCCTATTTATCTATTGCCAAATCCTAAATTTAAAAAAATTAATCGTTGATTCAAAATCACATATCTATACAAAGGAATTGAAAAATGACAGTTTGATTTTTGTATAACTTGTCACTCCTTCGAATTTCACCAGAAATAATAATTTCTGGTACAACATATCGAATAATGAAGAACAAACTTCGTGGTGATTCTGAGTAAATTGCAATTCCAACTTCAAAATGCTTACGTTTGCAAAGGTGAGGGCAATAATAACTTATCAATTTTTAATCATATAATTAAATGTCAAATCGCTATAGGGACTAGTAGACATCTCATCCTCTTTTGAATTTTAAATTTTATCGTTAATTCTTAATTAGCAATAAGTAATCTAACTCTTTGTGTTAATTTTGAATCCGATTGTTTATATATTTCCCAAGAAGTCAAACAGCAAATACTACCGTGCAATCACTAACGGTAAAATCAAAAGGAGAAAACGCCGGCAATGGGTGTTCTAAGGTTCGTCGCAGGATCGATTGATTTATGTAAATGTAAAAATCATTGATTTGATTTCATGATTATTTTTATTCCAATCTTAAGATTGGTTTACTGCAATCCTCCATTCTTCTCTATTAAGTGTTAATTCACCCATTCCCTGATACTTTCTCTTGGTCTCATTTACCAACGCACGAGTTAGAGAACACAACTAAATCAACTAAGCCATACCATCCATGTCGCCAGAGAGGCATATTGCAGGGGGATTAGGACGCCACCCTTCATCCTTTAAATTCAGATAAATGGGATGTGCCCGCAACTGTAATTTTACGTTAAAATAAGGTCATTTCAGTACTAGTGTTGGGGTGTAATTTATTGAATTCGTTATCGCGAATTGTGAGAAAGAAGGAGGAGTATCTAAATATTTCTGTTATATGGTTTGTTTCTCTTACTTCATTACAAAATCGGTACAATTTGGATCATATCGGAGTCCAAAAGAAAATCAATTGCCTTGATCCCCTCCAAAAAACATCTCACTGAAGTCTCACTTCATAATTTCGTTCGGGAATGATTTTCATCGCCGTTTTTCAAGTAACCCAATCACATTTTTTTTCTTAACAATTTTTGATTGTTTTGACTTTATTGACGTTTTCTCCGATGAATACCAAATCTGTAAATTCCAATGGTGGCCTTGCCAACAAAATCTCTCCTTCGGGTATCCATTACATTTTACGTTGCTTGGCAGGCTAGAAGGTAGAATGACAACTATGAGTATAACATGCTCACCAGTCAATTTTAATACGCAAATTAGTGTTACCCATTACCCATTTAATTTTTAAAATTTTGTTTTCTCATGAGATCTCGTGCGATCCGTATCGTAGCATTACGTAAAGCCTTGTATGCATTGACCTTGGCGCCGCGAGCGATTCCATGGTCATGTGATAAGCGTAAATATTCATATTACGTTTGCAGTTAATCAGAAATGATTTTTAACGAATCAGACAAATGCCTTTGCTGCAACGTGGGTGCAACATGGCGGATGCGTACTTACAATGAAAGGCATATGATGCGAAATAACATCTCTTCCCAACAAATTCTCAATCCGAACACTTTCCCTATTCTCATTTTAATGAAGCCTTTTCGTTGAATACCTGCCGATATTTTCAAACGCGTTTCGCTCCATTTCACATTGACACCTAAATAATAGCACCCTTATGCTGGTGTCTAACGCGATAATTTCGAGGGTGAAGGGGTTTATTTCCCGCAGTTTCATTCGCTCAGATTAAACCCTTTGAGATCGCTGTAAAGAGCGTCGTTGTCTGTATTATTAGTTATGCCTCAGCAGATGAACACATCACAGGCGAAGAAGGAAGATAAGGTGGAAGATGATGTCGCCGTTTACCTTAGAATTACTGCGGCCGGCTTAAAATGAGGAATGGCGATGGGAGGGGAGGAAGATGGCGGACGGCGAAGATGCGCCGAGCGCATGGACGGCTTAATAAGGCAACCAAGGAGCAGCATTGCTGACGCAACAAGATGAAGTGATGCGGCAACGTCATTACGCAAACTTTATACAGCGACCATCGTCCATTCACACGGAGAGAGGGGAGGGTCTCTTAAAAGCAACGTATAAATAGCTCATAAAGGTTTTAAAGGGGGACATGGGTTTGTTGGAGAGGGGCGCTCGGGCATTGCCGCACGGAAATAGGCGCGTGGAGGTGAGGAGTGGACCATTTCGGGACACGAACGCACGCACGCAAACGCCCGCACACTGACCACCAGCGACCACCGCTTAGGGAAGTGGGAGGGTGTGGGAGGGAGGTTCATGGCAATGGTTTCCTTTATGTTCCGGCGCATTCGGGTGCGGGAGGGCTTCGAATGCGGAGATGACGCGCCCTAGGGACGCGGACATAACCCCATGCCGGCTGGTGTTCGCCAACCCTACCATCGGAATGGGTCCGACGCTACGAACATGCATTGCGACGTCGTGAGCCAAGGAACGAGGTCGCGAGGAATTATGACCACTGCTGAGGCTGTGTCATGCGGTAGAGTGGTCCGCCCGGCTCTAGAGATTTCCCGTACTAAAAGTTAGCAGGGTGTTCATGTTCATACGATGAATACCAATGAATGGTCGATTGCAAAATAAATAGCTAAAAGAGTTGGGTGTCAATAATTTATGGTTTATATATGACGGAGTGTGGGTCGTGGTAATCCAGGGGGTAGAGCGTCGGACTACTGATCGGAGGGTCCCGGGTTCGATTCCCGGGCAAGGCACTTGGGTTTTCGGGTACCAGGTTTTCCTGGGAGGCCATAACCGGGTAACCGGGGAAAGGAACTGGCCCCCCTACCCTGATGTGTGAATTTCACACGCCTTCGGGCTTAGTACTGGGTGAACTCTGCCAAACCGACCTTCGGGTTGATTACCGTGTTTATGGTTTATATGACGGAGTAGCATGACGTAACGCGAGGTTAAAATGCATTCTGGTGCTCCCAAGCTTCAACTCACAGCCACAGCAGTTCCCTTGTGTGCGGTGCGGTGGTGGAGAGGATATTCGCTAAGTGTCAATCGTATTATTTGTCACAGGGGCCAACAAAGGTTAATGAACAAAATTTTACGGTTCTTTTAGGGAAGAGGAGTGGAGCGAATTTTAGTCATTTCGGACTGTTGAGTAGACGATGTGAGGCTGTAAAAAAAAGTTTGCAAACAACAGATCCGCAGTAATCGGCGCGAAAATGTTTTCGGCATAAGTATGCTCGATTGTGTGCTCAACTACTCAAACATCCGTGCTCATATTCATTGAAGTACGAAAGAAGATCATTGGGGATAGATTTCAATAATCTAAAGAAAGAAAACACGAAATCAACTCAATCAAATGAAGGATATTCAGCAGTCTTGCTTACCTTGAACCTTTTCTCTAATGCAAGAAGGAATTTTAGTTTTGGAACTAATTTATAGTTTCAGGAGTATCTTTAAGGAATTGAATCGTTTCGGGAGGAAAAAAATAAGCCGTCAATTCTATAAATTTATTGAAGTTCGAACCAAGTTTCAATCAATTTAAAAAGGAATCACTTAGGCATTCTGTTTGATCCTATTTACTAGAGTACTTAATATCAGCAATCATTTTCAATGACTTGTGGGTCATCCAGATCTACAAATGTGGACTTTATGGGTCGACTTTTCTCCAAGATACGCCATCCTCAAAGGTTTAATTGATAACCCTGAATTACAATTCTACAAAAATCACAAGGATGCTTGAAAAAGTTCTAGAAATGTTAATTACAAGAGTCAATAACCATGTCCAGGAAAAGGCCGAAGTCTAGTTCACGGTTTTATAGGCTGCATTGAAAAAAGTCATCTGATGAAAAACCAATTTATTGGAGAGAACTGAAAATAGTTATGACGTAAATTATTAGCCATTAGCTTAGCGATAACGGCAGAAAAACAAATTTGCACAACATTTTTCTCGATTGGTTTCCGCAAGAGAAACCGAGAAAAATCTAGCATTTACCGACTCGAGCTGAGATTGATACGCTGTTATCCAAACTGACGGTCATAACGAATCGCCATTATCCGCCGTGACGTCAATTTTCAAATGAATGACCCTTGACCGACGTTCTGATAAGATAATAATGGTATACGCCCTTTTTCTGCAAATACCTTCCACTACGTACACAGAATCATGAGTGAGTTCCTCATCAATACGGTCTGATCAACTAAAAGAAGAAGACACATCCTTAAATAAACATTAAACGAGACATAACTTTATAGAATAATAAACTTCTTTAGTTTACTAGATTGTCATTTAATTATTTGTTTGCCGTGAGTTAAATGAAGTACCAGTATATAATCATAGCAAGTAGAACGCAATGCAAGAGGACTAATCTTATCCTGCAATTACCATAATGGAGTCATCAAAGTACCCCAGAGAAAACTAGAGCGTACAAATTCCCGGAAGAATGTTTTATAAAATATAAATAACTAATTACGGTGATGGCTGGCTACTGTAAAAACAGAACGTTTTTTGTTTAGGATGCCATTCTTGGTTCGAAATACCATTTTCATTGCCGAAAAGGGGTAAGTGATCGAATTCCAATAATCACTCACGATATAAAAACTCTGGTCCTAATTTCTAGAACTAAATTATCATTATCAATCAAATTATATTTGCATTGGGAACGAAATTTTATTTTCTAACTTTTATAAGGCTGAAAAGCGAAGGGAATTTTTCATGCCCTCATTAGAAAGCCAAGCAAGTAACAAGAAGAGGCCAGACTAATGACCGAGTTTTAATTTTAAAGAAAAAACAAAAAGCGGTACAGCAACGGCTAGGAAGACTAAGGGTTAACTATGGCTCTAACAATAAGATGCAACAAGACACTAGCAATTTGTTCAATAAACTGGTTCAATCATAATTCATATATTTCCTACCTTACACACCACTGTAAAGGTAGCGGAAATGCCTCCTGCTCAGGTTTCGTTAAAAGGAATTCTTCAATGAGTGGAAATTACAAATGACCTCACCAAAGGGAAGAAATTGGACGAATAGCATGGCGAAAATGGCGGACAGCAAACATTTGCCTTACCTGAAAAATAAAAAAGAAATGGTAATTTTTTTTAATTATAGCAAAAGATCAAGTCATTTATGACCCAAGTTAACATTCAAAGATTCACAAGTAAATATAATTAAGACATACCAACAACTGGGTAACTATATATTACATAATAATCTTTTGCGCAGGTTAATGGATTAGTACAGGTAAAATCAACAAAGAAAGTACACACACTATGATGAAGGCTTTTCGTCTTCATCAGAGATCGATATTGCTACTTCCCTCATGGATGGATATTGCTCTACTAAAGCTAATCACTTCATGAGGGAGGAGTAATACTGAAAACACGAGCAGGTATCTCGGAAAGTTATAGCACAAAAAATCAGCGTTTGTTGGCGTTAGATAAATTGGCATATATTGGTTACGCATTTAATTTCACGAGATAGAAACGTCATTCACTTGCTCACTGCGATAATATAGCAACTTAATATTCCTGTAGTATGATTGATACTTAAACAAATTTTGCGTGAAAAGATTTCTCATTTAAAAAATTACTTAGTCTACAAAAAAGACCTTATTGAAATATAAAAAATATTCATCCTCAAATGGTTTCCAGCCAATCCATCAATGAGTGGAAACACAATGACATGAAAAATTGGTTGGAAAAATGAATGACACTTACGGCATTTTGGCAGAAAGGAAGGAAGACGATTCCCAATCGGCGACGGGGAATTATAATTTCGGTCGGAGTGAATGACGTATCTCGAGCCTCGTCGGAAATGTCAGGCCAACATTTGCTCTCGGTGATGTCAGGCGACTTAAATAATACTGGAGAAAACGAATGCAATCGAAAGAGGGATTTAAAATGTACTGCAGAGTAAAAAGTTCAAGGATATAGACCGAATACATCATTTACCCCTATTTGACAACACTGCAGACTACCCTTTGCCCTGATGAGATTGCATTTGGATGCGCGGTATGTATTTGGGACCCTTCGGAGGAGTCGATTAAGAAGGTACAAAATGTGATAAGGAGAGCTGCTAGGTTTGCGCAAAAATGTTACCAGATAATAAAGCCTACATAACGCGGTTAATAGAAGACCTAGGATGGGAGTCCGTCCAAGCACGAAAGGAGAAGGCGAGAGGCTAAGGCTATTAGAAAGCTACAGGACACTAAATTTAACTTATGACACTGAATAAAACATTGATACCCATCATTGTATTAGTAGATTCGAACATTCGGATAGAATAAAATAGATGATTATGGTTACATGGATTCTTTCTTTCCTCGTACTATTCGCGATCGCAAAATAAACAAAGCTATGCAAGGAGACAAACAGGACCGATGAAAATAACCTAACTGCGAACCATTAACGCCGAACACCCATCCATTTAGTTTCTACTGGCTGGTGACCTAACAACCCTATCACACGCATCCTTGGCGTCTTGTAGGGTACAGTGTATATGTATATTTACATCTGCGTACCGAAAATGTTATCACAAATGGCGGTTAACGAAGTAAGTTTAACAAAACGAGAAGCTTACGACCAATGATATTGGCTCATAAGGGCACCCCTAATGATAATCCAATGATTAATGATGAGCAATGAGAGTACATGAAGGTGATGGCATAATCCTAATTATATTCACGCTTCTCATTATTCAGTATTTGTCAAAGTTTTTTGGGACTGGAATACCAATCTGAGAGTGTCGTTTAGAACGAAATAATTAGCTTAAGTTATTGAAAGCACGGAGATCCAAGTGTCAAGAGTGAAGTACTTCGTCATGCGTACCTATCGCAATTAAAGGACGGGAATGCGGGTGCGAAATTAAAATACAGGAGTAAATCTTAAAAATTAATAGTAAAAACCGATGCTAATGTTTCACCAACGCAAGGACCCAGTACAAGAGCAGTCATGAGACCCGGCACGTCGATGAATGTAAAGTTCATGCGCTTGAGATTGGATCACTTAGCAATAGAAAATTGCTTTGCCCAACTTCTAGCCTCTTCCTTAACAGGGAATCAATAGACAATGCGCATGATTTAATAGAAAATAAAAATAACTATTGAAAATATTTACAAAACTGATGGCCCAGGAACCATTTCTCGTTTGGCATTTTTCTATGCGATGAGCTATGAATTTAATCGCAAGTATTGAATAGGCAAAAAGGGTAAATGACATTAACAAATTGACAAAAAAACATAAGCTTGCATGGTATTTCACCTTTAAGTATTTCAAAACTAAATTTATTTCAAATTTTCTGACATAAATTGCTTCTGTCCAGGTTATTTTTTATTAGATCAATATAATAAAGATATAGGTGGTATATATAATATCCTGCTATACGTGTAATTTTATTGCCTTTTTCTGCGTCAAAATAGATTTTAAACAAACTGTGCATCATTTAGGGATGGTTCTTGGGTCGTAAACGGTGTATCATTTGCCAAGGGCTGTGCTCAGGGATGGGACTTAGCTGGAAAGATGCTGGGATCCAAAAAGGAGCATGGTGAAAAGAATTCTGCTTCGAAGAAGATGATTTTAAATTAATAATTTGTCATTTGAGAAGAGAGTTGACTTCAATGCCTCATACGCCGGACGTAAACACATTCCCAAGTATTTCAGTTTAATATCACCAAACTGCAAAACATGCTAAAGTGAACGATTCTAGCAAACAATTTCGCTATAACGAAGAGAACTACGTGGAACACCTTCTCATGGATGAGTATGTATATTTGGAGACGAGATTTACAGCTTGAGAAAATCCAATGGCACGATTTAATAGGAACTTAAACTCGTTATAATTACCTAAGGCAGAAAAAGTAGAGCAGCAAATTTCCTCCGTAGAGCAGTAAATCCCATCTCGCGTTCTTTGAACGAAGCGTTTCTGTTACCTCTTGTAGCAAACCGTCAAAGGGATCGTGACGGTGGTTAAAAGAAAATTTCTAATTTTTAAGAGCTAAGCGTAGCATGCCGCATACAACACAGGCCTTAACTCCATCAACATCAACCATAAAACGTCGAGAGGTCATAAATATGACTTCCCGCGACGGGAGCTTGGAAATTAATATTTTATGCGCCGTGACGATTTCTGCGTAGTTATGAATAGCAAAAACTCCACATTGCGAAAATTTCACCCCCCCCCTTACCCAGATATCCTCAGGAGTGCGAAGCATATTCAGGAAGCATCTTTGATGTAAGGATAATTTTTCCCGAGAACCCTTACCATTCCAGGATCACGAGAGAAAGGAGAGAACACCAATGGATTGGATCTCCACCCTGGAACATCCAGGATTAAGTTCATAGTGGCACCTGGAATTAATTCCGAGTCGGACGATGATAAAATTACATACCTGGAGAACCGCAAAAACGCCGCGAAATGGCAAGAGGAGGAAATCACCGACCGTCTCCTGGAACAATATGTATTTTATCAATCATATCGATACAAACGAAAAGAATTGTATCGATTCATGAGACTGGGATCAATGCATCGGTTCGTGGCTGATGAGTATGATTATTACTTTCCAGTTCTATGAGCACCTTGAAAGTTGCGAGGAATCAATGTCCATTTTTAATCGAAGGCTCGGGGAAATATACGATAAAAGACTACGCAGAGCACTCGCCTGATCGTGTGTGGAGAACTTTAAAGAGGATGAAAAACGCATAATCCGGTATTTTTCTTAAGAAAAGCGGTAAAGATAAGTGATGTAATGTAAAAACTCCACGTACGAACGAGTCTCTCTTAATATTCTCCAGTCCAACCTTACACGCCCATGGGATGAAGGATTTTAGCCAAACTGATCCTGACGTGTTCCCAATCCATCGATTCGAACCTGCATTACGAGTATTTATGTCCAACATCTTTGTTTTCAATTTCTGTAATTATTCCTTTCCCATCCCGTTTCTTCCTTCTCCTCCTACCCAAAGGGGTGACTCGCGAGCTGAATGGGAAAAAAACGAAATACAGACGCTGTTGCACGTCTCCCAACCGAGCGACTCGTCCTTGAATTAAAACACAAATTACTCCCCGAAACCACGACTTGGACCCGTTGAAAGGCCGAGGAAGCGTCTTGGTTGCATAAAATCTACAGATTAGAGTGATTGTTGTGCAGGGGTTAGAGTAATTGTTGATTGATGTCATAGAGGTATTAAGGAAGCATAATTTGTTGTAAATAATGTTTACCTCCACTAAGGTCAAAAAACATGATTCTCAAACATCGATCGGTTTTAGGTATCCACGGTGAGGTGTAACCACCACGAAATAATACAATACGGTGCTCTTTTGGTTTCGCTATTTTTCCGAAGAAAATTACTTAGGTAGAGTGCACAAATATACACATCTGGGGAAAGAAAGTGATGCCATAGAGTGGCTACCACATATCTAGACACATGAATCTCCCCGGCTTTCCATATAACACATGTCAACATTTAATTTTTGTAGATAAAAATTTAAAAGATGGCAATCTATCAGAGTGGACCATCGTCACTCAAATTCTACACTTACAATTTCTTACACTATTTATGAGGGTGCATTTTTATGCCAACAACTATATGTTAATTGTATAGGGTATCCTGTTATTGTATTCCTAAGTACACTATGCCAAATGAGTATAATAACACAGGATCTTACCACGCTAGTTTTTACTGAAATTGGCATAAAAAATCTCCGATTTTATACATGCTCTTATGGCATGATTACCACCGGAGGAATTATGGAATAAGCACATAAATACAGATCGTTCTCACGAAAAACTGATAGTAAAAGCGCCTTTACATAATCGTCAAAACAGAATTAACGTAATAAAAAAAAATACCCTGTCTCAATATCAATAATTAATTTGCGAGAAAAAAAACAGAAAAATAACGTAGCTTAAAAAAATTGGCGCTTCTCAAACAGTCAAAACCAAATTTTAGAGCAAACCTTTCAAAACATTTTCATCATCACAAGGGAAACAGAAGTTTTAAGGACTTTATTTACGCAAACCGTGGATTTCCAGACATTTGATATATTTTCCATGGCCTTGAAGGTTCCCAAGGAATAAAAATACATGACTGATATATTCATTCAACTTAATTTTGGTTCTGCACGACCAGTAGCAACCTCCCCCTCGTCACTACACATCTGCAAGAAAATTTGGACGTATTAATACTACTGGATACGTAAAATACATAAAGTTTCTTAGTTCAAAGGTAGGAACGATAACAAAAGCGGAAATTCGCATAAGACTAGCTAAACAAAATAAATGCGCGCGAAAGAATAAAGTCATAGGAACAAGGAGGGAGGAGGAGAAATGGGACGCGGGAGGGACGGAGAGAGACCTGGATCTCCGCATTTGCATGCATTCCTCCTTTTGCTCGAGACTTGGTCGGATCTATTTTTAAAACACTCTCCCACGCCATATCCAAAGCCAATTAGGAGGGATCGGAGAATGAAACCCGAGGGAAGGAGGAAGGGAGGGAGAGGGAGTGGGATTGAGGGAAGGGGGAGAGGAGAGACTCTTTGGTGTGTGTGAGCAGGTGGTGTAAGAGTGGAAGGGGGAAGAGGAGGAGGGGAAAGCGGAGAGAAACGAGGTGGAGAGGGTGGAGGCGGCCGGGGGCTAAATATCAAGGATGACTGCATCCACATTGACACAGGTATCCCTATCCCACCACCATGTCTCCCTTAACGTACTCTTCCTCACAGTCAATCCCCATTCCATTACCCTCTTCTGCTCCATCCTCCCACAAGAAAAAGAAAACCCTCTCTAACGAACGGATGTTATCTCTACGCATTATACGTATTAAATTTATCCCATCGAGCTGATGGAAACGAAAGCGACATTTTCTCCCATGAGATCCCCAGCGACAGCCCAGCGAAACCAAGTCTAACTCTCGACTGCACGCGAAAGGGAACAAAGTTGTTCGTAACGGCATTCCTTCATCATTTTGCCTTCCTTCCTTGTTCCGACGCGAAGATCGTTTTTCGCTTTACTGCTCACTACGAATAAAATTGTGACAGTGTCCATTCATGAATTGCCGTCATTCTCACCCTTTCGCCTCCATCTCCCGTTCTCTTGTATCAGTTACATTCCTCACGCCCATTACCTGTCGCTCACCCCTCCTATAATTATGTCACCGAGTTCTTCATTTCACTATTGCGGGAATAACCGGAATAATTTTGAATTTTTCGGTCGTAAATCACGAAGTAAGTCAAGTTAAATTATAAAGGAGGGGGTGTTGGCGGGTTTTGAGTTAAAAAGTTATCAAGTTAGAAAATCGTACACTTGGCCTGAACCGTACAAGTAACCACGATTTCTACTTTAAGTCACGACGAATGGCACAGACGAATGCTGTGCTCCTAAATCAAATATAGTCGTTTCCAAACAGAAGAATATTTTTCTTTTGAGCCAAAAAAAGATTAGATTTGAAAATTAATGGGCGAGAGCATGTTCCACAACAAACTAAATACCTCTCGATGCGGAAGCGATAATGATGCTCGGGGAGGCAACGCCTTAATTTATCGAGTGGAAACACTTCGCCGGTCGCGAAATATCCGGCGGAGGCTATACGTCTGCTGGTGACGCGCCGGAATGGAAGGAATGCCATTTTTTCCACACATACAAACACACACCCCAGAAATATCGACAATTTTTTTTTATTCGCCGGAAAAGTCACCTAAATCGATCCTTGATCGCCGCAATCCAATCCTATTTCCGTCTCGACGAAAAGAACATCCCCAATGATGATGATCGTTTCGTTGGTCGGGAGGGGCGGGGGGAGTTGTTTTCAAGTTCCCGAGGCATTCTTTACACCTTCCCCTCCTCCTCCGCCCATTCCTACACCTCCAACACCCCCGTCTCCCGCCCCGAACGCCCCCTTCCGCGTACTCTCCCCCTTTTCCTCTCTACTCTTCCACCCGCGTTCCCAGGGGCTATCGACCGTGCGACTAAAAATAAACCCGCAAGAAATCACGCGAATAAACGTAATAAAAATACCGCATCTTGTGTGCATCGCCTTAAAGTATTTACGAGGCAAGAGCCTGAAGTTAATCAAGTCTACCACTGTGAACGGGGAGGAGTCCCACGGAAGTATGAGAAGAAAACTGAACGTGTAATTATTTATTTTTTTCAATTTTTCGGACTGGAATAAAAGGGCATCGAGGTGGAGAGAGAGAGAGAGAGGTAGGTATGAAGGGTGAGAGTAATATCTCGTACACACGAGGCCGTTTCGTTCCCAAAAATAAGTATTCGCAAATTCCGGAAATGGACGGAGGGAAATAATTCGAAGCTATATGGTCGATCCGTGCGCGAACCGAGTGAGAGAGAGAGAAAGGAAAAGGAACGCGTTCCAGGAGAAGGGAGACGAGAGAGAGAGGCAGAGGAAAGGGAGTGAGAGAGAAGAGGATCGATATATCGATTGTGAGACGACTCCCTTAGTCGACTGCAACGCCTTGATCCGATACGATCGCTAATAACTTCGGCCTTGGGAGGACGATAGAGAGAGAGGGGGGGGGGAAGAGAAAGACGCCACGGCCAGCTCCGACCCACTCCCCTTTCTTGTCGCTATATTTAGTCCCGCAGAACTTTTCAGCATTTTTTTTCTCCTCCCGAGTGGCCTCACTCGCTCTCTTCGTGCCTTCGTTTTCCATATCGCTTCCCCTCTGCGCCCTTCCCGCGTGGCGCGAGGACACGGACGCGTCACGAGTTCGCGATCACCACCACGGCGGGCGGTGGGTCGGGGAGGCATGCTTAACACTGCCCATGCAATCGCACCCCACACGTGATACCCCCGTGCCCACCTAGGGGAATGAGGGCAATGAGGGAAGCCGACCAATGGGAGATGTATTTTTTTCCGATCAATTGAAGTCCTCCACCTACTTGCTGAAGGTAGACATTTTACGATCCCCAACAACTATTATCTTCTAAGTATCACGTGAACTTCCTTTTGTTTGCCCTTCCTTTTCCCTTTTTTGGGGGAGTCGTTTATGAATTACTAAAAAAAAGAAGGCAGTCGCCCACATTATTTAAAGGGACTTTTGGCATTAAAAAGGATGAAAACGTATGCGGTCACTGCAGAGCGTGGCTGTGGAATGACAATGCAGAGTGCGTTTTCTACGAAGTGCGTTTGATATGTTTCTTGTGGACGGCATTTTGTCCTGGTGGTGTTTTCAACTTCCATAGAGGTAATTAGGTAACTCAAGAAATATGTAATACAATCCTGAAATATTTCCAGACCTGAGCTGATTTGAAACGGCAGGTAACCTGGTGATGTCAATAAAACGATTAAAATATTTCTTTCAAAAACACTGGGATAAGCGCCAATCTTATCAAACAAATGCACTTTTGGAAAAAATTCTAAGATGGTTAAATAATATTACGGTAGCTTATTGAAAGAGATTAAGTGGCGTAATACTGGAGGAATGTATGAAATGACCTTAATGAGAATTCCTCCATTATGTTATTAAGTTTAAAGGATTTCGTAGTCTTAAATTGAATTTGATATGCCATAAAAGCATTGGGATCGCACTACAACTGGTGAATATTGAAATAAATATGTATTTGCCTCTGTAGGAATACCAGGTAATGCGCGATCACCAGAAAATAGAAAAGTTGCTCTTTAAAATACTTTCGGTAGAGTTGAGTTTGGAGAGGCCAATGATTTCTTAAATTATATTATGAATTGATACATTTATATGCATTATATTAATTTATATTAATCGATTAATTGATATTATATGAGTTGGTTCCAGAATAATTATCAATATAAAATAGGTAAGACACATAAATTACGAGTGATAAACGCGATTCTATGTCTATAAAAAACACACTCTCGTTAACCTTTTTCACCATAAGAAACAACATTTACAGTATTCCATTTTCTCTTTCAGTCACTCATGCTTTAGACCGTCCAAAATGGAGACCCTCATAGTTCTTTCACCTCCTAAAATATCTTTCGATATCTTGTTCCCTAATTCCAGTTTAAACAATCCATTTTGTTTCTGCCTTCCTCGAGCTCCCAAGAAACTGCGAAAGATGCCGCGGCAGTAACATTTAACGGAGTTAAATTGCTCATTACAGTGCCAAAATTTCGCAGAGTAAAAATGATTCGCCTTGAACGGGATTCGAATCCGGATCCCTCGATGTCCGGTCGAGTGCTTTAGCCAGTTAATTACCGAGGCGTCCTATTACTCTCCAAGATTTTGGGGACTTTAAAGTAACAAGATGTTGTGACAAAATACCTTACATATGTCACAGGCATATCATTAGTGTCGCGGCATTTCCTGCAGTTTCTTGGAATTTGTCAAAGGTAAAACACCCCCCGTGTTTAAATTTGGCTTTAACCTCGTGGACTGTGGCGCATCGCGTACGAATGCCTGTGACAATTGATGCAGTGTCTTCGCCTTTTCAATTCAATTTGTTTTTTTTTCGATTTTCCCCATATAAGGCATGTGTGTAATGTATCAAATCATACCTTTCCCAAAAGCTACCGATCCGTCGGTGGCTCTAAACAAAATACAACTTCCACGAGTTATTTGGGCTGCTAATAACCTTCAGCACGTGTACTCACAAGGATTTTGCGAGAATTTTAGCATCCAAAATATTACGATAAATTTAATGGGAACGGTTAGGAAATTAGAAGTTGAAAAAGTGTCCTCAGCGCATAGACATTCATCAGTATAATTCAACATTTTGTAGAGCCGGTCAAGGAATCGCATGCCTCAGGAATTGGTAGGAGATTTCAGCGGCGTTAAAAGACCGTAATTCCTCCATTACTTACCCTAATTCCCCTGCCAGTGTTTTGGACATGAATAGTTACAGTAGAATTAACACTAATTTACGCATGGAAATTTAATCTTATTTTTAAATAATCATGTTGTCTTCCTGATTTAACCAATTTAAAACGCCCCAAGGTATAAGCGCCCAAAAAAGATGAATATTTGGAAAAATTGTTTTTTAATGGTCTATATTCAGCACCTGTG
This sequence comes from Hetaerina americana, assembly GCF_022747635.1. Lineage (NCBI taxonomy): Eukaryota > Metazoa > Arthropoda > Insecta > Odonata > Calopterygidae > Hetaerina > Hetaerina americana. Next base: position 33,043,697 of record NW_027286985.1, on the reverse strand, counting down.
ATTATTCCACTAATTTTTCATAAAATTCTCAACGGTGTGAAGCAAGCAATTAATAGCATTCCACCCAGGAAACTGTATTGCGCCTTATCAGATCTTTTTCAGTGGAATCAATAAAAGTACACCGATCATTCAAAAGACCTCATATCACCATGCCTCTCCTACGAATCCTTTCGATTACAATTAGAAAAGTTCTTTCTCTTCTTCGCTGGATGTCTTACCAAGGCTTCTTTTTCGAAAATTGCAGAATTTCAGATATTTCCGCGGAGAAATCCGCGATTCTAATTATGATTTTCGTACCTGAAGCAAACACTTCAGCTAAGTTCGTATTCAATGGGAATGGGAATTCCGGACGTGTCATCAGCTGCATTTTGTTGCAAGCACAATATTTAAAATTCTACATGAATATAGGGAGAGCGACTTAAGATTAAAATCTCATATTGCGAACGCTGCTAAGGGATATGATTACGTTTCAGTAAATAAATGACAGTCTAACTTGACAGTGGTGTTTCGGCTTTACCCAATATTTCATTGGTTTCATCGAAAGGATGCTGTAGATCTACAGTCTGTCACGTATAAAAGCTTTTACGAGGTCGTCCTTAAAATGAGGTTAAATTAGAGAAAAAAAGACTGCCCATACCTGTATATTAATTATTAGATCATATAGGTGAGCTTCATTGAGGAGAGATAACTATATTTGACATGGGAATAGGTGAATGTACTCGTATATTATCGGTACGCCCATACCGACTAGGAAAAAGGTTCTATCCCCAACTCTTCCTGCATCTAAACCTTCAACAAACTCTCTCCGTCGCTGAAATAGGCCATGCAGAGAAACCTGAAATTTTGACGAAGAAGGAAAAAAAATATCTTTTACTCTAACTTCATTGAGTTTGATTGAATTCGGCAACATTCAAAACATTGCAATCGGGGACTTCCCCCAAAAAGTCGCACGCCACGCAATACTTCTTTTTTCAGGATGAGAGGGCGATTGGAAAGGTAAAGAATTCCGTATTGCGAACGTAAATATGACGTCGCTAAAATGGATACACTCGATCCTCACCCCTCCGACGGCGAAAATAGAATCCTAAAGTTGGCGGCCGCTATTGTTACCTAACGAATTCAAGATGGCGACCTCACTTCAGAGGAAGCATTTACATGTGGATTTTCGACAAGGATTTCATCCATTTCGCTCTGCTACCATTAAATATCCGAACGCTTGGATATGAATGGCAAAATGAAATACGCGCGTATTTATTACGTACACGAATACGACAGGAAATCTATATGCTGCCAACAACAAAAAGGAAGGGCAGGTTTAAATTACAGCTTTCGGAGCACCGAGGCGTTATCAGCATTCCCGGAAAGAAGGAGCCGTGAGACGTGGTGAACGATGGCGATGACATTTTTTCAGGTACTTCCTCTCAAAATTTCCTCTAATAGGTACTTCCTCTAATTTCACGCAAATATTGGAGCCGGCTAAGACGGTGAAAAAATGTTCCTTTTACAAAGATTTCATTAGAAGGGGTATAAATAGTGCAAATTGATATATGACGAGTGCTTGGGGCTCCAATATTAATAATAGCAGTAGCCTAATGAGTTAGAGCAGATATTTTATGAATCCTGACATTAATAACTCACATACTCATAAGCCCTAACCAAATGTGATACAAACTATACTTACACCCCATTCTTCATATTTCAATTACTCATTCTTTAGCTCCTCATAATTAATACATCCTTCAATTATACAAGACTTTATAATGCAATGATTCATTCTGTAGAACCTCGTATACTTTTTACCTCCTTTGGTTGCATCCAAAATGCTTATTCTTTTCAAACCTCCTTCTCACTTCCACAGTGTTCTCCCCTCTATTACCGTTTTCAGCATCACATTGCTCCTAAGTATCACCTGCATCCACTTTTCCTGCCTTCTTGAAATATTCCCAACATCAGTCTATTCCACTATCAAGCCTAGATCTTCATCTTTTTGCTTTCTTTTTCCCCTTTTTTATTTCTTCCATTCCTATCCTCAGCCGCACCTCAAAACCCAAAGCCTCCAATCTACGCTTATCCTCTTGACTCAACGACCACGTTTCCGAGCCACGCAAAATCATGCTACAGATGAGTGTCTCCATCAGTTCTTCTTTCTATACAAATTTACTTAATACTCCTGTGATTAAATTCTCTCTCTTTGTAAACGTTTCTTTACCTGGCTCATTTAATTTCTAAATGTTCCTAATATTCTACACATCCTCCCCCAAAACACGTTCTAAACAGGTGAACACTTCCACCTGTATTTGTTCATGCCCACCGAATTAAATGTTTAACTAAGGTTCTGTGTTTCTTGAGAATGTCAATACTATCCTTAAATAATGATTTTCTTCGTTATAAAATAGAACTGGAAAATTATTGCAGCTTTTCAAAATTACATTGCGAATGAATATCGTCGAATGTGAAATTTCCGTGAAGGTGCGAGGAGTGTCACGTGGCGTAATGAAAGGGATCCCTAGAGCGATTAAGCTTCCTGGATTGCTTTACAGGAAATAAAAATAAACAAACAATGCCCCAAAACATTTCATGGGAGAGGGATTTAAGGCAATAACCATAAGAACGCGAGAAATATACAAATGCAGTACTGGAGCCAGTCGATGTGCGAGGCCAAGTGAGACGTAACGTCCAAGGAGGGTGGACTTCCATCAAAAGTTAAAATAAATAATGGAAAAGAATTGGAATTGAATAAAGTAATAATAAAAGGCTATTTCAACCCAATATTGAAACATTTCGTTGAATACTCCGCTCAATAGTAGTAGTTTTTATAGGGCGGCCGACAGCTAAGGTCATTTGCGCCATTAGAGACGGATGAGAAAGGAAGGGTGGAGAGAAACCCGGCGAAGGTAATAGCGTACTCTTGCCGATAGGCTCCAAGGGGTCCACAGTTCAACGTCCCATCAGACGGACGTCGTACTCACTCAAAGTGCTCTCAACAAAGCACCAAAGTGCTATCAAGTAGGGATCTGGATACTACTGAAAAATATTCGTTGTCTCAAGGATTTGAACCCGGGCCTTCTCAGTGGGAAGCCTTTATTGTTAGCCACCACAACATTCTGATCCCTTTATCCGCTCGATGATAACACAACGGCTTCAATTTAAATAAATGAATCTTGGACTTTTTGCATTTTTAAATGGATATATTCATTCATTTTTAGCGATTTACATTTTAATTATTATAACTTATTTAAGTTGCCGTTAATTTACAAATATTTATGTCTAACTTCACCCTGTTAACATTCCTAAGTTTCTCTTGAAACTGTACATTCCAAATCAGCAATAACTCCGACTTAATTCCTAATTCTTCTTCACACTGCTTACCGAATGATCGTCGGCTTTATAAGACTGACGTTTGTCCTAACATAATCGTGATTCCAAATAAAATCTTGGCGATAACAAAAATTCAAATCGATTTATGGGGACAATGGCATCCTGTAGGTCGTAGATGAACATAAGATCACGCTAAAAAACTGAACGAGATAAAGATCGCTAATTTTAATGTTTAGAATTGGACTCGCTACCTTTAACAAGGTAAAGGCAAAAGGAGAACAACGTTAACTAAGGCAAAGATATCCTGGGTGAGATACAAAAAAAAGGAAAAAAAATCCGAAGGTAAAACATGTTTCAATAAAATAATATTTTGGTGTTTCGTGAAACTGAAGATGAGACACCATAATTGAACCGTTGACCTTTTGAGTGAGGCTGATCTGATACACTCCTTTAGATCAATACACATATTAACTAACTAATCGTCACCTATTGATGTTAAAAGACCATTCGCCGCCATTACGATGCAGCATCAAATATTTTATTTTTGACCAATGAAATTCATCAAGTGAGATCACACGAATGAGCTAATATAATGATACGTTGGAGTCATTCCTGTACCTATAGGGCGCTCTTTGAATCACGTGATCGACTCTCCTGGCTTTCCGATGATTTTTCAGTACCATCGATTGTTTCTAAGATCGTTCAGCGGATGCAAAATTGGAAAATTTCGCTCTCCCAGGTTTGCGTGACGCACCTCCCAACCTGTCCGTGAATGGGTTCCCACGTGAAATCACCGATATGCACCCACTCTCTCCCGAACGATTTAAGTGGCACTCGCGTGGCCGTAAAAGAGAAGGGAGAGGAACGCGGTGTTTTCGACCGTTTCCATCGCACGCGCGCGCGCGAGCGCTTAAACCGACACGCGTTCCTCGTAAAAGCTACCGACAACCAAGCTCTTTCCGCACGCCTCGAAGCACTTCATTTGTTTTCCCCGTCGCTCCTACTGCCCTCGGCGCCCACGCGGGAAGAAGATAGCGTCATCCTACCTGTCGGCATCCTCCCCCCACCACCACACCCCTTAGACCTCCCCCCCTTACCGCTCCCAACTCCCCACACAGACAAACACACACACTCGACCCCCTCTCCTTCCCTCCACCGTCCCCGCCTCTTTCAGAAAAGTCCCCCTCCCATCTCCCTCCCTCCCTCTCTAAACCCCTCCCCGTCGCCGCCGCACCCGATGCAATTTCCCGCGCTTTCGCGGCGTCCCCCAGTGGGTGCGGCGTGCGTGGTTCGAGAGCGGCAGCGTGGGCGCCTCCTCGCGCTCTTCCGCGGCGGCAGCACTTCGCCAGTCGTGGGCGGGAGAAGTCGCCGAGATCACGCCGCCCCGTCTTTTGTCGTCAATTACCCCTCCCTGGTCGCGGGTGTGCGTGTGCGTTTGTCTTCAGTGGAGTGAGGGTCGGAAACTTTATTGCATCCGGGAGTCGCGAGGTTTTTCTTCAAATTTGTTCGTTCGCCCCCTCGTCTGCGCTGTCGAAAAATAGTTGAGTCGCGACGGAGGACGGACTCGGACGGTCCGCGTCGCCGTTGCGAATGCTCCCCGAGAGATTCCCCGCAAGTTTACGATCTTCGCTTGTATTTTACTGCTGATGTTTATTAGCGGGTTACGCCCTCGTGATTTCCGATTCTCTTGTTAGTAGGTGTGGAAGCAAGCGATGCAACATGCAGGAGGACTTTCGCGTAGGCTACTCCTTAATGAATTTGATCTGTGAGAGTCACGATGCCAATTAAGGCAGAACACTTGCCACGGGCGTCACCGTCCCAAAAACATGGATTTAAAGGACATTTTAATTAGGTTTGATGTGCTTTCTCAATCACGAAACAGTGTATGTCGTGATAGATTAAAAAGTTTTCTTCTCGTTTCTCGAAGGCAAATGGAAAAGCGGACATAATAATTTCTCATGAACTAATTTTTTACTTGGTAACAAGGCCTTGTAAATAATAATTTGTTCTTGTTATTATTTGAAGCCTTCCTTCCAAAGGAAAGGCCACCACTTCGATTCCTGCCTCGGACGTGATATTTTTGTGATTCGACTCCTGAAAAATATAGCGAAAATGTTTCATCGCGATTCTTGGGGTTCACTGATAACCAGACCCTGCCCTACAATTATAATAGCATGATGTTCATTATGAAGCAAATTTCTGATTTCACATTTTCTCAGCAGATAATCTTCTAAGATATTTTTAGAAGGGTGCCTCTTCATTCCTCGACTTGGATCCGCATTACAGAATCACAATGCCGCGAAGTATGACTATCAGATTAAAACCACAATTACTAGCCTAAAGGTTTGAAGCAAATCAAAATTATTTTATAATATATTATAATGAAACACAAAACAATTGTATTTTAATTTTAAATGACCAGTATGCAAAAGTTCTCTCGTGGGATTGACTCACTCACCGTCAGTAAGCAGCAAACGCCAAAGCGAAACTTATTGCACAGTTTCAGGAAACGAACTTTAAACTGGCGTAATAAATTATCGTTGATCATAAAAATTCGAAATTCGGTATCTTGATTTTGATTAATATCTTGCAAAAAAGCAATCTTATTCTTTTTAATTAATAAGACCCAAAGTCTTTGCAAATTCACATGGATAATTTAGCGTCATCAGCGAAAACAGTATCCATCCAATAGGGGAAAATATGGCAATGAGATGGGAATTGAATTTCTGTAGTAGCTAATTTTTTACCCCCTCTCGTCCTTCGACATTTCGTCCTTCTTCTCATACCTTTCTCCTCGAAACCTACACTTCTCGGGATACGCCGATTTCCTTTTGCTTTTTCCGCGAGAGGCATAGGACGAACCTTCACTGCCCCCAGAGGTATTCCTTTCAAGGTACCATTCGCCTGGATATACATCGAGACTCTTTTGGAGAGATCCCCCCCTCTCTCTCTCTCTCCCCCTTGGCGAAACGGAACTTCGGGAATTTGATATCGGAATGTTTTAAGTGCGCAACGCTGACGGTGCCGCGGCATTTCCTCGACCCGCGTCAGCGATGACTCAAAGTGACGCACTGACTCCCACACAATCGCACGCACAAAAATTACAGCCCTATTGCCAAGCCAACCTCCCACGGTCAAGAGTTCTCCATTTGGGAATTGCCGTATACATGTTTCGTGGAAGGTTCTTGTTCCTACCAAATGCTGGTTCATTCTCCGACAGCCGACGCGAAAAAAATACACTTTTTGCACGGATTTTGAATACCCACTGGAAAAGAACAATCATGAAACTCCACGGAAAATTTATTGATACGACGCAGATTACCCTCTTAAGGCATTACAAGGCACAAAATATGACGCATTCGGTGGAGACGGATGCTTCAAGAAACGAGAGCGGAGGAGCATTGAATGTCCTAAAAACGCAAATATCATCACAGGATTGATTCATTGCCCAAATTTAAGCATGTGCTCACAAAAAACTATCGGAATAGGAATTTTTCGTGCAGCATAATAACCATAAGATTATATGTTCCCTTTAAGGGGCAATTACTGTGTTCAAAGAACCTGGGGTTGGAAACAAGGAAGCAGTTCGTCAAAAAGTCCGTACGTACCATATCAATCAAAAGATCGGAGACATGAAACATTAGAACTGCACGTTTTTTTTTATTTTAAATTGTGAAAAATATTGTTTTTGACGCTCACGAAAAATTTGAAGAGTAAATATTTCCTCCTCCAAGTTCGCGCCATAGAGCGCTATCAAACCGCTCCGGGATTCAGTGAATGAAGAAAAAAAATGAGGAAAACGTTTTTTCCTTCTGAACAAAAAATTACACACTGCGATTCTCTGCAAATCCACAATGAGTACAGCCCACGCTTGAAATAATGTTTTTGCTTCAAGTTTGCTTTAAAGACATGTGATGAAAATTGTGACACTTAAATTGAGAGATTGACCTTGGAGAAATCAGATTACATTGCCTGGCTGATTGGCTGGGTCGACGGCAGTAGGCATGAACCTTCTCTAAGGTATGACACGACTGTGGCAGAAGGAATTTAAATAATACAAAAAACGAAAATTGCAAAGTAAAAGCGATTCATTACGTTGGATGCAAAGGCAAAGACGATCCTCTCGATTCGTTAGAGCGAATCACGAGAGGTAATTGAGTGGTGGAGAGCCATTAGGAGAATAGGAATGAGTAACCCTGCAGCGAATGCGGAGATCATGGTAACAGGAGACGGGAGGGGTCTCTAAGGTTCACTTCCGACTGCGTGGGAGGTGTTCGTGGGTCTCACTACACACATAGATGCACAGACAAGAGATTTATATACTCCCTTCTACTTCGTCCTACACTTCACGGTCACATGAATACAAAGCTTAGGTGGGAATGAATATAATCCTTGTGGATCTCACCATTATTACCCATTTACTGCGTTAGTCCAACGAGGAAGAATGATGTTCACGCCGAACAAAACGGCCGAGGACCGCGAGAGCATCATTCTTCATTCTGCCGCAAGAACGTAATGCTTCTTCTTTCGACCAAGACGGGCATGAAAGTCGACGTAATAATGGAAATTTGAATGTCTTTTTCATTTTCCCATGTTTTAATAGAGACTTTAATATGTTAAATCTAATGTTTGAGGCTCCATGGAACATGGTGCCATGAATTCATGTGGCGACCCTCGATCAGGGGTCCAGTCTAGCAGCGATCCGCGCACTGAAATGACCCGAAGACAACTGACGCGGATCGCGTTGCTTTCCCTAGACCTCCCACCACCGTCCACGTTGATGGGGAAAAATCATTACTTATTTTTGGGGCAGACCCTATATGTCCTTCCTTATATCCATCCTTCTCCAAACACATATTTGAATAGCCTCCAATCTACTTCTATCATTCCGCTTCAATGACAATGTCTCCGCGCCGTACATAACTACGCTCCATATCCAAGTTTTACCGAGCCTTTTAACATGTTTAATCAACGTCCCTGTCATCAATTTCCTCCTACTTGTGAAAAATTCTTTGCCTAGTGCAATCAGTGTCCTTATTTCCCTACTACTTCCTTTTCGATTTCCTTTATCATTCATAATTTTTGATAAATCCGTAAATTTTCTAAGAATTGTTCGAAATGACATCGCATTGATTTCAGCCTGGAACCGTTTATATATTACCTCTTCAGGAATATTTATAGAGACATATCGGGTGTTATTTGTTTTTGTTAATCATAGCTCTGTAATCAAATGAAATCTTCAAACATTAAACATGGAATGTGATAAAAGAAAATCAAATAGTTTGTTCTATTTTAATCTTCACCGAAGTAGTTCTGGGAAGATCGAGGCTTAATAGATCATCCCACCACGCTCTCTTCACTCTCAAGACGGATTTCCAGAGCCGCAGTTCCTCCCGAATTCACACAAAAGCCAGGTGTGTTCTTACATCCATGTCAGCACGCCTGTGAAGGATGAATCTTACGGAGACGAACCATGATTAAAGACGGCACCCCTCGCGGCATTTGCCGGTCAAATGAACGCGGGATCGCTCTCGCACGGGTTAGAAGAAAACATTCATTTCACGGGACGAGCGTGGCAACGAAACCGCTGAAGAGGAAAGGAAATAGGAAGAGGAAAGGAATTAAGAAGAGAAACACCCAAGAGCTCACGTCCACCATCCCCCGCAGACAATCTCCCCCCTCCCGGTGGTGACGAGCGAGAAAAGAACAGAATGGGACAGGCAACCCCCATAAACCCTTCGCATTCGAGTGCGTGGGCGGCGGAGATGCGTTGGACCACGAGCAGGGCGGGGGGGGTAACCGGGGAGAGGAGGAGGGATGAGAAGAGAGATGAAGTCGGAAAGCAGGAAAGATAGGGAGGTGGTGGAATGGGAGGGATGTTGCTCATTGACGGTAAGGGAGCCTAAATCCAGGAAACAAAGGAACGGGGGCGTGAGAGGAAGACGGGAGATAAAGGGGGTATGCGGTGGAATTACGGCGGCGAAGGCGGTGGGCGGTCTGTGGGGAAGAGGACAGAGCGGGAGGGGGTGGCACTTGGAGCGGGGTTTTCGAGGGAAGTAATTGACGCGTCCTGCGTCACTCCACCCACGCGACAAACCGCGAATAGCGATTTCGAGGATCCCGTCCGCGATGAAGGGAGAGGCGGGCGGTCGGGAGGGTGGTGGTTAATCTGGTGAGAGGCGACGTGACCGACGGGATGCTCGGCAGCAGGTGAGCGGACGCGCTCTGACTGCCGGCGCTCGACGTGGGCGCGATCGTGCTGTCAACTCCGGCGACATTGGTGTAGGTACGGGCCACTTAAGGGATGAGAGAAAGGGCGAATCGACGAGGGCCTCCTGTCTTTCATCATCACCCGAGTTCCACACACCCCCTCCACCACTGACAGGTGAAGCTCGAAATTTTTGCATCAATTCCGATGAAACATGATTTCGACACGGTTCTTCGACACTAGCTCCCGATTGGTGATACCAATATTACGTATCGTAGTGGTAGTAGTAGTCATTAGCGCAGGCGACCGACAACTACGGTCATTTGCGCCATTAGGGACTGATGGCAAATTTTGGCGAAGATGAGGTTTTCATGGAATGGAGGAACACGTGAGGAAAGAAACCCGGCTTCTGTACGAGCTTACTCTTAACGAAAAGCGCCAAGGAGTGTTATACGAGTACAATTTAACGTCGAAAAATTCTGCCACCGCAGGGGTTCGAACACGGACGCTCTGAGTGTGAGGCCTCATATTATTCACCTAATCAACCCCATCCCCGGGCGTGCAATACATGATTACGTGGGAAAAGCCAATGCGGATATTTTTTTTTTAATTCTTCAGATATTTTTTAACTGAATAATTATAATTTCTTTACGACAACATCTTGGGCAGGGTCGCCACTGTTATAGAGGATTAAGGGCTCTCTTTGGAATTGGTAGGTATAATATGGAGTGTAGGTATGCGACGCAATAATATAGAGGCAACATAAATAGTATAGATATAATATGTAAACATGTGTAGTACTATGGCATATCAACCTATACGTAGAACACATGACTGAAGCATTCATCTACATCTACATAATACCCCGCAAGCCGCCGCAAGGGCGTGTGGCGGGGGGTGTTAGGTCACCAACCGTAAAAACGAAAAATACCACATGCAAAAAACAACACGGAAAATTACACCCCAGCAGCGCACACACTCATGCAAAACTCCCTCCATCCAATACTCATGCAAACACATACACCGCCAAACAACAAAAAACTGCACCCCAGGATACAGCACGAAAGCCATCCTAAAACACGCAAGCCAGGACACAACAAGCAAGAATGTGAAACATCACTACCACATGAAAATGCACCACAAAACACTCAACGTCAAGCATTAGGGATCATTAATCGATGTATCATAAAGAATGATAACATACTTTCTCGACTTCCTTTTTCCACTTCCTGATTGTAAGTTTACATGAAACTTGCAATTTAATTCAATGTTCGGGAATGCTAAGACTATAAATCAATATTCCGTGCAATCTTGATCACTCTCTGTACCCTTGTCAGGAATCTCCAAGAATTCACGATTGCCTATCAATAAAAATGTCGTTCTGACAACTCATCAGCAAGTTTCTTCAGGCTGCCCAGTTGGTACACTCAAAAATGACTCATACAGAACCGAACATTTATAAGCTCCGGCTGTCTGAAGTCGAGGGTGAGACATATTTGCTAATAATTTGTTAGCTTAGCATAAACATGGTAACAATTCTCTTTTGATGTAATTTTTATGGTTGCGGTCCTGTGGGCATTTCGAGATATTTGTGAATTTAATGTAAAAACGGTCGAACCGACTAGTAGAGATGCGAGTAGGTACATGTCAGATACAAGAGCTTACACGTGCTATTTTGGGCTAATTAATCTAGCGTTAAAAACTTAGGGCTGATCCTTTGAAGGGATTTCGATTGGAATCTAAAATGACCGAAAAGGGATAAGACGAGACTTAAGGTTATTGCAAAGGTGTAGAACACTCGATCAATCGTAACTTATGGCACCGAATAAATCATTAAGGCCTGTCATTATATCAGCAGATGGGACCATTCGAATACGATAAATGGTGACAGACTGCAGCACCAGTAGAGTCTGGGACTTTTTCTTGTCTCGTTTAATTCCCCATCTAAACACATATAAGAGATAAACAAAGGAACTACAATAGAAGAACCAAGTTGCGAACCACTAAACTCAAACACTAATCCATTTAGTTGCTGAAGCCTGGCGACCTATCACCCCCTGCCACACGTCCCCTGGCAATTTTGCAGCATACGACGTCAAAGGCTCCTGGAATCGAACAGCCCTACAGCTGAAGATATTTATTTCCCCTAGATTATTATGTCCATAGCTACGAGTACGATTGGCGCTCCTATGATGAGGAAGTAATGCCAGCTGGCGAATCTGAATGTCGATGATATTTTAGACAATACTCCATGGTACCACGCGCAAACGCTGGTATTTTTATATTGTTCTTGTGCCCATGACAAACTTTTCGAAATTATTTTCGCATGTTGGAGTGCGTGTGGGGATGTGAAGGCCTTATTTTGTCCCGGAGAAGAAGGTAGGGCTCCGCATAATTTTTCGAGCCTTGATTATATCTGCCCTCTTCCACTCCGCAGAGCGAACCGATTTAACTCAACAACGAAAGGCCAACACTCTTCTGGCCGTGTTATTTTCTCGCATATTAAGGCAGAAGCATAACGAACGGACCCTCTTATTACGCCATCCTTTGAAACTACCTACGAGGAGAATGAGGAAGGGTGCCTTCGAAATAGAAAATGCTGGTAAGGAATTTTACACAATTTCACTCAAGTTAACGAAATATTCTGGCAGTGGTATTGTCTACCACATAAAGGCAAACCATGCTTTGGGAATTAAAATGACCAGTACAATTATAGGGGGAAAGTAAGAGGACAATGAAGCAAGGGAATTTTGTAAGGCAACTAGCATTTATATTCTGTACTGAAGTGAAGACTCCATGACGTTTCGAAATAGTCTTCAGAGATCCGCCGATGTTACCTGTATAACCAGGCCGCTTATAATCAAACCCATCGCGGATATGATTCTTGATATTTGCAACTTCATTCGGACAGCGGTAACTGAACTGCTGTGCTAATGTTTTCTAATGTTGATCTGTTTTGAAATAATGCTGATTGTTCTTTGGCATCTGAGCAAGAATCGAATTACATAGGTAATCCATCGCTATTAGTTTGACAGTTATATGAAAATATTTATTTCCAATCCATAGTTTATCCAGGAAATTCAGTTTTCCCAGTTCCTTTATGCCATTATGCCTTTTTCTTCATCAATAAAAATCTACCTGAATTTTGTTACAGTTCTTCCCAGGCTAGCCTTGGCAACCGTATAAACTGCTATAGCATTCCAGTTAAAAGATAGGGCCTGTTTCACCAACGATATATTCCGTATATGCACTAGCTAAATTCATGTAGCATGTTTTAACGAGAGTAAGTGGAGAAGAGATAACCGGGATAGCAGTAAGATTCTATACCACGGAAAGGGATCGCCTTTAGAGGCAGACTAGAAAATATTTTCAGTGCCCAGCAATTACCATTCTTGAACCTTTATCTTATGAGTACATGCCTGTTTAAAATTCCGGTAAGCAGTCTACTAAAGATTGCTGTAATAGCAAAAATATTTGCTCCAATAATCATCACAAGTGCATCGCACATGATAATAGTAAAATCTAGATTGACGTATAATATTCATGACTTTTTAAATCAGTATAAAAGTTAAATGTATGTAGCTTTTCAAAAGAAGCCCGTTGGCAAAGACTGCACGAACAAATGTTTAAACTTTGCCGAAACACGTATTCCGGGTAAATAAATATTATTCTAGACCAATCCGTCAGCGTTATATTTTGGGCATCAATAGATTAAGTACGGACGCATATCGAAAAAACAGCGTCACTTCAGATAAAAAGGTTATCATAATTTGCTGGCAGTGGGTCCTTCATGATTATCTCTCAACGATGTGTAAGGCATGGGAGTGATCCCCAGATACAGGTATTCCTAAACTTTGCATTTGGAAGGGTTCAAAAACTCACGCGTTATAAATTGTGGTTTTATCTATATTTAGAATGGTTCCCTTACAATTTATTTATTCACACCGACTAATAATTTCAAGTCGAAGAAAAAGTGAGATCACGGAAGCTCACACGCGTAAACGGCGGATTTGTCCCCTCAATACCCGAATTAATGCGTTCACTTCGTGGGAATCCAATGACTAACTGGATATCAATCTACTGGATAATATAATTCGACGGACAATGGTTCTATAAATGTAAAAGAAACTTTATTTTCATAACAGAATTTAGAGCGAATCTTCCCCTTTGAAATTGGGGTTGACCTCAAATCTTCAGAGCGGTCGATAACTTCCATGTCCGTTTTTACACGCGAGAAATAAACAATTGTCTCGAAGATTGATTGATTAAAAAATGAAATGTATTTCAATGAACGGAGATTCATTAACCACAAATTCAAGTCCCGGGCCTGATTTTCAAAGAAGCACGTTTCCCGTCAATTCCTTGATCAAAGAATACGCCCTCAATTGAAATTTGATTTTAACTGAATGAAATTGGTTACCTCCTTGCTTTCAATCAAGTTTCAGACAGACAATTCAGTTTCATCTCCTTTGATACTTTATATTTGGACTTTTTCACCGTGCCGTAATAATATTAGAACTCCAGGATATACTCTTAGATCAAAGTTTTGGTGGCAGGGGCAATTAATTTGATGACAATCGTGACATGTCTCCCATTTCGAAGAGCCTGATTCTTTAATAACATAAGTATTCCGAAAAATCCAATGAATTCAAAATATTTAAAGCAACTCGGTATTGAGGATACGCGTAATCTTGTTACACTACTACTTGGGAAAAAAATTGAGGTCGCAAGGGCGAAATGGAATTCAAGCCCCTCATTAATGATGAAAAATATCCCCACAACTTATAGAAAAAAGATAACAGAAAATCAACAATGCACTCGAAATTTCCAAGATTAGACAGAGAAATTTATTTCTGATTCCTCGAAATCACCAAAAAAACCTCCAAGGGACTCCACCGCGGATTTCGCATCACTTGAATAATTACAGCTATCAAACATCTCCGCGATTCACGGAGAATGGGATTTCCGGTTAACGAAGGTAGCTCGTTTGAGATCCCCCACCCCCCATCCCTAACGACGCCAAGTAAACCAACACGCCGTGAAATCCACCGGAGAATCAATTGGACATTTCAAAGGATGTGGGCTGAGTGTGCGTCTTCTCTCCTCCTCTCGTCCCACGAACCTCCCGCTAACTCCTCCGCACTCCCTCCCCGCCCCTCCTCCCACCCATCCCCTCCCCAACCAAACACGACCACGAGATCATCAAATCAACGGAAGAGTGAGTGAAACTGAAGAGGCTCCTCTCCATCCCTCCACCACTCTCCCTCCCTCTCGGAGATGGGATGAAAAGAGACGTCCGCCCGGCCACGCCGCCGTTGTCGTCTGTCTAAAAATACGACGTGGGGACGGTCAACAATAGCGACTGGACTCGTTTCATTGAGGGCAAATAGAGGAGGACACGGAGATATATACATAGGGTGAGACGGGAAGAGGGAGACAAAGTGAGTGAGGGAGAGAGACGGAGAGAGAGAGTGAGTGAGATATGTTTCGCGTTGAGATGCAATTGGTGCCCTCGCCCACCCTCCCACGCTCTCAGGCGGGACAATCGAGGGTAGGGCGATGCTGGCAGCTCGCGCGGCGGTTGAAGGGAGCGACTGGTGGGGACCAGTTGAGCGGAACGACTGACCCCACCGAAGGGGCAGAAATAGAACAGAAGGCGATACACCGATATTAAAGACCTCGGTTCAAACAAGACGGTGCTACCTAGTGGAACTGTTAAGTGTTCTACGGCACAAATTAATACCTAGCTATTCAACATTTGATTCAGAACGAAGACAATGTTTTCTTAAGTTTCACAAACTAGGGATCAATATACATCCTTTTAAACTATGAAAATCACTACTTTTGGCTTAAGTAATACCACAACACAGCGATAGGCATATTAAGCAATGGTTTCGAAACAAACATAATCCTGAATAATTTACCATCTATTGATTTCCTTACGGCGAGGTATCACAGCGGACTTTGTCTAGTTATCAGTAGCAGAGCACGCAAATGTACGTTTTAGCGTGGTAGCCGCAGATTACTATACATGCATAACAGCAAACATAATTTCAGCACTTTTAAAACACATCCGCTTTTGCTTGTCTAAATCCAAATTAATTTTACCATCCATTCCTGACACTCAAAATAACTGTTTACTTCCTCATTCTTCTCGCTTTACCAAAACATCCATATTACATGACAGGAATCCGACAAAAACCCGCAAAATCTCAAGTGTCTCCTCCACCCACATTTCCTTTGAATAAATTTCATGATCAACTTCCTCCCTTCCCAGACATCAACTATTTCTGTCTTCGCCTCTTCTCTCCGAAAAAAGTAATTTCTTCCATCCTTATCCATGTCAACATCTCAGATTTCACCAATCTGAGCCGATCTTTTTCCCTGAATAACCAATTCCCTCGACCGTGGTATGTTCTATTTACGTATGACAATGCCCACGCTACCATATTCATTAGGGCCGCGAGTATGACAAGTGCCTACACAATTCGGCCCGGCGTCGTATCCAGTAGGCTGCAGTGGGTAGCCCCAGAAAGAGTAAAAGGGATATGATTTCCTGGATTCTATTACATACAAGGAGAATATGATTTGGTATGAGGAAGCCAACTGATCCTCATCCCTGAAGATGTGAAGTTCACATGAAGGTTATTTCGAGGCAGGTTGTACTCTTGCTACTCAAATCTAACCTTCAGATTGGTAACCGAGGGAGACCTGTAAGTATAATCATGAGCGTCCAAAATTTCGATTATTTGATTTCAGTTCGAAAAAAATCAACTTAAAATAATATATCAATGAACTTTTATTGTCATGAAGAGGAGCCCACTTATACACACTTATGCTTACCCACCCATCGCGATTTGTTCAACATGTTATAACTCACATTCTTCATCATCGGTTACGCTATCGAGTGAATCCTCACATAATTTTCAAATAAATTTTCCAACTCACCAATTCATCAATGCAAAAGCACTCCTGCCTATCGAAAGTTTTCGGTCATATCCCCTTTGTGTTTAAGTTGGACAGAGACTTACTGCAATTTATTGGAAGAAGCACAGGAAATCGATTGGTAATTTCTGGTTTCTGTCTTAATTTCTAAAATATGAAGCAAGGATGTGGTGAATTGGTCATACTTCATTGATCCTTTTTAAGGACCTATTAGTGAGTTTCGATGCTGTCTATGCAAAATTTGACGATATTTTGTATGCCGTACTCAACTTATGATGTGCCTAAATTGACAGGGATGATGAATGATGAATCATTAATGATAAATTATCGCAATTGTCCCAACCGGAAAATAGGCAACTGATGGTAATTCACACTAATTTGGCTTCGGGTGGGGGGGTGATGGCATTGTCGCCGGTCTTCAACTCGGATTTCCGTCGTCCCAGAGGCGTTTCATCGCGGACCCACGCACTCGCCGGGACATCGGCACCAGCGGTGTGGGGAGGGGGAGCACGCCACAGGGGCGTCCGCCCACCGGTGACGATACCACCTTAACGATGCGCGCAAACGGCCCAGGGCTGATACCCTGATGAGCCCCCGCAGAGACCGATCCCCTCGCCCAAGCCCTCAACAACCCCGCGGAATCTTGCGTTGCTTACATAATCGGAGAGTAGGGGTGGCGTGGCGCCGGGTTGAAGTGAGGGGGTGAAGGCGCGAGGAGAGGGAAGGACGGGAGCGGAAGGAATTGAGGGCAAAGGGCGCGGGGGCGGGCCACCATCACCGTTTCCCCGACCCGGGAGGAAGGCCGGGTGTGAGGGGGGGTGGGGTGAGAGGATAGACGACGAACACGCCCTGGAGTCACGCGAGGCGGGGTGGGTGCGTGGGCGGAGGGTGACTTGAGGGGGGCGAGGGTTGCGCGTGGAAGGGGGTGGGGAGCCTGAAAGTTCGCGGGAAATTAAGTCGATGCGGCCGGGCGAGTGGGAGGAGGAAGGGCGGGTTGTTGCGTGCGGACGCGTGGGACGACGGGTAATCTGCACCCACAAAAACTGAAGGCACGCGCGCACGCACACACACACACATACAGACCATTTTTTTTTGCTGTCCTGACGCTCTGCGCACGAGGGCATTCGATGCAGGTAATTAACAGCGTCATCCGGAGGAATATTACGGTTGCGTAGTATACGAGAAGTATAAACGAGAACAGTGGCACATGAATGATTTCATTCTTCGTCGGAAGTAAAGAAATAAATGAACCACTAGGAAAAGGAATCTCCAGGAGGCTGTTGCTTCCTGCGCACTGGTTTTCTGTTTATAGCAACGGAGAAGGCCACCACACATCAACGAACTGATTATGCCATCCATCTCACGAAGTAACTCATCAACGACGTAGTGCTCCATCCTTCATTTCATTAAGACGCAGAAGTCGTTTCCGTAAAACACTATTTGTTAAAAAACTATTAATGATGCCTCTTATTAGTGCTTTTTCTAAAATGCGAGAATGTATGCTAGGTGAAAAAAATTCTCGTACGTAGTTCGTTAACTTTGTATCTATTATTAATAAGGCATAGTAATCACAACTCGTATGCACGCAATGACATACGCACGCAGGGCACGAAAATAGAACATATTTTTTAAAATTACTTTTTTAAAAATTCGACCGAGAATCAAAATACTTTCGACTAAATAACACGATGAAAAATTGGTCAATTTGATGACGAATGGTCGTAAAATATTTATCCTTGCTCTGAACATAAATTATTCCTTAAGAAGGGCGTCCTTTTTAAGTGGGATTAATAGTAGAAGGGGTTTGGCCTTTAAATTACCAAACAATACGTCCTTTAAACATGAATGATATACAAACTCTCTTCGTGAAAAAAATAAGAAGCTTAAAAAAGAAACAACCAGAGGAAATGAATGACCTCTCTCCGTGTTTATAATTATATACCCTTGTGTGCATAATGCGCACTGAATCGTAACAACTATGCTTCTGGCAGACGGCCATGATTTTTGAAAAACGGCCCTGAATTGCTACAACCTGTCCTTATTTTTGGTATCGGGTCACGAATTGTGGCAGCCGATTCCGATTTTTGAGCGCCGGGCCTTGAATTTTGGCAATCGGCTCTGATTTTTCGCAGCCGGTCATGATTTTTTTTTGCCACCTCCCCCAGCTGGCTTTTAGCTCCTTCCCAGCGCGGTCGCCCATGTCAATGTCCCGTGCCTCTTTCGCTTAGGTTCGACCCAGAAGGCCGATTCCCAACCATCGTTATCACATGTGACAGAATGAAACCGAACGACGTGAACACCTCGCAATCATTTGTCTCTTTCACCTCTTCACTTCAAAGCGAACCATTTCTCTCGGCAATATTCTCAGTCCTTTTACGCCTTTGATTTAAATTTATGTTTCGACTTATTAGTTGAGTCGAATTATTCTTTCCACTAATATTTCGTAACCTTTAATGGAATCAAAAAATAATTACTTTAAGAAAAACCCTTGACAGCCCCTTGTGCTGAGGGAAACTCAATACACGGATGATCGGACAACATTTGCGCCGACTTTATTTTATTCCCGGGAAAATATTTATCACGACTAACAAAAATGTGAGGACGCAATCAAATGCAAGGAAGTACTTGATTTAAAAGCACCGTCGCGACAGCTGTATTTAAATACGGCCGATGCTCAAAATGTCGCCAGACCTAGTAATTATTATAATAAATTATTCTCTCCTGGCCTCTGATCTCTGAGAAGATTAAATAAGACAATAAGTTTTTGAACCATGGAACAAAGTAGCATTAGTCTATTCTTATGTTTGATGTCATTCGTGCTTTTACCAGCTCGATATTATTGCTAAATAATATTGGTATGAATTCTTTCAAAGGAATCAATTTTAACTTATATTTTCTGACGCATAAACCGCGGACAACGAGAAGGATAGCTACGTGTAGACTACATTAAAACAAATTTTATCATTTTTATATACTATCAAGTGAGAGGTGAGTCAAGTCGGAAAAATAACAATTTTAAATTCTTAGTAATTGTATTAACTAAGTCAACCGTTTTTCGAATCTTAATGAGTAAAAGGACATATTCCGCAGCGGTTTTCGGCAACTTGGAGAGGCAATGTGTGTTCTACGCAAAACATTTCATATTAAAAAAATGCATTATAATAAGTACCTACAAAATACTTAAAGAGTCAGTCAGAGATGCACGGCACTTAAACATTTCATAGTTCACAAGCTTAAAAAATGGAGATGGTCGTCTTTGAGGTACACATTTGGATTCAATCATATGTTTGGCCATTAGTTTTGGGTTGCTCATTTCTTATGCTGAAAACTATCATGTAGCTTTTCTCATTTAACGCGCCTG
The DNA here is from genome assembly GCF_022747635.1 of Hetaerina americana. Classification (NCBI taxonomy): domain Eukaryota; kingdom Metazoa; phylum Arthropoda; class Insecta; order Odonata; family Calopterygidae; genus Hetaerina; species Hetaerina americana. The sequence continues at coordinate 33,023,865 of NW_027286985.1, read as the reverse complement.
CGGTTTTACTTTTCGGCGAGAAACCGAATTATATTAGGTTAAGCTGGAATTGTATATTTGTTAAGGTACTATTTTTCTCTGTAGACTGTTTATTCTAAAAATTTACATTTGGCAACGAATAACCCATTGCCAAAACCCTGCACAAAATTTCCCCATTATACAACCATAATGGCCACGATGCCTGAGTGTAAGGAAAATCCCGATCTAAATACATGATATGATCGATGATCTGTCTGCGAGCAGTGAAAGATCTGATTACGGCAGAGCACTATGATGTACCGTGGCTCTATTTTTCTTCATATTCGGAGTGGGGATTTCCCCACTAGTCAGACAGACGAGTGGGGTTTCACGTTCCCAGGTTGGAAGGGGTAGCACCCCTATGGGAGAATCTAGGACAATGTTATGTCATTTTCAAGGACATTTGATCATTAATAGCTTGGATTAAATTAAAACCTATACTGAACACGACATATATTTTTAATTTTTACAACATGTCAATAAAACATTTGCAAATGCTTGCATATTGAGTTCTCATGTAAGAGAGAGTCTCATGTAATCAGAAATTCAGATAAACAGAAAATAAAAAAAAATTAGGGAACATAAGTACAGTTGAACATCTGTTATCATGTCAAAATTAGATGGAATACCCGATTAAAAATCACATTTTAAAAGCAAATTCTCTTCTCATGTATATACGCTAAGGGTGGCACGGGAAGAGCTTCAGCTGGGAATATGAGCGGGCCGTGAAAAGTCAGATTTGCAGAATCTCAAGCAATGGTGAGTCAGAAAGCCAAGGGATTGGAGTTATTATTGAGTATTTAACAGGAACAATACGAGGAGCAAAGGATCAGTATTGCCCGCAAGAAAACAAAAATAATGAGATTATCGGACAGTAAGAAAGCTAAGTTAATGAATAAAAATATTTTTTAAGTAGGAGGGCATAAACGAGAGCACATGGAGAAGTTCACATATTCGCGTAGCATTTTAGAGGAAAAACATCATAGTACAAAGTGAAATTTGGCGAATAATCGCGTCAGAAAAATGAGCATTTGCTAGAAAATAATTGATGGCGGGTACATTGAGTACAATTGTGAAGAAAATATTAATAAAACATTTAATATGGAGCGTAATGCTTTGTGGATGCGCTATCTTGCTTTTTGAGGCAAGATTATGAATGTAGATCGGAATCTTTTGAGATGTGGGTGTGGCGGAGAATGTAGAAAATAAGTTAAACAGAGAGGCAGAGAAACGCCGAGGTTTTAAACAGGGTGGAAGAAGATAGGAACTTGGTGGGATGAATACGAAATGGGGAGAAAAAGTGGATGGAGTAAAATATGCGCGGAGATAATCGTACGCTGAAGGCAATGCTGGAATGAAGAACGTTGATGAGCGGAGTGTAGGAAGGAAGAGAGCAGGCTTTCTAGACAGCATGAAGGCAGGCGGAAATTACGTAGAAATGAAGAAAGAAATAACGCAGGGAAACGCAAGAAGAAGTTCTCGCAATACCTAGAAATAAATAGCCTTTAGGGGCCCTCTGAAAACAACCTTTAAGTTGAACACCCATTCTATGTGCTCTTCTCAAGGCATGGCACGCGTACGGAGGCAAATCTTGCAATTGAAAACGACAAACTAAGTTTTCTTTCGTCCCCTCAAAAAATTCCAAATTGCCATTGAAAAAAAAATCATTAAATGACTACGAAAATAATTTGGCTCATTCATCCTTCACTACTAAAGCAATGCTGCAAAAATATCACAACATTCGCGCACGGGGTAATTGCACTCCTAAAACGGAATTAATCGGCCAGATAAATGGGGCCACCTTTGCTTTAATGTAAAAGGGATTTCTCCAAATAAAACAATACAATCAAAACCGCAACGAAAAATAAAGAAACAAACCTTCCGCACTTTTTCAATCTCTCATTGAACTTTTCCTCGTGATCTAAGGCTCTTTTCCGCGATTTTCATCGGTTTCCTCGAAGAATGGGGTAGTGCTGGTCCCGCTCAAGAGTTGAAAATTTTTCCGGGACATAATTTTAGTCGGAGTAAATAAGTGAGGGCGCGGTAAAGGTTAAGGAGTCCGGGACGACAGGGGATGTTGAGGGTGAGGAGTGGAGAGGGGAATGACGTAGAGGCGGGGGGGGGGTGGGAAACATGTATCAAGGATGTGGAGAATAAAAGGGTAGAAAGGACAGCCGCGGTGAAATTGGGTGTTTTGATGGAGTGGGGGGACGCAGGAGGAAAGGTGGGGGAGGGGGAGGAGAAGGAGTGTTGCGGGGAGGGCGCGCGGAGGAACCGGGCGTGAGATGAAGGGGGCCGCTTCCTCATTGGACTCTCGGGTCTCTCCCCCGAGAAATTGGCGCTCTCACGCGTCGGTCACACTAACACACACACACACGAGAGAGAAAGGAGGAAGCAAGGCTTAAATGGAAGGGATGTTTCTCATGAGAGGGGTGGGAAGCAACGGCAGAAAATCGAGGGTAGAAGGGGGAAGGGAGGCGTGATGGGGAAGGGACGTACCTACGGGGGCAAGGAGGAGTGGAGGCGGAAAGCGACGCAAGTACTTCACTCGGCAGGAATCACTGCGATGACCTAAATAAACTAGGAAGATTTCGCGGTGGAAAGGCGGGTCCTTTTGAAATGTCGGGAAGGTGAAACGTTTCCAGGGTTACATTGTGACATTCCTCATCACCAAAGTAAATTCAACTTACAGGTGGTAATTGTGCATTCAATATCTATAGTAAGATATTAGGTATTAAATAGCAACACCACGAAAAGACATCAGCATCAACTGACGTACTATGACGAAACCTATACCGCGCAATTTATATTGTACTTTTATACTTAACTCTGCACCTAAACATTTAGAAAAATCAACATTTCTCACATAAACGCTGCTTTTATTCACGATGGATCGTATGAGTTCTCAGATGAAAATCTAGACAAAGAGATGATCATTATATTTCAAAAAAAGTCAATTCACGATCGTACTCATTCCCATGTCCGAAGAACCGGTGTGATGAGGATCTGAGGAATAACGTGGCGGAAGCAACCTATTTTTGAAGTAAACCCGTTGAATACAATGTAAGCACACGAACAGAACAATAATGAATTCGTTCGATGAGAAAAAGGTTGGAGACCATCCGAAAGAAATACGCATCAAAATCTCCCCAAAACAAAAAAGAAACATCATTCCCTCAATGCTTTGCTGCCCGGATCACGATAGGGCTGGGTGCGTCGATAAGAGGAAAGCGGGGGGAGGGGGGGAATGTAATGCGCACCCGACAGGAGGGAATACACGGGCAGGAACGGGAGCCGGAATTCGGTGATTTCTTCTCCCGCGATCGGTAATCCATTAACCCCACGGCGGGAAACCTCAAACGTCAAGTCCACCGATTGCTGCCTACCGCGGAATCAATCAATTCGCCAATCACCGGGAGGGGACAACCGACGGAGGAGGGGGAGGGGAAAGTGGGAAGAGGAGGCCGGGAGGGGAAAGTGGGAAGAGGAGGCGGGGAGGGCGGAGAACGGAAAGAGTGCAGACTCCGTCTCAGGAGACGGGGGTCGGGAGGTGAAAAGGGGAGGAGAGGAGGGGAGTGCGCCAAATTAAACGGATCGGACGTTCGTCCCGGCGGGCCGCACTGTTTGCCACCTCATCAGAGATCAATCACCGGGAGAGGACCAGCAGACCGTACGCGTCGCCATGGCGACCACGCAGGCGGCGAGAAGTATAGCATGTGCACGAAGGGGACCCGAGAGTCGGCAGACATTTTGAAAAGAGTGAGATAATACAAAAAGATGCTGAGCTAAACACTGCAATTGTAAACATTCTCGGGAATATGAATTTTGAGAGTTCATATTATGTTTTTTTACATTAGAATTGAGAAATACTAGCTATTACTGCTCTAAATTAAAAGGAGAACACTACATTTTGAGTAAACCAAGGTTGTATAGGGGTTGAAATCTCCGTAAAATGTGAATGTTTTTCCTCTGGATTTATTTTTGCGAACAATTTAAATTGGTTGACGGGAAAAATGCCTAAAATATTTGAAAATCAAAATATTTGATTGCTAGGTACAAGCAAGAGTAAATTTTCAATTGCCAAAGTGGAACAAAAATGTAAGTTATATCGACAGATTAGGGGTGAGATTCATCTCTGACTTCGACCGTCAACGTAAGTTGCAGTTCAATAGTTATATTATTATTTTATGCTCTCCAAAATTATTCTTTAGAATATAAACCAAAAGTTAAAAATTCCTTAACCCATTTTGATGTACATCATTATTCACCTAATGCGTTTCATCCTGAGGGAAGAGACTACTGTCATGGCGGAAAAGGAACTTTACATGCAAAAAGGGCTTGCCGTGCATAGGTTGGGATTATGTTTAATTTATTAAACTAATTTGCCGAAGACAGTTCTGTTGATAAGATTAATTGGAAATTTATAAAACTTACATTTACCAAACACATGGTTTGTATACAAAGCATCGGGAAAATTTTCGGCAAAATAGATTTATTTCAGATATTGCTACAATGCCTCAAAATTCTTCGAAGTACATCCCTTGAGCGTCGACACACTTTTGCTAGCGGCTTTTCCACGACTCGAAGGCTCCCTAATATGCGGATTCCGGAAGGTTCTTAAAGGGTACGCGTGCAACCTTCTTTGACGGCACTTAGGGTCCCATGGCGGAGTACTTGGAGGGCGGATTTCACTTTTCGGAATAGGAAGTAGTCTGCTAGTGTCAAGTCAAGGCTGTAAGGGGGTTAGGGAATCGTCGCGATGACGGTGCAAAAGGTCTTCGCAAGCAGACACTCGACTCTGCTCTTGGTCGTCCGTCAAGACTTTCGGGACGAGTTTAGCGCAGATCTTTCGAATTTCCAAATGTTCAGCGATAATGGTGAGCAATATAATCTTATCAAAGCCAATACGATCTGTGATCATGCGTTCACTTAACCGACGGTCAGAATTCAGCACTTCTCGCACTCGTCAGGAAAAAAATGGAGCCGGTACTTTTTATACAAACATTTTACTGCAATAAATGCTCTGAATACAATTGTCCACAAGAGAAAGCCGGTAGGATAAGGCATAAAATATTAATGGAATACAGAAGATCTTTGATTTTAAAAAAATCTTCATTTTCCTTGTCCTCAATTCTTATTATGGGATGCCTATTCACAATTAAGAAGATGAAGTCAGTTACCGGAGAATACGAATTAGCTAATATAACGCATAAGAAAGAGTACAATGCTTGATGTAATTATCTCCATCGTGCACACTGGAGGAGAAGAGGGGTCGTTTGAGTTAATATTTGAAAAGTAAAAAAATTGAGTACATGAAGCCTTACTTTGAACAGCGACGTGAGAGATGTGAAACTTGGATTACATCAATAAACAGGGAGTAAAAAAACATCTCAACCTTAATTTTGCATAATTTTGCCATTTTACAGATCTAAGAACCATCAAATGAATGCATTGATGAAGGTAGAAAAAGAAACTTCGCACTTCCACGTGAGGACTTTTATGAGGAAGCGCAAAGTTTCTTTTCCTACCCTCATCATGAAGATTCCACAAAGTTAAGCCTGAAACTGTTATGTTTAAATCAATGTATTCTTTTTTATTACAATTTTTTTATAAAACTTCACTATCTAAATTTACCTGCTATAAACTTCTGAAAGGCTGAAATTCTTTAATTACTCCTTCATAAAAAATGTTTTCCTACCTATACTACTTTATGCCATCTTACTCGTTACGAAAGTGGCTAGGTAAACAACTATCATGCGGGTTTTCTAATAGTGAGTTAGAAAAACTTTGGGTGAATTACTGCTATCTCATATAATGTCTCCCAGCTCTTAAAAATGGTTGCTGACATTTTGCCACAGTTTTTCAATAGTTAGCGGAAATAAGTAAGTGAATTTAATTGCCTTAATGAAATAGGGTAATTTGTTAGAGTGGCCAGGAAAGGTGGATTTAACCTGCTGACCTGAGGGCATCCAATGGGATCACGTGGCGCCCAGTCAATTCCATTCCACACGCCGATGCCTGTAAGGGATTAATATTTCGCTGCGGAATATTAATTTGCTCGTCTTCATTTCCTCAAATTTCTGCGTAGCGTTACAAGCCGTGAGGTGTCCTTCAAATCCCTAGTCCTACGCATGCTGCGTGGTTTTCTCAATCACGGATCTTTCTCGGAAATCTCTGAGGGTAACCGAAGAAAATGGAATAGAACGAGTAAGGCTTCCAATCATCAGTTCCTCAATCTGAAGACTAGTTGATTACGGCCCTCCATTATTCCTTACTCTATGATGATTCTCTCCCACAATTTAGCTTTCCCACTTAGCATCTTTCTCTTCTTTGAGTACGTATTCGTACATTGGTCTTCCTCCATATCTCACATTCCTTATCATTCCAAGTTATACCCGATCCATCATGCTCTTCTCTTCTGCATCGCGGTCTACATTACCTTTTCATCCTTCTATTCTTTTATTTAATTCCTCGTCTCTCACTTTATCTGCCCATTTGACCTGCAGCATCCGACTACAAGGACCAGTTTCCCAAGGCTTACGAATAATAATTGTCCATTGAGCGCGAGCAGATGATCCCTCTCATGCATTTTTCTTTCCCCCTCTCCCCCTAGAGAAAATCCTCCTTACCCTTAGATGGCTTTTCTTATTCCAATTTCTTGAGGATATAATTCACACGAATGTCTTCGAATAATACTTCTGAGTAGACACCAGCAGCTTGTTTGACAATGGCAGCTGTCTCTACATGATAAACGACTTCTTAATTCGAACTGTCACGCATTCGGGGCCCATAGGGCGCCTTCCACCCCATGTCAGGCCGCACCCGAAGAAGGCGAAAGATTCCACTTTCACACCCCTGCCTGGAAATACACGGGTCTATATCTTTCAGCCCTCTAAGGGCTTACGTGTGTAAACCCTAAAGGAAGGGAAAAGGTGTACTCTATCATAAATTCACCAACTGCATGTGCTCCGAGACTATGTTCCTGGAGGGAACTGAAATAAAAATTCTTAGCATTGAATTTCAAACCATTGATGCGTGTGTGTTTTTCAGAGCGACCTGGCGATTGGGTCTAATTACGCCTTTCTCAAGGAAGGCCGTTGCGATAAGCTGGCTAGAAGGAAAAAATAAGAACAAAAACGAATACTAATTTCAAATTAGCGATAGGGTGGACTGAACCAAAAATAGCTTAACGATTACGGGATCTGTTGAAGATCGCTGAGAGCTACCAACTGGGCTCGATTCCCGGGGACACCTCTAGGTGCCTTTAGCTTCACCCTTTCTACGTTACTTTTCTGTTCTCCTCCACCGCCTCATGACATAAATCTTGATGACCATCTCATCGATTTCCTCGTAAGGAACCGTTTCCATCTCTGTTTAATCCTTCCACCAACAAACATATTTATAAGATTTCTAAATACGATCCCTCCTATACAGAGAGGACGGGATGACTCTCGAAATTTGACTTGTGAGGAGTCCCAACTTACTCCTTGTTTGGGGGAGAGGATGCCATTATTATTTTTTTCTCCAGCAGAATTTCGCCAAACAGCAAGGGGACGCCAAGTGAGTCGAGGGGGTCATCGGAGAAGGGGGGAGGATGCCATTTTCGTCTCCTTCCCACCCCCGAGGAGTACACAATGGAGTGTAACGAACGCGGGCGGTGGGTGAGTGGGCGGGTGGGACGCGGAGGGGCGCGCCCGGAGACCTCCCACGCGCCGTCGTCGCCCACACGTGGCGGCCGAGAGGGGTGGGGGGGAAGGCTCTCTAAGGGGACATACGATGGAGCGACGCTTTCCTCGTTGCCCATCGATCGATTCACTTCTTTATTTCGAGTTCTTAAGCGCGGTGAGCAAGCTCGATTTTCTACTAAAACGCATAAGATTATTTTTTCAGATAGAACATATGTACAGGTAAAATGTGTATCCAATCGCGCATCAAATACAATGACGAAATTGTTTCAACAGAAAGTACGAATGTTCCCCTCGAGAGGCAGAGTTAAAACATGAGTTTTTCGTAATGTTTCCCACACCGATTCCCAATGATGAACAAAGTACAATAATTTAACGGACGGTAATTAGGTAAAAATGAATGCATCCCAGGGCATTATCTAACGCCCTACGTTCAGCAGACCAGCGTTTTACTTACCGTCTACTATGTCTCTAGAACCCAATGATAGCTGTTTTTCGGTAGTAGTTGTAGTTATTATGGGATGCGAACACCAGCTGAGGTCATTTTCGCTATTAGGGATGGATGGGAATGGAGGAAGGGTGCAAAGAAACCCGGCGTTGGCATTAGCCTACTCTTAACGAAAGACACCAATGGGTCCACAGCTTGACGCCTCATCCGACTGACGGCACATTCACTTAAAGTGCTCTCCACAAAGCACTTCAAGTAGCGATTGGGATGCCACTGAAAAATATCTGCTGCCTCGAGGACCCAGAACCTGGGTCTTCTGGGTTTGGAGCCAGTAAATTAACTACCACACCAACACGATTGCCCTGTTTTTTTCTCAGAGAAGTAAAGCACATAACGATGTTCTGAAAATACAAATTAATTATTGATCAATTACAAATTAAGTACGCAAACAGTCGGCATCACTAAATATCAACTTCAATTCACGAGTAGAAACTATGACCATAAGGGTGATTGGTAATTAATAGGAAAGTTTAAAATGTACGTATTCTATAATATTGAATAATTTTGTTACTCTTTCTGTCTGAATGACTTAAGGGAATGTAAGCCTATTGTAGTACGCAAATTCTGCTGTGAGAGGAAAGTTTATATTTTGTGGAAAATTTCTATATTTCTCAGTATAGTGAGGGTGAAAGAAAGAGAAAAAACAACTTTGCATTTCCACACACTTTTAATATAACACGACCATGGTTTCGATGCTGCGCAGCATCGAAACCATGGTCGTGTTATATTAAAAGTGTGTGGAAGTGCAAAGTTGTTTTTTCTCTTTCTTTCGCCCTCACCATGAAAGAATTCCACAAAGTTAAGCCTGAAACTGTTAGCTTTCTCAGTATAATCCCTATCCGAAAGTACTGCCTCGGGTCTAAGGTCTGTGGATTCAACGAAATCGTAATCAGCTTAACTGATTCATAGTGTAACGTGCGAAGTCACCAGGGATTTCTGGGAAACAAAGACGCTCACAACAAGAGCCGTTGTTCTCTAGGAAATGTTCGGGCAGAATTACTGATGTTGAAAAATTTTAGAGCTTCATTTAAATGTATCATTCTTAATGGAAAAGGGAACCTTTTATTTAAAAACAAATTAAATTTTTACCGAACTCACATCAAATTAGCTCAACACACATCTAAAACCCAATATTGTATGGCCTGGTGCCAATTCATGTTCATCCAAATGTTTTCAATTTTGTGCGATGGCATTTCTAATCATTATATCACAACTTTAGGAAATTATATATCCTTCACCAATTAATTACTCGAGAAAAGAGTAAGGAAAATGCAATTCCACGGAGTTTGCCCAGAACGGTTCTACCTACGGCCCGAAATCATATACAGACGACGTTGGAGATTCGAGCGATCGATTTAAGACCATCTATGTTATGACTCCAAAACAACTTACGACGGAAAAAGCAGTCATGGGTCAGTGAATACGTACCGTTGAATGAACCAGATGTGTGAATTTCATACGACGTTGGGCTTAATATTACGAGTTGAGCTCTACCTTTACCTATCAAACCAACCTTCGGGTTGAGTACTGTGGTAATGAATTGTATCTCGAAGAGAAAGAAATTGTTGAGTCAAAAAGTGGTACGTGCTAAGCAAATGGATTCGCTTAAAAACGATTTCAAAAAATCTGATTACTATCACAAAAAACACAATTACGCTAATTCACACCTCCCAAGTTAATCCTTATATTTAGACGTAGCATCATCTTTGGCAATAATTGTGTTTAATTTAACGAAAACTCATTTCACTCAATTAATGCATCAATAATTACTCATAGGAATTATTATTTTACAAATCCTTTGAAATTTTAAATGCTCTGAAAATTTCTGGCATTTAAAATTATCAGTTTTGATTGAATACCTATATTTCTCACGCATTCGGATTCCCTTGTACACCTCTATAAATAGTCTTAAAGGAGGAACGGCACAGCAGTAATTCTTATCGAACCGACTTTTATGTCATTCAACCGTGAACTACGTGAAAATTACGACAGTACTTGGCATAAAATGTAATAAGTATCTGACCTTATCCTTAAAAACTTAATATCTTATCATATCCTGTGATAAATCCAATACTAACTCATCATTCATATTGTTTTTTTTTTTAAATTTTCTCCATTCATTTGATTTCCATGGCACGGAAAACGGTTGTATACGTGTAATCTAAATAATACGTATAGTATACCCCTCCCACGGGGTCAGAGCGTATCCAGAATCACCCTTAGGCGAATAAGCGATTAATCATTTAACCAGAGAACACATTGAGGGTTTTAGAACGATGGAAAAGAGGAGAAAATATTTTTGAAATATCAACGCTAATGAATAAATAAAATATAACATTCACGGTCCAAACGCAACTTGTGTTGATAATGAAATCAAAGCAACACTTTGTAACATCATCCTTTGAAATTCTTAGCAATTAAAATCTCGAGGATTCAGCTGGCTTTAATCTTATTTTTTCGCCAGCATACCCTTCTATACTGACAAAAGGAAGGATGTAACACTTGCTCTCTGTCAACATATTTCCCAGAATCTTGTTGACTGAAGAACCCGCGGTCCAAGGAAGAGGCCCGATGGGAAAATTATGCGCATAATTTTTACGGTTAGTCGTCTGAAAACACGAGCCAAAGTGAAAACTGATTTAAACAAGACCGTACAGATGAGAGGGAGGCTGCTTCATGACCGAACCTCTAGAGTTGACGTTCCATTAATAACACCCTGAAACGACAAAACTTCGTCACTCACAATGAATTTCAAGGTCATCACGCAAGATGTCCCAGGGCCACAGCAAGACTTCAAAAGCCCAAAAACTGGATAAATGGGTAGCTAAAACGTTTGTGAGAGACAGTTGTAATAATTACAGATTTTCTCATGTGATAAATTAAAAAAATAAAAATTCAGCGCCTGACCAAGGACACCATAGATACATATTCTTTAGCAGGGGGGAATGTTTAAAACACATTTTGGTCAACTGTTTTTAAATGCGAAGAAATAATACCCCATGCGCTTTTAAGAAATAAAAAGAATGAGAAACTGATATAGGAAGAAACGTCTGCGCAACTATAATTCGCTCTAAATGTGAAAACCAAAATTCTGAGTGCATGCGTGCTTGAAAACAGTAAGATAATGTACATTACATTTGCACGGAAGAGAAAGGTCTCCTCAAATACTGACCAGACTAAACAACTTTCTGGTAGGTGCATAGAATGACATAGACTCTTTCCAATCCCCCGATCTTTTTATTTGATATGCTACATCCTTGATTTATCGGAATGTATGTCCAGCACCGTTGATGAAACCATTAAAATACTTTTAAGAACTAATTACACAGAGACACTCATGTTCTATGCTTGGATAATAATTGCTTTGATTAAAATTTAAACTTAAATTATGAGATTGGCCTTTATTTGCAATATGGACTCGGCGACGTGCTATATAGACATCTCTCTGAGGCAAAACAATTCAATGATTATTCTTTTACGTTCTAAAATTAAAGAATGCGCACCCAAAGGTATCGAAGAGCAAGAGCGTGAAATGGGATGAAGTGACTCGTGAGTCTCGAAGTCTCCGACTCACGTGGAGGGCAGACGCTTACCCAAGAATCTGGTATCGAAAAAAAACATCCGAGAAAACATCCTAGAACACCCTGGAGTAACAATACTATTTACAAAATAATGTCGAAAATAACGGACAAAAAATTCGCTCAAAGAAAATTATAATATATATACACTCACTGAAGAGGACATAAACATCACGAATGGACGCAAGAAGGACTTGGAAGACGGGAGACGGAAATAAAAACATTTCTCGGGGAAGTTAAGAATGCGGGGGAGCGAAGCGAGGAGTGGAAAGAGGAGGGAGATTAATAGGGAGAAACTGTGCCCGTCTTCCATCCCATCCTCCCCCCCCCCGCGGACCTTACCCCCTCGCCACCCCAACCTAACGACCACGCACCCTCCACCCCCTTGAACTCTCTGCCCTGTCCCCTTTTCCTCCCCTCCATCCCTTCCCAAACGTACCCTACACCAACACCTCCCCCACCCCTACCCGTTCCCCTTAAACCCCTTCTCCTCCTCCCCTCCAGGACCGTCGGTCCCCCTCACCCAGTGGACAGGGGGCGCCGGCCAGCGCCTCCCTATTCCTGTCCTCCCGCCCTATTCCTGGATCCAGTTCGCCTCTCGAGCTAAAAATAACACAGCGTCTCGGCGCCGGTATCTTACCTTCCCAACCCCCTCGCATCTCCATAGCCACCCCCTCCGACACACCACTCACCCTCCTCCTCTTCCTTTCCCACCCCCGTTCTCCTCCTCCCTCCCCATAGAGTGCCACTCCCACCCCCACCGCTGGCCTCGGAAGCGAACACCCACTCAAACTACTCCCACGAATCGACGCCGAATTCGCTCCCGGAGCGAAAATTCGGGAAAGGACTGCCCACTCCCGTGAGTTTCCTTCTCCTCGTGATTCCCTGATGTAATGCTCGCGCCCTAAGGGCTTGCGCGGCGGACACGAGACGACGGTAGTCCTAACGTCTGTAGAATACTGTGAAAAATACCCACCCTTTGCGACAAAATTGTCAAAATTTTGATTAAATTTGATGGGTCTGTTGAATTTACTTTTGAAAACTTTTCCAGAATATTGTCAACAGATTTTGCATTTGAATTTGAAAAAAAATTCATTTAATGCCGCAAAAATGACGTTTTACCCTCAGCAATAGACGGAAGAAGACTAGAATAGCGAGGTAGAGGAAGGAGGTAATTTGGATTGTGTTAAGCGATGTAGAAAGCATGCAGAGCTAAAGAATGAATGATTACAATGTGTAGTAAGGGATATTTGTGCCTTGTTAGTTAGGGTTTAGGTGTATAGTACTGTGTACCGCTAGAATCCTTCAAAGTATGCTAATTTCAATGTTAAAAACATATTGAATTTACTGCTGAGAATACTACGCTAATTGAAAAGAAAACTGGACTCTCACGTAACGTTTGGATCTCAAATTTAAACTATTAAATTTAAAAAGTTTGCTCTCAACATTCAAACTATTTTTTAACAAACGGGGAGAAGATGAACAAAGTACGGGAGAAATAAAAGCCCTTGTCATCGATAAAAATCAATATGTATTGTAATCGAATTGGAAACATTGACGGATGTTATTAATAATATTGGTGTCGATTTTCTCCAGGGGGAACTAAATCTTTTAAGTTCCGTTTCTTCCACGCAGTCATGGATTGTGCTAGCAGACAAAAGGATTCATGCTGTCCCCAGGGCCATTTTTCACGCCCCTTGGGAATGCACAACCTTGGATGAAAAACGACATGGGTGGAAGACGACGGTGTTGATGGCGTTCGGCCACATTAGCAAAGAATTTGGATCGAAACCAAGTTTAAAAAAAATATTTTTTATAGGTGGTTCGGAATGTAGATTTTTATGGTCAGCACGAAGGGGAAATTAACGGGTCACACATTATGTGGACGAAATACCATTCGAGACAGACCGATTTTAAACTTTTGTTAGGAAACATTCGCAATTCACGAGTAAATTGTCATTTCAATACATAGTTGACTGAGTAATTTTAATTATTCTCAATTGAAAAATACAGGACAGATTTCACATGTTAATGGCACAATGGGGAAAAATTGAATTTAAATGAATTAATGAATGTGCATGGCACGGGTGAGTGATAGACGATCCGGATTTTTCCATGAAAAGCAAAAAAAAAAAAACAAAACAAAGAAGTCTACGTCGTTTAGTTTATCTCCTGTCACAAAAAGCAGTCCGGAATGCTGACGGGTGTCTAGGCCAATTCAATTTAAGCCAGAACTACATTTTTTTGCCCGAGTGTCGCCGTCTTCGTGTGTATGTTAAATGGCTTTCGATAATGGGATTGATATTAAAAAGTGTGATTGAGCGAGAGCAAGTGAAATGCGATCGAAATTGTAACTTTTAGTCAATTAGTCGATGTGCGATTTGAGCTTTCACACGACTATAAAAATAGCTTTCATTGACAGAAGCCTACAAGGGTAAAAAAAGATTATAAAAAAATCCTTTTCATAAATAAATTGACCATTAATGACAACAGCATGAAGACCATTTCCATTCCAGTGCCCTCTCTGAAGGGATTATACTCTTGGACGGATATGATATCACACGATAGGATCATCTAAATTTTTAACAGAGTGACGTTTGCTGAATTCAGAACTATTTGCATCATTTATCAACTGCATGGAATAACCTAAGCGAACACCGAAATACTAACAGCATCCCGAGAGATGATTCAGCCATGTCATCACAATGCATGTTGTGTAGGGAACGTTCTAAGTTTTTATGGTCAATACCATTTTTGCACATCGTCACCCTTCCCTTCAGTCGCAAAATACAATCACATTCACTGTTTCGGGGATAGGTAGCTTTTTTTGAACTTCGGTAAAACAAGAGTACGGTGTCCAGCAAAAACCCTGACGCGTACTATTTTTTTCAACTGAAGTTACAACAGAACGGAACATCCGCGGAACTCGACGAAACGTCCGCAATAGCCCATGCAAAATGTACCCCCTTCAAAGAAAAAGGACCACCGCGTTAGCTCGATGTCAACGCGTTTGCAACCCTAAAACGAAGAGTACGTGAGCGTGCGAATGCACAGAGTACATCTCCGTTAAAAAAAACACTCGCGCCTAAACGCACGAAAAAATTATGAACCAAATAGTTTGATGACGAAATAGCATTACCTGTATCAAGTCTCACTGAATTAATTCCGCCTGGGGACCGCAAAAAAAACTTGGACTCACCACTCGTGAAAACACATAATTTTTTCCACTGTCTAAAATATATTCCCTTGCTTCGGAATGATCTCTGTGACGAACTACTTCCTACAAATGGACTTTTAACGCATTAATTAAAGTTTCCAGAACAGCTGCTTTAATAAGCAAACAAAGAGATTGAGGTGAAGGTGCGGGTGTCCCGTGGGGGAAGGAGTGGGGTCGAAGGGAGAAAGAAAGGAGAGTGGAATCGAGGGGAGGGAGGAGCAAAGTTGACGGCGACTTAAAAATTTCGATGTTTATTGTCACTCCTTTTCTTTGCCGACCCCTTCCTCGGCGCTTCATCTTCCACCCTCTTCACGTTCCCACCCTTTCCCGTCCCTGCCCACCCCACCACTCTCTTTCTCTCTCTCTCACACACACACAAACACACAAAGACACAAACACACGCACCGCACATCCATCGCGTCCCCGCCCTTTGGGACGAAAATACCCCAAGCAATTAAGGGAGAAGAAGCGAAGTTAAAGACGCTATATTTAAAAAGGTTCTCTCTCTCTCTTTCCACCACGCTCTTCCATTATTTCCACGATTTCGTTCTTATTTCTGTGTGTCTTCCGTCGCGGGAGAAGGGGACGGGGTTTCGGCGGGGAAGGAGTCGGTTTGGAGGGGAAGGGGAGGAATAGGGGAGAGAGTTTGCTGGGGGTTACATCCTCTCTTCACTACCTCCAACCTGCCACCACCCTATCCCCACGATAACAGCTAACCGAGAAATGAAAAAGGGATACATTTTCCACCGACTCGTTACTCGAAAGTGTTTTGAAGTGAAAATTGAGGAGGGGTGGGGACGAAAAATAAAGAAACAAAAATAAATCAATGGCTGACAAGAGCACACGGACCGGGCAGGAGGAAAAAGATGACGGCTTTATTGTCGAGTCCTCGTTCCATTCGGGAGAATTAAAGAAGAGGCGAATTTTATCCCCCAATGCACACGCCGTTCTCCGAGAGGCTCATCCCGGCCACTCCGCCCACTTCTCGAAAATCCAACAACAGAAAAATGAATAAAAACAAAATAATAGACCTATGTCGCGCGAGCCCACGGCAGCAGTACGTACATTCTTCCATTTTACTTCTCAATTCCACTTTTGCCGTGCTCAACTTCTGAGGGAACAAAAATTGTTCGCGGACTTTTTATTTTTATTTGTCCCCGAAGGCTCTCTCTCTCTGTCTCTCTCAACGCCGGGACTTTTGAACGAGGAACTCGCGAAGGAAGTAATTTTTGGCGACGAGATCCTTCGCCAACGCTTTTGAAACGGAAAAGTCTTACGCGGTTAATTAATTAATTAACCGTGGTTTTATTCGCACGGTGAAGACTTTTGGGTCAGCAGAGATCTATTCAGCGAAAAACTCCGCTCCGACGGTGTAAAGGACGACGTCAAACTGAGGGACGGGAGGGAAATAAATGTTGAGCAAGGGAGGTAGGAATCTCTTTTGCTTTTCGGATGACATTCAACCAGTTCTGACATCGGCTTCCGCGAAGCCAAATCGGATGCACATTACGAAATTAAATATACGCGGAAAAAGGAGTTGGTATTTTTTTCGCGAAAATATTTTAATGGTCGTAATTAGCATAATTCCTTCCTACAAGGGAGCCCACAAATCGCAACAGAAGGCATTGTATTTTTAAAAAGCGACGAATAGATTTAATTCTCCGCGGAGCTCGCGTGACTAAGAAGACTTAGAAGGAAAATTCTTGGACTCGGGAGAGTAATTCGCCAGCTAAGCTAATTCATTTCCATTCACAAAAACGTCCCAGGCAAACTAAAGAGAGCCGACTTACAGCTTATAATATTTCATCAAAGGACTGATAAAAGCTTGTTGACCATTAAAGTTGAGCGGATTAAATGTATTAAGAGGAAATGCAATTCTCTTAAGTGATCACAATGACTATGGTTAGATTGTTGGGGGGGGAGCAACGAGACTGACAAGAATACGATCAGTGAGATTTGCCCAAGCTTTAGATGACTTAACACAAGACACGGTCGTCGGCACTGTAATAACCCGTTGAGGTGAAACGGTCGGCGTAAAAACGTACGACAAAATTCCATTTACCTGGCATATAAAATTGAGGGCTGACAGTCGTAAACGTTATCTCATAAAAAGAGAAAGACTTTTAAAACATTAACAATGAAAACATTTATTAAGGAAAATGTAAACTGCTAACTAAATCGAGAGGATAATTAATCGGGGGAACAGTTCACTTTTCGTATTGAATCCATTAAAAAAATATACTCATATTTATAGGGGTAAGTTTACCTAATATAGTTACTCATAAAGTAATATATATTTGAATTAATAATACGCGATGATTGAACTATTTCCACTCTGGTGCGAACATTACGGCAGGTTAGCGAAATTTAAGTTGATTTTTTTTATAACAACGACACGTATTCCAGTATTAAACTCACGGAGAGAAGGATAACACCTTGAGCGTTAAGAATAAATTAAATTTACGGTAATTTACAGCTATTATGTATTTAGTCGATATTTTTTAGTGGAGCATCTAAATACTCTATATTTCAGTAAATATGCCCAAGTTCATATTAATCTAAACTATAAAAAAATAAAACAGTAATCACAGTGGTACGTGATGGTAGAGTTCACCCAGTGCTAAGCCCAACGGCGCGTGAAATTCACACATAGGGTAGGGGGGGGGCAGTCCCTTTCCCTGCCCCGGATATGGTTTCTGGAGAACAGCTTGGGTTGAGCTGATGGTACCCAGGAGCCTCCTAACCAAAGTGCTCGGGAATCGTAGCCAGGCCCCGGGCCCTCCGGTAAGTAGTTCAGCGCTTTACCCCTGGACGACCGCGACCCGCGATATACTTCAAATAATTATGTGCATGAAAAGTATGACTGATCAAACTCCACAACAACATAAATACCACATAATGAACATAGTCACACAGTCGGACTTATTAGCATGGATCAAACGAGTTTGCTGTGCATAGTCCCCTTCATATCCCACATTTACAAAAGGTAGATTGAAAGCTTCTGAGCTAGGGGTTGGAGAAAGATAGAAACAATGAGATGAAGGAATGAAAACAGCTGGTGCAGTAAATGTATAGAAGGGGTGGGGGAGGGTTGTTGGGAGAAGTTCAAAGGAGGCGCAGGAAAGGTGGTAGAGCATTTTGTTATGCGATGAAATGTTGAAGAGTGTTTAAGCGGGGAGAACTTTAGTCAAGTCAGGTAAGGGGAGGAAAAGGATAAGTATGTTGGACGGAATATATGAATATATGTAGGAAGGAAGCATACGGATCTGGAAACGTTGATTTCAGTGTAAATTATTTGGTCGTATCGTGATAGGTGAAAAATAGAAATTTAGAGATGTTAAGTTAGTGTCCATTCAAAACCAACCTTAACCGGTAGACTCCCAATACGATATTATAATAATTAAAGAAATGCTAAATTGCGGTAATCACTGAAGGAATCTGAGGATTTTTCTCGTGCTTCGTTCTTCTCTAAAACCAAAGAAACCCATTCGGGACGTGGTGAACTCTAGCACAGAACAAGGCCCGGGTTTGTCATCTCAGTGGGCAACATTGACAAGAATCCAATGCCCGCCTTCAGAAGCATTAACTCTGAAAATACCTACGCAGTCCTCAGGGAAACTAAGGAACACTAAATCATCTTAAGTCGCATAATTTAGCCATTTCAATACGCAGTATCATTTACAATAGTCTTTAGGCAGTCACCGGTGTGACCAGAGTTGGATACAGATGAACACATTCGTCGTTTTGGTATTCTACGGCACTCCGGGCACTGGAGGCACTTGAAACTACAGCATCTCAAATGGCCTGCCAGCCAACGAATTTGGTGGAGATATTATCGCCCGAACATATAACATAACATATAACATACGTAATGGAAGGGCTCGTGCGTTCCGATGACCCCTAGAGCTGTGCTTGCGAGAAAAATGATAATTGCTAGTGGTAGGGTCACCCATGCCAGATAGGTCGAATGTTAGGAGCCATACGAAAGGCAGTCCACGCAGCGTCTGTTCCTCAGTGAGGCGGCTGCAAAGGAGTCTGAACCCAGTTGGGAGGCCATTGAGTGATGGTGTCACGTTAAAAACACCATTGAGGAAGGCAACGGGAAACCACCTCAACTATCATTCCCAAGGATATAATGATGGACATTATAGAGAATATGAGTCCTGGTAACTACGGGACTCAGCCAAATCGGCCGTGTGTCGTGCCCAGCAGCGGGGGAGGCAAGGCTTCCGCGGTCGTCATCCCACGAAACCCTTTCAAAGGAAAACCGACAGTAGCAGAGTAGAAGACGCACAAAAAGAAGACCATATTAGTGTATTGGAAATCCGGTTCGATAGATATGAAATGAGGAAATATTAATAAAAAAAAGTTTATGCGATTTTCCAGAAAGAAAAAGTCTGAGCTAAACATTACAATAGGAGGGCAAAAACTAGAGCAGGTAGAACAGTTTACGTATCTCGGAAGTGTTTTGGATCAACACGGTCAAAGTAGTAGGGACGTAAGGAGAAGAATTGCGCTAGGCAAAGAGGCTTTCACAAGGAGGAGGGAGTTGATGACAAGGACGTTGAGTAAGGATGTTAAGAAAAGGCTGGTGAAAACTTTGATATGGAGCGTAGCTATGTACGGCGCGGAAACGTGGTCATTGAAGCAGGAGGATAGACGTAGACTGGAGGCGTTTGAAAAGTGGGCGTGGAGAAGGATGGAGAAGGTGAAATGGCCCGAAGGAAAAACAAATGATGAAGTACTTGGTATGGTGGGCGAGGAGAGTGGTTGGTTGGGAGAAATACTAAGGAGGCAGGAAATATGGATGAAGGGCCTACTGATCGGCAGTGGGTTGTTGAAGACTGTGGTAGAGGGGAGAATGTAGGTAAACGAGGAAAGGGCAGGGACAAGATAGGGGTGTTGGACGGGATGAAGGGAGGAAGGAAGTACTCAGAGAGGAAGAGGAACCTGATGTAGATTAGGTTGCTGGATTGTGTTTTTGTTGGATTATTGTTTAGTAGTTGGGACCATCCAAAACCTGCCTTAACCGGAAGATTACATTCAAAAAAGGATTTCCAGGAAATGGGAGAAGGTGAATGAAGAGAAACCTTACTCCGAAATTAGTCTACGCTAAACGGAAGGCGCCATGGAATCACACCAATATAACGTCCCATCCGACGAAATGAGAACTCTTACTTCAAGTGCACTCCAGGCGAGACCCGAATAGAGATCGAGACACCTTCAAAGAATTCCGAGACTCACATCCGAGTCTTCAGGAAGGAAGCCAGTACAATAGTCACCTCGCCAATCCTCCAAAACCAATTGGTCTGAGCTTGGGTTCAATCGAGAGGTAGGATGGTATTTGATTAAGTGGGTGCCCCGACAGCGATGTTCATTTGGTATCACTTACTGCCCGTTGAAATGTCAGCATATCCTTACAACTTAAAAGGAAATTGGAGGTCTCCATAAAAAAAAATTATATAAAAATAAATACATATTGGAAAAATTGTAGGAATTAGAATGCCAGTTTTCTTTAAAATTATTAACATCCCCGGGGTTATATCCAAGTGTATTGAGTACGTTCCCCTTATGTCTAAGCAATTCCCAGATATCCCGAAAATTTTCACATTCCATCAGAAGATGCATCAAACTCAATGGAGGGTTGCAGTCGTTGCTTAGGGGCTGTGCCTTGTCTTCCCGAAATACATACGAATGGGTCAGCTAACTATCGTAAACCTGTTCAACAAACGTGACATTACGACCCCCTATCCTTCGGCCAGAAACTCGCGGAATGGGTTTCATCGGTCCCGACACGATTGTGAGCCCAATAAGGTTCACTTCCGCCGTCCGGATTCACCACGTTGCTGGCCACCAACCGATTCCTCATCATCTCAGTCCTAGATTCGTCACGCGGGCCTAGTTTCTCCCTGTAATCCGAAATCCTGACGGACGAACGCCATATTTAAGGAATCAAAATCTGAGCCGAAGAGGGTGTCCGAATCTTCCCTACGTGGGGCACTGATTACCTCCTCCCGCCTGCTCTCCCCCTATTCGCATCAGGTTCCGTTCGTCATTTCCCTCTCCACTTTCTCTAGCAAATTCCAAAAATAAAGCGCGCAATAACGGCCCTATTATCTCGCACTCGTGATACAGATTTATATCCGGGCACAATGAGGAGGGGAGCGACAGCGGGTCCACCTCGTGACCTCTCGCCGAACCAACTTTTGCCGCGTTAATTGACAGACGACTCCGAGGCGATCTTTTATTTCTGTCTCCCGCCATTACTCCCGCAATGGCTTTAATTTGAAACCTGAGGTCCCTCTCTCCGGAGTCGGATCCTCTTCGCTAAAACAGCGCGCTGGATTCATAAATATATCTCCTTGGAATCTGTCGCTATAATTTATACAATCGTTTCAAGCGGCTGAAGGAAATGTCAACAGTAAAATAAAGTGCAAAAGATTTTTAATTTTTATTTAGGTAATCTACCGGTTAAGGTAGGTTTGGGATGGACACAACTACCAAATAAATATTTTGTGACTCCAAACAAAACGCGACCCAACATCCTACTCTACAACAAGTCCTTCTTCATCCCTGTTCACTTCCTTCCTCCCTTCATCCCACCCAATATCCCTTACAGATTCGTGCCCTTTCCTCTTTTGCCTAAACCTCTTCCCTCTACCACAGTCTTCAACATTCCACTGCCGACCATTACGACCTTCATCCATATTTCCTGCCTCCTTAAGATCTCTCCCTGTGAAAGCCTCTTTGCCTAGCGCAATTCTGCAACTTAAGTCCCTACTACTTTGACCATTTTGGTCCAGAACACTTCCAAAATACGTAATCTGTTCCAGATGCCCTACCTGCTCTTTTTTTGCCCTCCTATTTTAATGTTAACCTAAGCCTTTGTCTTTCTGGAAAATCGAAAATCTGTAAAAGATAAACTAACGAATATTATGCACAAAAATTTCTGGATTGGCTTATTTACATTTTACTATATACAGCGTTTTTTTATGATTTTTCACGCTACTTTTGTCTGCTCAAGCGTACTCAAACTTAAAACAAACGCAATCGTTATATGCCCTCATTTGAGCATAATTAACTTTGCCAACACGTATTTATATAGCCATACCACTCACTGTATTCAGATGATTTCCTTTTTCGAAAATGAAAGTGAGAAAAGTTAATAAATATTTACTCAACATCAAGTGACGAAATAAAAATTGACGGGATTGGAAAAAAAAACAATCCGCACTACCCAACATATGGAACGGAACAGCACAACAAAACTTCCGGATGAAACAGCAGCCTTACCTGTAACAAAAGGAAAAAATGTTAGGAGGCCCGAGGTATTATATTTTTGTAATAATTCTAAAAATTTACAATGCGGAATTAAAGAAGGGTTTTTCGCAGAGTGTGGTGTCAGGTGGTACGTATAGTTAGGTGAGACTAAGAAATGAGGGGATGTGAAGTTTGCGTTCATCCAAAATCTACCTGAAACGATCGGCTACCACATAAAAATTAAACATTTAAATGCTACGCTGCAAGTCATCGCTGGGATGTGAGGCGGTGGGTGATTCCACACCAGACTTGAGACTTCAATTGTGTTGATTAAGCTAGTTACCAAAAATACGTTAAATGTTATGATATATCAGCCGAACGAATCGGATGGGTTGCGCACGCCTGATGACCCGTTGGTCACAGGTTAGAGTCACACCTAAAACATGGGGATAGTATCCGCTCAGTTGTTTATGATGACGACCCAAGAGTCACTATTGAAGAACCCAAGGGCAGAGGAACAGCCAGACGCTACTGATAAGAAGAAAATTAAATTCATATGATGGTAATAAATTTGAAAAAGCTGCATTCATTAATTATCCAAGTTTCCAACACTTATCGAGCGAGCCTCTAGCAAGAAGAACAATTAAATAAGTATTATGTTAAATAATAACCAAATATTAGGTTACTAAGAATAATTTTTCTTTACGCGTCGCCGGTGGATTGTTCTGATCCAATATCGCTCGCGGGGAAATCGCAACATAGCATTAAAAAACCTGCACTTTTTCGATTTTATGTCGTCCGATTTATTTATCAACGTGGTTTCGTCGAAATGAATAACAAATAATAAACCGAAATTAACTACTTCCTCAAATGTCCTATTTTTTTAATCTAATTTTAATAAACCGTTGAAAAAGCGCTACTCATTGAGTGAATATGGCTAACATGTCTTCACTAAGGACTAATTATGCAAAAAATAACCAAACATATTAAGAGATGAGATCATACTATTGTCAGATCGAAGGAAGCCAATCATAAGAACCAGCAGGCGAGTTACAGAGCTGTTTATAAAAGGCTCACTATAAGAGGAAACAACTAAATTATTTCTCAGGCAGGTCATAAGAAGTATTTTGAACCATTCAAAAAAAAGAGAAAAAAGACCTAATGATGACGCCCAAGTGTTGAAACTAGTAGTACTAAAATAAAGAACAGTGGCAAAATACATGGTGTCCTTCATTAAATGAAAAAAAGACTTTATCTACGAAATTATGCAGTGCAGAGAAAATAACTAATACTACTAGTTGCACACTTTTGATGGAAAAAAAACTCCCGCAGACTAACTCGGCTTACGTCGGTCACATGCGTCAATGCAGAATAGAAAACACTACGCAAAATGAGAAAATTCTCATTAAACCTGTATGATAAATGAGACGGCTTCAGGTAAAAAATAGCGTTAACCGCCTCTCGCTGAAAATATCTGAAGGAACTGTGAACTTTACGAATTTATTTCCCATATTTTATTCTTCTTTTTACCTCACCATATGTTGTTTGTGCATCAATAAACCGACCAGTTCCTAGAAAAAAGCAGCATTTTTTTGGCAATAAATAACTACACAACAAGCAATAGTTTTGTCTGAAAAGTCATTATAAATTGCAAACATCGATATCCATCCATATTGCTCATTTCATGTCACATCAATTGAATTAATATAATAAATTATTAAAACAATTATCAACATAACACTTCAATAAAAGACGGGGTCGAATTATTCAGTTGGACACCTACCGCTTATGGCGAACATTTGATTGCACAAGTACATTTAGGATTACAATAGGCCCGCTGTTTCATTTCTCCATCTTCTTTGTGCCATTTCAGAATATTATATTGATTAAAGTAGTAAATCTTTGAATAATTACGGTTATTATATTGCAAAAACATCCAAGATTGAAACAATACCATACCTCCACCTCTCTTGGCAAAACTTTGATCATAAACGAAGCGAATAACGATGAACGCAGTCGATATTTTAAGGGTCACCCTCGAAAAATTACCGGAATGGGAACCGAAAACGAATTCGACTCAATCAAACTAATAGAATACAGCCGGAGCTCGAATACAGTGTCGGCATCCCGGAACTGTTGAGCACACACAATCCATTCGTCGCCTGTCCACTCACAAACCCATCCGTGGAAACCACTGGACAAAGCGTTCCGGACCCAAACAAAACAACTGCGTTGGAAAAAAATTCTTTGCCGATGGGATTACTTTCAAACCCCTCAGGGACAAACGAAGCCGAGGCGGACTCTACCGACCACTGGAGATTAAAACAGCTTCCTCCGGGAAACAGTGCCATTATTCCTATTACAAAATGCCGGTCGTCATTTGAGGAGAGATGGGGGGGGTAGGATGCCTCGTCACTGCAGACGACCCGCAGATACCGCGCACACAAAGGAGGCGAACAAAGAGAGGGAGAGGGAGCGTAATGCGCGGGGGAAATATGGCCGCACGAAAATAAACACACAAACCGAAGGAGACGCAGAGAGGTTGATTAAGTTCCCTTTTCCCTGTGGCAGTCCTGTCAGCGGCGCGAATTCGAGCCGTAGGACCCCAAAATGTTGTACCGAAATGCGGCGTTTAAAGCGCAATATTCTTCTTCCACGCCCTATCGATCACACACGGTGGAGATATTTTTAGAAATGCCTTTTGGAAATTCACGAGGGGGTTATACGCTGCTCCGTGGCGGAGGGGGAGTGCGGATGGGACCTGGGTGCGGGGAGAGAGGTGGGGGAGAGGGTGTGGGGGCAGGAGGTGGAGTGGGGGAGAGTTTTGGGATATGGATGATGGAATCGGAGAACCGAGCGGGGGGGGGTCGGGCGGGAGGGGGGTGTCACCAGGGGGACACACTGGAGGAGACTGGGGGCGGTGGTGGTGTTGGGGGGGGATTGGGCAGATGGAAGGGAGAAGAGATGAGATGTGGGTGTGAGGGGCGAAGGAAAGCTTCCGGTGGACATTGGTCGATTTGTTCTCGTGTGACGGGAGTACTGTTGGGGCAAACGGCTGAAGGGATTCGAAGAAGCACCAGGGATATGACAGGGTATCCAGAGGAGAATTCCACTCCCTATCCGGGTAACATGCGGTAGACGCCGGGAAAGAATCAAAAGAGCCTCCCCTCCCCCTCCCCCCGGTAGTACGGCAACACCCGCCGCCTTTCGGTTATGGGTGAAGGAATGGCGATGATCGCCCACGTTTGCACAAAGGGGTTCCCCGATTTTAATTTTCCCGACAAATTAACCCGTGCAACTCGGCAGGAGTATTCACGGAACCCCGTTCAATATTATCGTTCATCAATTAAGGAAAGGGTCGGGCGCCCGTCCTGTTCACACAAATCTCTCCATCCCCTATTTGATTGTCGCCAATTGTCTCGCACGAATCTTGCTTTTCAAGTCGAGCACCAATTTACAAGCTTTGACAAACCTAAAGTGTCCCAAGAAGAAACATTACTTCTCAGCATTCGCCCACTCTCCAGGGAAAACGTTGGGTATGCGTGGTATAGAGGAATGAAGAGTATACGCCTTTCTAGACAGCAATTGGAGGCAGGCAGAAGTAAAGAAGAGATGAAGAAGGAAATAATCTCGGCAGAAAAAAGGATGCTTTAGCGATAGGCGGAATACAATATTCGGTATGGGCCGAGCAAAAACTAGGACGCGGAAAGAGAGCTTACCCTACGGCATGGTACCTATATCCTACGGGCGCATGCAGAACATTGTAATTAGAGTGTAAACCCTAAAATCAACCCGAAAACCCGTGCATTTGGAAAATGTCGCTCGGCTAAGTGTCAGCTCTCTCTTATTTTCTTCGATTGAATTCAATTGACTACTTAAAAAAAAGGCATACACCAAAGTCGCATCGTTCTCCATCAAGTTTGTTTTCCTTAAGCATTGAGGCCTTCTGCAATTGAATCTTATGCGTTCGGAGATGTTTCACCATCTCTTTTATATCCGAACCGAGCGGTTCTTCACAGGGCCCTCGTACGGAGAAATATATCAAATTCTGGTCAATGCTTAGCTGAGAAATTCCGAAGGCGTCACCCTCATTCGAACCGGACACCCTCCGGTCAATGCTCAGAGCTAAAAACACAATCACACAAAGGTATCGATCCTCAATGCAAATATTTTTGAGCTTTCCAAGCCGAGTTAGTCGCAACAGGCAAAAAAAGTACCGAACACAAAATTTTCCGCATTCATTATGGCAATTGGAAAACTTACGACAATGGTTACGCATTTGGCACGAGTACAGTTTGTGATTGGCACTGCTTTTATACCGTAAAGCACGCCAACGGTGATAAATGCAACGTGAAAACTGTTATCATTTTTTGCTTCCTCTTTTTCCTTAAAAGGATACCGTAAGCACCGTTACAATCATTGCTTAGCGCATTGCGGAGTCAGTGCTATAGGCATAGGATAAGAATAATTTACAATAAAATGCAGATAATGAGATACTCAAGAAACCGGTTGTCTAAGATAACCGTTAAAGTAGGGGAACGTGAGCTAGAACAGGTGAAACGATTCACCTATTCGGGACGTGTTTTTGAAAAAGGTGAACCTAGTAATGGGGAGATTTAATGAAGAATTAGGCAATGCTGAGAATCACTCACAAAGGATTGGAAATTGATGACAGGTACGAACATTTTAAAACTCTCTTTTAAATAAACGTAAAATTCTAACGTGGAGCGCAGTGTAGATTGACTCGGAAGCTTGGTCGTAGAGGCAAGAGGATAAGCCAAGGTAGTTGCTTTATATATTAATTATTTTTATTTATT
Source organism: Hetaerina americana (assembly GCF_022747635.1). Lineage (NCBI taxonomy): Eukaryota > Metazoa > Arthropoda > Insecta > Odonata > Calopterygidae > Hetaerina > Hetaerina americana. Next base: position 32,996,782 of record NW_027286985.1, on the reverse strand, counting down.
TAATTATATATACCCTGCAAGTCACCACCAGGGTGTGTGGCAGGGGGTGAATACACACCAGAATGATTTTAACCGAACATGACCCTACCGCGGTCGAAAATGTTGTTATGATTCCGTATCGTTCGTGGAAATATGACAGCATGCGTTTTTAGAATGCGTACGTAGAGAATAATGGAGAAAATGAAATTGTCGAAGATGAAAATTCACTACATATGAAGTTCTAGGCTTGGTATGGGACTAGAGGTGTCTGGTGGCAAAAATTCTTAGAAGAGCAAGTGGATGCAGGATATGCTGAGAGTCAATGCGATGCTGAAGACGAAAATATAAAGGTGTACACTGGGAATCGACGAAGAGGGAGGAAAACACAATTAAGAACGTCATAACTTAAACAAGTAGAAAAGAATATTAACACGGTCGTAGGACTGTTCCGGTGGTGACCTTGCGTCCGCGTCGACAGGAGAAAACGCTTTTCTACAGAAAGGATGTTGAGGGAAATCGGGCTATCGTATACAGCTCACATTCAAAACGAAAGATAATCACCGTTTCGGTTTCGACTCGGCAATCATCCAACTGCACTACGCATGCCTCGAAACAACAAAGAAGGTATCGGGTATGAAATACCCCACAATCCCAGACATAGCAAGGAATTGATCCTTTAATTTGGGCAAAGCTCCCGGCGGCCTGATTCCATAAAGCATGTCCATGAATGAAAGAACAAAACAAAGACCATCATATAAGAAGGAGAAATGTACAGAACAGGGATGACACCAAGGGTAGAGGAGGAAAAATTTCACCCCCGAGGGATCCTTTCGTAACGTACATTTCATTGAATGGAAGACACGACCGAAAACGATATCAACAGAAACATAAATTAACGGCGGCTTTTCTGAGAGCAATGCTGGATTATATTTTACCGCCCAAATTCAAAAGGTTCGGAAGCGCTGGGTGGATTCATTTTTTTTAAGCTTCTAAAGCACATACACCACCCCGCTCAGCAATAAAACTTAAATGGAAGCAATAAAATTATGTTTGCATGAAAAAAAAACCCTCTCTCCGTGCCGTTCGTGATCATAAAATCGGGACACGCATCGACAAATGACAGGCGAACAACCAACACGAATGAAATCCCAACACGCCCGACTCTTCGACCAGGGACCGGCGGCGACTCCCACACTTTCAACGAATCGTTTATGCGTCTCACCACCGCCAGCCCGCTACTTTGTGTATATAAACACGTCTCCCGTGCGTCACCGCGCGAAAATTCTGACATCACTCACGGCGGGGCATTAGTATTTTAGAGGCGCGACAACAGGTCTTGGGGAATTTATCGCGACAGCGCTTGTTTTAGAATTCACCCGAGGATGAGGACATCTCCCGTCGACGCCCGGTGGCGTGCCACCCTCCACTCTTGGCGTGCGGTTACCAAGGAAACGGACGTTTCTAAGAGAGCATCGCCCGCCCGGCGTCCGCTACCGACTCTCCCATCGGGTGAGGGAGCGTTAGAGGGCACTCTTATTGGGAGGGAGCAGCGGACAGACCGACGCCCCCTTGTGTCCGCTCTCGGGAACAAGGAGTCAGCGCTGACTAAATTAGTGCGTTCCCTCGACGATTCACTTGTCCGTTGTGCGTGCGAGTTCCTATCATTTACGGGACCCTGACCGGTGAAGACGTATGTCGCGGTGCGATGACAGTCAGTTTTTTCGATTCTTACTGGCTTGCCCATTTTGGATATTTAATTTTTTCCCATAAAATATGCAATTTGGGCGAATTACAGAAGGAGCGGACTCAAATAAATCCAGAGCTCATTAATCAGTAGATTACTAGCTATTGTGCTGTCATATAGGAGTAGTCTTGCAAGAGTTTTGGAATGATGCTGTGGTGAGCACCTAATTATTATGAAAATTAATATTACGTAGACGTGTTTTCGATGGCCAACGATTGCAATATCGACAACAATATCCTAATATTATTCCTATCTGGCCAATATCCAAGGCCCTTTGAGCATGGCGAAGCTACCTAAATAGATGTCATTTTTTCCACGAACGATAAGGTGTCAGAATAACATTGTCCGACCGAAGTTGGGACATATTCGGGGCAAAATTAGTCTGGTGTGAATTCACCCTCTGCCACACACCCTAGCGGGTCCTTGCAAGGTACTAAAATAAATAAATAAAATAAAAAACTAAAATTTAGGCGGGATCGCATCACTGATGCATTCTCTTCGATATGATTCCTCACTGGTACGATATATAGTATTCCGTTGAGTTTCCTGGGGCTTCAAGTGCGGTGTTATATTTTTTTAATAAATTAACCTGCATCATTATCGGCGTCTTTGACAAAAATTTAGGTCCAAAGCAGTCTGGCGCATAATCGCCTAAGCGGTAGCTTGCAGGGTACAATGTAATATAATGTAATAAAAAAAGCACGATAGATTTTATTTCTCGAATCCCCATATCCTATAAATAAAATTTAGTAATCATTCTTCTGAAAAAAACTCTTAAGTCAAACATCAGGAAATCATTAGAAACTATAGAAATAAAGACTATAGTCTACTAGATACACTAGAATATAGAAATTATAGACGATGCATGGATTAAACAAAAGTAAAAGGTTATTCTGGAAGATGTGAAGATCCCGATAGCAATACCATGAAACTTTAGAAAAAAATTGATGCAACAATTGAAAACACGAAGTCTTGTAAAGAAATCTTTTTATATTAGAAATAATGCAGTAATTCCAAGGTGCTCTAAGAACGTCACACGCTTGCCAGAAATGGTATTAGAAAACCAGAGGTTTTCAGGTTACCTGAAGGAACTCTGAAGAAAAAGAAAGAATTTGAAGGCCGGGAGGAAGTAAGAACCAAAAATTTAATCCTTCATACAGATATTTTAATATTTTCAAGGCCTTCCAACGAAGGTGGCAGGGTGGTCGTGTGAAACATTAAAATATATGTGCAATTGTCCATTTTCACTTGTGTCTACGTTGAAATCGTATCTAAATATTATAAGTACTGAGTTTTGTCGCTGCTAAGTATATACTATATATCGATATTACAAAAAAGATAATGTTTTATACCTGAGTATGGATACTGAGGTACCTACAACGTTGAAAAGGATTTCTGCACGTCCCTATCTCGTATTCTCCTTGCAACAGAGGGAAAAAAAGAGAGTTCACTCTCCCCTGGCTCTCTTAAAAAAACATAAGGCGATGGAAGAATTATGATACGCCCCCACCCCCATGAGTCTGTTCTCTCTTTCGTTACTTTTCGAGGACTTCGGAGGACCCTGTTTTATTCCTCTCCGCTTCCTTTTTCTGAGGTCCCCGCGACCCTTCGTCTCCTCCGTGTTCTATTTTATGACTTTCCCCAATAAAAAAACGGATGGAAGATTTCCATTGGGCACGAGAGCAACGGTGCTTTTCCGATAAACTTCACGGAAAACCCGCCTTGGTGCACTCACATAGCCTCTTGGAACTGCGGTCTCTATTCGGCCAAGAAGAGGTCCTAACGTATAAAGACCAGAGAAGAATAACCCCGTACCATACGAACGTGACACCTCTTCGTCTTCTTTCCCTCATTTCTTAACTCTTGACTGAACACCTCATGACCTCTTCAAGCTTTCCTGCAAGTTTTGTACTTCCGACAGCAAAGATTATTTTGCAAATAATACCAATGGAAAACGGTCGCATTCCCTGACTCACTTAAGACCGTCATGGGAAATACACACCGATTTTATTCTTTGGAGCACAGCATTCATTTAACTCTAGGCATGCCCATTTTTAGGCCGTGGTAATCCAGTGAGTGGAGTATTTGGCTTCTCATTAGATGGACCCAAGTTTGATCCCAAGTGACGTCTCTGGGCATCCAAGCTGTCTAATGGCTCGAATACCAACAGACCATTTCTGAGAGCTTAAAGTCATTTTGATGTGCACACATGGAGTCTGCCGATAGTTAAAAACGGCGCAGGATGTCCACATTGAACAGAATGAGAATTTAAGTTCCACATTACACTTAAGACTTTAATGAAGACATCTAACACGACCTGTAGCTTTGAGAAACAGTTCCCAGATCCTCATTGGGAAACAGGAAGGCGCCACTAGTAAAGAATCCGATCTCTTGGCCCTAAAATGTGCATTATACACGCCGTGTAGGGCTCAATATTTTCATATTAGGTACAAAACCGCAACTCATCGCGTGTGCCTTGTGCGATGCATCATCTGCCATAGACCTTGCTCGTGGCTTGCAGTTTATCCTGTATAATAATTATTAGTTGATCTACAGCCTCATTTATTCGACCAAACCCATTGGTTGAACACACTGTGTTATGCTGATTACTAGATTTCCTCTTAAATGAATCTGAAATAATAGAAAAATCAGAATGAAATATTGAATACATATTGCCTAAATAAATATGGCGTTTTGCTAGAAGAAGGTCTACTGACAATAACAAGACGAACAGGACGCTATAAAACGCGTCATTAAAATATACTATATGTATTTTGATCACGCTCGCCAATGCTCTTGATGTTTAGGCAATGGCAGCAGCTATCTTAACAGATTGAGAAAAGAATACTATTTCTGGTGTGTGATGGACACTTTCTTTAATGTTCAACCAGTAAAGGAACATATTTACAATGAAATGCAATTCACCGCCAAAACTATAATCATGAAAAAAATGAAAACCGAATTCGAGGTCCAACGGCGTGCCCTAAAGGTCATGTGCATGGCTACAGTTCATGTTAAAATGAAGTTTCAAGCTTTATAAATATGACTGAGAAGAAAGAAATTAAAAAAATATACCTAATGAGTACTCTGCCCGAGGTCAAAGGGATGAGTGCAGCTCGCTTCGGCCGCCAATTTGATGATTTCATATTAGGATGTTCCCATTAAACAATTTGGGATAATATTGAATTGCAGTATGTCGGGGACAGATCATTTCGGATTAAAGTCATTTCAGTTGACCCCCGAAGACATACCACCTGCTCGCTTCTTTGAAGATATTCGTGCCTTAATCAAGACCCTTAAGATATGCATATCCACCGTGTCTTGCCTCAATCCTCTCGCGCACATGTCGGAGACTTAAATTTATAACAGTGAAACGACAAGCATTAAGCCATCCGCAAAACTTTTCCCTATCCTATCCAAAATCAATCCTCTCGATGAACCGGCAGAAATTTATAGCTGGGATACCGAAATCCCTCTAAGTAAGTAGGTAAGAAGGAAGAAAAATGAACGCTAAAGGACGTGAACTCTTCCAACACGCCTCGGGGGTGGGTATGCTATAAAATTTGGATCGTGGCCGGAGTTATCATCGAACGCCCGCCGACGCCTCAACCGCTTTCCATGCTCGCGACTCGAGGAATAATTCAACGAGTGCCGGAGCACCTCTCGCGGGGTAACGAGGCCGTTTGTTATCCCTGCCCCTCCCTGGAGGGCGGGAGGTAGACGGAGCAGGCTGAGGCGAAGGAAAAAAGATGCGGGGGATTCAGAAAATATAGTTCAGTTTCCCTTCTCCCGTCCCTCCCAACACCCTCCCCCGACACCAACACAACCCCCACGCCAGTCTGGTACGGCGTAAGATATGACGAGTGGAGTATACCCTCACGCTCTTTTACCGATGATCTCCCTCGACAGCGCGGTAGGCTACTCCTCCCTTTGCGTCTCTCACCACGCGAAACGGTGGGAATATTTCATGATCGATTCCGCGAAAAGGTTATATCGCCGTCTGAAGCAGATAGAACCTGTAGATAGGGTCGGAGATGGAAGAGAGGGTGCACCCGGGACTGTTTACGTCTAGTCCCATGCACGAGAATAAAAAGATATTTACGGCAGTCTGCAACTATTTGCATCACAGACCCATTGAAACACGGGCATCGGAAGGTCAGGGAGGACGCCGACGATCCCGATGAACGCAAAAGATGTGCTCGAGGATTTGACTCGAGAAACCTTATTCAAGGGCAAAGGACGTGAGGGCAAGGTATTCCACAGGAATCACAATTAACTAGAACCTCATATCTGTGCCCAGCCAGATGGATTTTCATCAGCACTATCATCACTGTTTGTCAAGGATTAGTCAGTAGCAAAGCTATCCTGCAAAACTTGCAGTAATTCATTCTTGGAGCTCGATAAAATTGGCAGAGACAGGTTATTAATTTTGAGAATTAATTATACTCTGAAATAATATTGCGAAAAATCACAATTATATTATTTCGCATTTCTTGGCTTTCCTCTGTATTTTTTTTACCTTTAGTGACATCTTCCTTTAAGGCATTTAACGACGCTATCGTGATTTGGGATGTCCACGAGTAAGTGTTTCTTCTTCTAGCTAATATATTTCGGAGGCATTCCGTTTCGACCACTTTCCGAAAGACTTCTCCATTAGTCACTTCGTATGACCTCACTACATCGTCTTCAGCTCTTTCCAGAGTAAGATTGGTTTACTGCAACCCGCCATTCTTCTCTAATCAGTGTTAATCTCCCACCTCCTAATAACTTCTCTGTTTTGCGACCAACATAATTTACCCGATGTACTTGTGCCTTGGTTTTTCTCGAGCGATCTTTCCTTCAAGATGTGTCCGATCCAAAGAATTCTTCTCTGCCTTAGAGTTCTCTATATGGTCATATCCTCTTATGCTCTTCTGTAACTACATAACCGCCGCTTTTAAGATACAGGGTCGCACCAAAAAGTGGTAGGACTGATTTTCTCTGGCGCGAACGGATCCGTGGAGGGGGTCTGCCTGGCAGGGTAAGGTAGAGGGGGCTCTTAGCAACAGACCGACACCAACCTCAGTCGCCTGCGGGCTGTCGTTGAGTGAGGACACCGTTTTTAGTGAAGCAAGTTTTTTGTCCGCGTCGAAAAACAAAATGAATCTGAATTTAGAGCAACAATATTCCGTGATGTTTTGTACAAAACTCGGGAAGACGGCAACTGAGACCCTCGATATGATCAAGCAGGGTTATGGGCACACTGCCTTAAGCCGTTCCACAGTATTTGAGTGGCACAAGTTGTTTAAAGAGGGTCGGGAGCTCGTTGAAGACAACCATCGCTCCGGACAGCCGTCGACGACAAGAACCGACACGAATGTGGACAGAGTGAGGACACTGCTGAACACAGACCGACGTTAACCAGTGAAGAAATTGCAGACCAGTTAGGTCCGTCTGCATCCAACGTCAAACGCATTATTTCACAGGATTTGGCCATGCGCAAGGTGTGCGCCAAGATGGTGCCGAAAATTCTGCCATGGCGCGCTCGTCGTCAGACAGCTCCTGGCCAAATACGGCGTTGCCACGTTGCCGCACCCGCCCTATTCTCCCGATCTGGCACCACCGGACTTCTTCTTCTTCCCCCTCATGAAAAGACAGCTCAAGGGACGACGTTTTGACTCGATAAAGGCCGCTCAAGAGGCTTCGACGAGGGTCATCAGCGGCATCCCCAAAGAAAATTTCCCGCGGGTGTACGGGGAACGGGAGCAACTTTATACTAAGTGTTTAGCAGCTCAAGGAGCACACTTTGAAGATTGTTAGGTCGATGCAAGTATATCGTTAATAAAATTCTTGTAAAAAAATCAGTCCTACCACTTTTGAGTGCGACCCTGTATTTTCTGCGAATCCTGTAATCAGAAATTTTAAAATATAGTGCTAGGTGATGGGAGGGACTATATTACGTAACATACTTTGAAAAAGTTAAAACGAAGATAAAATATTTCGAAGAGGTGATTAAAAGTATCCTAATGAAATGAAACCTTGGAATTTGGAATGGAACTTTGAAAACTACGGGTATTGAACGACGAAGGACAAAATTCTATAAGTTCTATTTAATGGACATGAATTCTATTAGTTCTATCAAACACAAATCTACTATGTCACAACGGAGGGGAATGTTTCGGCGAGCATTAGTATCCAGATTACAGCTGCAATTATCTCCTCATTTACACAAAACAAGGAAAACAGGCCTTCCATATCCATAGGCTCCACCACTTATAGTGGAAGTGGAGACATGAAAAATACCTTTCCTGATTTAATGCATGAATATCACTGAGTATAACAATTTAACATTATTGTTCCATATAACATTTTGAAAATCTGACTCCGGTAAAAATGCGTTCTTAAGAATAGAAACTCAGGACTCCAAACGGTGATAGGAAAAAAAACGAAAGAGCGCCAGATTAGAATGTGGCATTAGTGAATCACTGCCCTCACCGGAGAATACCACAGTACAGGGTTCGTCCGGAAAATAAGTGTACTGACTCCTGGGCTGGGCGCGCCGCTCCAGGCGCGCCCAGCACCGCTCTGACGGGCATCGATTGGAGGGGGGTATGTTGGCAAGCGACGCTGAAAAAGGCAGTCGGCTCTGAGCTGTGGTGTAGTGAGGAGCTCTGTTAACGCGAACCTCCACGCTCGACCCACGTCACGGAACGCGATGCCGAAGTTTTTGGAGCAGCGTTATTCCATCAAATTTGCGGTAAAGCTTGGGAAATCGTCTACCGAAACTGTCGGTATGATTAACCAGGCTTACGGGGAGTCAGCCATGTCCAGAAACATGATCTTTCGGTGGCACAAGATGTTCGTGGAGGGCAGAGAAGAGGTCGACGACGAGTCTTCGAGAGGTTCCCGATGATGCCTTCGCGGGAGCGTTCCAGGAATGGGAACGCCGCTGGAACAAGTGTATCGACTCACAAGGGTCCTATTTTGAGGAATATTAGCTTAAGATATGTAAAAGTGTAATAAATTTTTTTTTCTGAGCTCAGTTCACTTATTTTCCGGACGAACCCTGTAAATTAGAAAAACGGAAACCATGGAACGCAACGATGCGGAATCGTCTTCCAACAAAGAAGTTCACTAAGCATATACTCGTCAAAGCCATTAAAAGAACGCAGAATACGAGTGCATATCAGATACTTTAATGTACTCACTCTATTAAAAGAAATCGCCTTTATCGTTCTGGAGACAATTTATTATGATCAGCGCATTAAGGAGACTAGGAATAACAGAGATATAACCCTCCTAATTGATAAGAATCAGTGAAGAATGAGAAGAAGACAAGGCCATTATGATTTTTTAGATACATCTGTTGATAAATTTAATAAATAAAACTTTTTCGGAACCTCTTTCCATATCAACACGTAGATGCTCTGGCTAAAATGAAATGAGAAGGCAAAGCTAAAGTGAAAGGCAAAAAATATTATTTCTTACACTCCAAAAAAGTACGTACAATGCATTCATTTCGTTGTGATATTTTCCCATAAACTCGGTTCCGGTACAAAAAATAAAAAGAAGATTGAAAATAATTTTCAGTGTTTTTCAAGGCATTAAAGTAAATACATCAGGTTAAAAAAAATAGCAAACCTACTATATCTCGAATGACTGTATGGAATATGGTTCACGGAAATTTATTTTCTCACATGAAATACTTCAGCAATGAAGACAGAAATTACAGACACTAGGCTATGAGTAAATTTTAAACGTCCTGGTTTTTTCCCCATAGACTGCTATTATACCTGTACCAACTCACTCTTCAAAGCACTTGAAATATTTAAAAAATTAAAAACCTGCTTGTTTATAGAAACAATAAAAAATATATATATCGTTTTCTTAACACACTGTTCGCATTCATTTCTCCTAGTTCTCTGGGTCGCTATAGATTATAAGACGAAAGTGTTGGAAATCACTCCTTGAGGAAAGGTGAAATATCAGATTAAATCTCTCGCATGATTTGGAAGGTCTTTTATTATTAGTCCAATCGTGCCACAGAAGGAAATATCTTGGCATTAAGATAAAAGACATTACATGTAGAACCGACAGATTCCCACGAACGTTAAGGGATCAAAATAACTGTAAGCAACCGCCTTAAGGGAAAAAGTATTTTTATTTTTCATTCTAAGTAGCCTAGCACGTTGTCAACATCTCACTTAGCCTTAGTTTATTGCACTTCTTATTGCTAGCAGCTCGACTCTTATGTCTACGAAAGTATTTTATGCTTACATACGATACCGCATATAACCGTGGTTATCACTATCTACATTATTTTAAAAATATATACCACAACTATCAATTAAGAAAAACCTAAGTTTTAATCTTACATGCCCGGTGTAAAATCAATCCATACTACACACCGTAGCGGTGGCTTGCAAGATACAATGTAGATGAAGTTGACCAAACCCATTTTGAATTCCTTGTCTGTTTAAGACTATTGGCTATACCAAAAGCTCTTTAATGTATTCTTCACACGAAACAAGAATACATTTCCTGTTTTCAGCATTTTTACGCTTTTGTTTTCAACTTTTTCTATCGTCCTTTCCATAACTTAGCTTCTGCCTAAATCTCGGTTTCTCTTGTTATTTAGCTCTGAAAATTTACATTCCCATTTCCGCATTAACATTCCACTATTATCTTCTCACCTTCCTCTTTTCAATCAGCTCAGTTACCATAAATCGAATAATACGAATCTTAACCATCATTTTCAAGGTGACTGAAATTAAGAATAGTAATTTTACACAAAAACATATTCCCTATGGGTTACGACGGACGCTTTAATGCCATTTAAAATTAAGGTACATAACGATAATTCATGCAATGCTTCGCTATATTACATCACTCTATACTTCGTATATTATAAGAGAATATTGTAAACTTAACAATTGATAAGATTTTATTTCATTTGTTTTGGAGTGAAACAACCCCATTACATCTCACCTATTACTTCTCATTTCTACTCAACACCCTTGGTACTTGAGCAAAAATGAGGACAATGAGAAGTACAAAGGAACTTGGTGTTTCGTGAACGGAATATTTCATATTTGCTTGTTCTAATCAGCACCCAGGGGGTGATCACCCATCAGCGCACACATTTCAGTATGCCAGCTTCTCACAGTCACGAGCAATTACAAAGGATTGAAAACGAGGTATGTTAAAAAAATCCCGAACTTTTTGGTTACAAAAACATTATTAACGAACAAACTATTGGTCAGGGTCTCTCCCCTACAAAGCAGTTTCTTCCCCAAAGTATAAAATTACCCCAACGGTGTTTCCAGTTTTTGAAACAGTCCAGAAATGCTTCTTCCGGAATTAGCATTTTTAGTTTAGCCACAGGAAAAAGTCACAAGTCTGGTGATAAGGGCGGGCGGGGAAGCACGGTGGTCTTGTTGTTTAAAAACTCACGAGTTCTGGGAGACAAATGAGCTGGCGCGTTGTCGTGGTGAAAAAACACTCGTCGCTCTCCCAAAGTTCGGGCCGTATTCCCCTAATTTTCCCACTTATGCGTTTCATATAATTCGCCAATCCATTGTGAAGATTGCACTTTTGTTTAGATGTCATATCCATAAAACCATGACTAATCACCTGCTGTGATCCTGGACATGAAGATTTCATCCTCTTATGCTCGATCAAACAGCCCCTGACAGACTTGAACTCGGTGTTATTTCTGGTTGCTGTCATCAGACGAGGCACAAATCTGGTGACGACTCGATGCATCCTGAATATTTCAGTCAAGATTTCATGACACGAACCAATCGAAATACCAAACTAGTTCCCCGACAGTCAAACATTGATTAGCACGAAGAAGATTGTTCACTTTCTCGATGTGGGGCTATCAGTCAACGTAGATGGCCTTCCGGAACGCTCGTCTTTTTCCACTGAATGAACCGCGTAAACCACTCGTAACACGTTGTATGTTTCACAGTATCCTCGCCATAAGCCTAGGCTAATCAACTGAAAAGTTTTCTTGAAAGGATTTGCAGAATTTCACAGAACAACGCCGCTCCTTCAAAGAGCTTATTTCCACGGATCCGATTTTTCGCCGAACTACACGAACACCCCTTCAAATAAACGTCGGTAACTAATAAAAAAAACAAGATATCAACAAAGTGGTTGAAAGCGGCTATTTGGGAAGTTTTCGCGGACACAACGCCTCCAAGCGGATTAAAAAATAAACAACTGGGGACGCGTAATGTATGTGGTAGTCAAATATTGGTCCCATAACGATTGATGAACAAAACGCAAGCAATTTGGACTGAGATTTTTGAGAACGGTCAAAGAACTTTCTCCATCAGATAAAATACGCAATTAAGAACTTAAGTGCAGAACTAAAATATGATGATAGAGGGGAAAATGTAAAAGAGCATAGAAAAAAATGGATCGATAACATCGAAATACTGAAAGAAACCAGATATCTTCAGCTAATAAGGTCATATGAGCCTAGAGGAAGGAGAGATATTGCAAATCCCGGAGGAAACTGGAGGAACTATGCAAGCAAAGTCGAAACAGACAACTTATCCATGCCATGAAGCACAGAAGAAGAAGAATTATTTCTAGATGACAGCATAACCCTCCATCATTTATCTCTGCATAACTTCAACGCATTGAGCGAACGATGAAAGCAAGTGATCTCCGAACGGAGTTGAATAATGAAAATAAAACAAAATATATTTCCTGTCGTTTTTCTAAAACTTTTTCCGCACATGTACACATGCATTTGTGAGAGTATTTTTAGACCTAAAATTCAATCATCACTATTCATATCAATTAAATTTTAATATGCAATGGTTGTAACACTCTCTTCACATGAGTTTTCAATAACAAAGAAGCACTAATAAAAATTTTAACACAGAGAAAGCCTTCACATTAAAAATGCCTCAGGTAGAATGTGATTAATATTAATGATAAATTTTGCGAAATTTTTGCACGCGAAAAAGTTTTAAACAGCAATAAAAAGATTAGCATTTAGGCTCGTGGACAATGACATCAGTTGCATTCTTCGAAAGTGATGCAATATCAGGGAAGCATACGCGGTGAACTTAATGCGTTCATATATTTATCTGTTTTATTTTATCTACATAAATGGATACCTCTGTTTGTTTTCAACGTCATTATCAGAGAAGTGTGTCCAGATATTCGCAAATTTCATATTCCGTGAGTGGTCACCAATGACCGCATACATAATGAAATACGCACGTTGTGCGCGACTGAAACGCGAGTCCAAGTAATGAAAATCGATAGATTTCAATCTGTCCTTGTCTGTCAAATCTTGTCTCACTGAGGCGCCGAAACGATGGTGGTAGTACCGACCAGTGGAGTACCGGGTGAATTAATATGCTCGCAGCATCGCTTCGAACAGTGTATTCTCACCGACGTTTCCCCAGATTATAAACAACTCGGCGTCCGCTCAATAAAAGAGGAACGACGAGAGGCCATAAAGCGAGAAATATTGAGGGAAAGAGTAGGGCGAATCCCGATGCGGCCCTCTGAATGTTTAATGGGGAAGGAATGAAAAAATAAACTCTCGCACTGCCAACACGTCTCCATGGCAACAGGGCGCCGAGCAAATGGCCGTTTGCATCGACGAATGCGGAGCGATGGATGAGTTACGCTCCTTTTCGCACTTATGGGCTATTTATAAACGGGTCGACATTTCCTCCCGAAGCAAACAAAGGGTTGCCGCGGGGCTCTGTATGATTGAAAGCTACACGGGTCGTGAAGGCTCCTAAGAACGACACGAAAAAGCACTAAGCCACAATAAAGTTTTAGAAACAACTACTACGGTTTCCTATCACAGTGATGCGAATGATCGTGCAGCACCTAATTTTTGCAAGAACCACAGAATTAGTTCCGTTGGGATACAACCTGAGACATACACTTTAAATGTACGTATAATACGACACATGGAAGGCGAGTAGAAATCTGATCAATTTACAAACATCGCTGGAAGTGTCATACCTATTTAGGCATCTATGTGGTTAATCATACTGCTTGTAGGAACGTAGGAGAGGAAGAATTCATTAATGTTCAAGGCATTCCTTTAGCCAGTCAATCATTTGACCATTGTGAAAACCATCGCTTTCCTGGAAACAAAACATTCACACCGGGGATGAGAATTGCACTGCCCTACCGACTACCATGTTTGTATTCAACCAAATCCTCATTTCACGTATCGCTAGAGTCAATAGTGATTTAACAAAACCTGCTTTCCTCAAGACATAAAAATAAATCTGACTCGTTGACAACTAATTTTTTTTATTTTCAGGTAAACAAGTCATTTTCGATACACCCTGTTTTGACTTTTAGAGAAACGTACAATTTTATCACTATGTAAATACGAAATTTCCCTCGAATGAAAATTTTTCAATCAACTAAATTAAATAAATAATACTTTTATAGGGTTATCCAAATGAGAAATCTTTTACATCACCATAGGAATCGCTCCAGCAAGGAGGAGGTGATAAAACTATTGAGTTAGGAGAAAGAGGAATTTGCCTCTTTCTCTTCACTCAATAGTTTGCCACTTTGCCTCAAAAAAAAGGTTGATGCATAGGAATATCATCCATCAAAGTCCGATATATCTCCGCAATCTAGACATCTGTCAATAATGAACTACTGGCACTACAAAATTCATGCCGGGATTCTTCGTGTACCAGAGAATTTTCCTTAGGAAATGCTATGACAGTGGGAAACATATTTCAGTCCTCCTTGGTGGTTTAGTGAGAGAAATGGCTTGAGAGAATTTTCGCCATTAGATTATGCAACGCGGGACACACATTCGAAAAACTGCCTATTCATGATCCCTAGCACAATGGGGTGCGCCAGGTCATAATGAACAATTCCTCATTTTTAGGTTTCCCAGAAGAATATACTAATTTCCCATAGGAAAATGATGACAGAAATGCAATTCGGATGTGCATTTTCATTTTGGCAAGTCCAAGTGAATTCCTGGTTTAACATTCGCAAAGTGAAAAGTAGAGAAATACTGTTCCTTACAGTTCAAGAATGTCTAAAAATCAAGAGAAATTGTACCTTACGTAGGTTTAGAGGGGTTGAAATTTTTGAAATAAATTTTTAAAATGAGTCCTTCTTGCCTAGGATCATGAATCGTTTCTTACGATGTTTCTCCCAAGGACAGGGTAATTTAGACGGGAAGTTGTTTCCCCATGCCATTTTCTGACTGAACTGAAACTGAATAACACTTGACTACTAGTTTTTGATACCCCAACGCCTCATAGAAAAATATGAGATTCAATCTATATAATGACACTTAATAGGATAACCTTGAACTCAGATAAAGTATTCTTACGGAGATTTTCCGCATTTGAAAATTTACCATGCCAAAATTATAATTAAACTAATGCAACACACCTAAAAATGAGTGAGGACATTAGTGAACGCAACGGAGAGCTTCTTATTCTATCAACCAAAAATTTATTTCTAGATTACATCAAATTCTATCAAATAATTTAATTTTAGGTGGCTATGATAACGTTTATCGAAAAAAATTTAAAATGAAAAGTTAAATACTTCTCACATTGAAACATGCGGGAGAAAAACAACTTCAGAAAAGAATCAGCGTATTTTCCCGTCATTGCCTCATCTTTAGGAGCAGTGTGGAGTCTCAATTATTACAAGGGAGTCAAATGTTATATCAAGTGTCTGCTACAACTTTGTGAAAGTTTTACTTTTCCTCAACTCTCCGTGAGATTAGAGGATCCTTCATTCCATTTTATTTTTCTTCTTCAACACAACGATAAAATTTACTTTCTTCTCTCCAGACTTTTTGACAAATACAGTGGTTCTTCTTTGAACCTTAAACTAGTATTCAAACAACTCTAACTCCGATGGTTGTCATATATTTTCCAAGTCATTCAAATACTATCTAAAAGCACAGAGCAATTAAAACATGTATCCGCGCATTTTAGGAAGCAAATTCACAGAGAAAATTGTCGTTTTCTGAGCATAAAATGTGTTGGAATAACAGTACGGACTAGAGAGATTCTGGCGTCTACTGACTTACTGCACTATATCCTGAACGTGCTGTTACTTGCAATACTAATGTCTTGTTTTCAGGTCAGCCAAATTTCCATGGCATCAATTGATATTATGCTCAACATTTTAAAGATTTTGCTAAATAATTTGCTCCGATACCATTCCAGGCACCATGCAGTCTGAGATCGGACCTCTGTATCTAAATTAAATGGCAACCGCACCAGTTTCCTTGATCTCAGCCTGAAATTCAGCCATCTAAGGATTATTCGTTCCTTTAATTGCGGAGGCCATTTCTTATAATTGGGCAAAGCAAGAATATCTATTACGACTCGATCCAGAGCTAGTTTATGAGCTTTTAAAGAGAGTGATCAAAGGGGATTTTTGTAGCATGAACATTTTTTCCCAACAATCATTCCTAACCGGAATGAAGGGATTGCAGGAATCGAGGGACGTCAGTAGTCACCCAGATATGCGCCTTCTACGCGGGGGAATGCACGACCACCCTTTCCCTCCGCATGAATAGCCACCGCTATTCTACCAAATCTCCCACCTTCCTTAATTATCCCATCCCCACTCACACTGCTTCCCATAACCAATATTTTGATGGCTGCTTCTCCCTTTCAGTGGTTAAAACCCTTCCCAAATCTGCAAGTATCATAGAGGTGAGAACCCGCGAGATGGTGCATATCTGGGTGTCCCAGTCATTTAAATCCCCCGGACTGAACCAAGCCTACTGAATGCATCCAATAGCTGCCTACACATCCCCTCCCACCCCCTCGTACATTTCCTATTAATACCTTACCTCTCCTTCCCTCACCCCTCCCCCGCACATGTCCTTTCCGCTCTTCCCCGAAAACGCCATTCTGTTGACGACGGTCGTGCCGTCAAAACGTAAAAAAACTACATAAGTGAGTGTCCTTTCTTAGTGTTTCTATATTTTAAAAATCTACATCTCTGTTTTTATATATTTGTACGTCGCCGAAGAGCGTTACATTTCGAATACACACACACAGACACACATATATAAATATATATATATATATATATATATATATATTACGACAGGGACGTTGAGTAAGGATATTAATAAAAGACTCGTAAAAACTTTGATATGGAGCGTAGCTATGTACGGCGCGGAAACGTGGTCATTGAAGCAGGAGGATAGAAGTAGACTGGAGGCTTTTGAAATGTGGGTGTGGAGAAGAATGGAGAAGGTGAAATGGACAGACAAGAAAACAAAGGAGGAAGTACTTGGTATGGTGGGGGAGGACAGGGGTTTGTTGGGAGAAATCCTATGGAGGCACGAAAAGTGGATGAAGGGGGTAGTGACCGGCAGCGGGATGTTGAAGACTGTAGGGAAGGAACAGGATAGGGATGTTGGACGGGATGAAGGGAGGAAGAAGGTACTCAGAGATGAAGAGGGACCTGATGTAGATGGTTTGCTAGGAGTCACAAAATATTTATTTAGTAGCTGTGTCCATCCAAAAACCTACCTTAACCGGTAGATTATCTAATAATAATATATATATATAATTATGACTTCCTCGGAAGAAACAGTAGTACTGTTTCTTCCGAGGGAGAAGGTGCTAAATTCCGTCGAAATTAATAAGAAATAACGTGTAAGTGTTCTTTTTATGTGTTCTTATATTGTTTGTTGCTGTCCAAGTTTTATATATATATATACACACACACTACTGTTTCTTCTGAGGAAGATGGAGCTAAATTCCGTCAAATTTAGTATGATATAATGTGTGAGAGTTCTTTTTATGTGTTCTTATAGTGTTTATTGCTATTCAAGTTTCTTTATTCAACGCTTCCGTTATTTAGGGATGTGGTCCACTTCCAACATAGAAGGTATAAACATAGTTGGCACTTCAGAAGGTAAAATACATTACTGGAGGTGCACGATGAGTATGGAATTGGTAGGAGAGTGTTAAAAAACGGTGGGAGAGGGAAGGGATTCGGGTTTAGAAGAAAGGACATGTTTTGCATCTTTATTTATTGCAAGGCATGGGAGTGGCTTTGGGACTGGGGGAGAATTTAATGACTGGATTGGTTGATTTAAATAGATATGATAAGTAGGTGGGACGTTTGAAAGTAACGCAGGGACATATGGGTAAAATGTTGGTGGTATAATTGTGGTTCATGAGGAGAGGGTAGAGGTTTTTTAGGATGGATCTCAGAGACTCTATGCTAGGGAGCGTTTGGTGTGCTGCGGGTGGCAACTGTTATAGTGTAAGTATTGTCCTTTGTTGGTCAGTTTTATATGCATAGAAATGGTGAACGTTTTGTTCATTAATGATATGTTTATATCTAGATATAAACTGTTGTTTAGCTAGATATAAAATGCTGTTTAGCTCCTGATACCGATATTACCATGGCCACCATTGATGCCTCATCCCTTTATACATTAACTCCCGGGGATCGAGATGGTGCGGGGGCTAGCGTACTGGCTTCCTACCCAGAGGGCCCGGGTTCAAATCCCGGCGGTGTTGAATATTTTTCAGAGGTATCTCGATCCCTACTTGAGGTGCTTTGTGGAGGGCACTTTGAGTCAGTACGCCGTCCGTCGGATGGGACGTTAAGCTGCGGACCCCTTGGCGCCTTTCGTAAAGAGTAGGCTAATGCCGACGCCGGGTTTCTCTCCACTCTTCATCCTTTCCTATCCATCCCCTATGGCGCAAATGACCTCAGCTGTCGGTCGCCTCCCCTCAAAACTACTACTACTACATTAACTCCCCAATTAGAAGGTCTATCCCCGCTGCAATACTACCTCTCCCGACGCACTAAGCCACACATACCAGGGCGAAATTTCTCCTTAGCCTTCCTGATTTCACCCTCAACCGTAATTTCTTATCCTTTAACAATAAATTTTACTTGAGGATCAAGGGTTGTACATAGCGATCTCGTTTCTCTGTTTGAGTTATTATTCACATCCGTGAGACTTTTCTTCAAGATGTATATATATATATATATATATATATATATATATATATATATATATATATATATATATATATATATATATATATATATATATATATATACATGAAAGTAACCGCGGTCTTCCTCCCTATCTTCAACTTGAAAGTCTGGGTCTAATATTAATTTTTCACTCATTGAATTAGGGCGGGAGTAAATAAAATCATTCCTCTTATTGAAATGAAAGAAGTAACTTTGTAATTCCATGACAGATTTCAAAACCTTTTCTCTGCGAAAGATAAAATCACTGATATTGCGCTCGGAGACCCGAGGTCAAAGTTGGCCTTACGGAAAATACTGTGAGAGGAAGGACCACAAAGAGTAATATAACTTACATATTCATTCGGTGGAATGGTGTGGTGCATATGTGCACAAAGAGATCGCTGCATATAATTAAGTTGCTTCAATGGAATACGAACGTAATAAAACGCGTCCCATTACGCTAAATTACGCCGGGATAACCGACAATAGATATGAAATAGACGGGATATAAATAGATTACTCAAAATAGGTACACCGACTTGGATGTCCTTGGTTGGATATACTTCTGCCTCACTTTTCGTGGGGTACACAAAGTTGAAAAACATGCGAGCTCACTTTACAAAATGTAGGATTCACTAGAGGAGGCGCAGAAAAAGGTAAGACAGAAGTAAATAAGTGTGGCTATTTCGCCTCAATTACAACAGCTTAGGAATGCGCGAAAAATAATCCGGACCAGATGGAGGGGATGCTTTCCGGAAATCAGAATCATTCAATGACTAGCTGTCAGATCCGTGAAAAATAGTTACAGAAGAAAATATAGATGACAGGGTTACAGGATGAAGGATGATTGTAGTCCCTCCGTACAAGGAGAGACGTAGAGTGGACTAAAAGGTGCAGGAAACTCGAATTTAGTCGTTACAACGAATAATATTAGAAACCAACACTATCAGAAAATTATAAAACCCGAATAATATCAAATAAATTGATACCATCACTAAGAGGCTAAGCCACCTTATTTTCTCTCAGAATTTGCGATCTTAATGCAACCACACTAGTTAATGCAATACCTGAAATCGTAGAACCCAATTTTCCCTCCACACCTACAGTAAGTCCATCACATTTATCCCCAATTTTTTGCTGCTGTCTTAATAAACCCTTGCCGTACCCCTATCTCCGCACACTACTTGGATATGAATGTAAAGTCATTTCCCGGTTCTAGCGGGGATACACTTCCACCCCTCGTGACCTTGACGAAGGTCGGTTCGGTAGGATCCCAGCTCATAGCCTCACGAGTGAGTATTCAACTCTCAACATGTACCGAAATATTCACACATTTCGGGGCAAGAAGTACCCCATGTGTATTCAGAGTGATACGCGGCCCAGAAAACGCAACCTTTTTGAATCACAAGTCCGACCAACATTTTAGAACAAAATACCCCGGGATACAAGTCCCCGATTACATAACGGCGTCTAGATTTAATTTCGCCGGCATACTTCCAAAAGGAAACACGAATGAAAACGCGTGTACGCCTCTGTTGCGGAATGCAGTATTTTGATCGGGTGGAGCACGGAGTAGAAACGTGATCGATTCAAATTGAAAAAATAAAATAATGAAAAGGCCTTGTGTGAGACGTTAATAATACTCGGAGGGATTCACGGGCGCGACCGTGAGCCAGGTCAGAATCGTCGAGAACGAGAAATCGGTGCCCGCAAAAATCCTGAACTGGGAGAAAGAGATCGAGAAGAACCCCGCATGCGCGAAAAAGACGTTAACTCTAGCGCGGGAGGGCTGCGGAGGAGAGGGAATGGGGAAGGGGGGCGCGAAGGGTTATACGGGGGCGGAGAGAGAGAGAGAGAATTGGAATCTCTCTTTCTCGTCTACTTCACCCCGCTGCTTCCCCATTCCATCCTCATCCATTTCTAACTCCCCCATCCCCAACCATTGTCTCCCCACCCGCCTCCCTCTCCCTATCGACTCCCTCCCACGGAGCGACAAATACACCTATACACACACACACGAACACAAACCTCCCCCTCCCCACCCTCCTCCGATCCCCACCTCCACCCCTCGACGCTACCCCGCCCACTCCGTACCCCAGATAATCTCCACGGACGCGCAGGACGCCCTTCTATTTATAGAATCCGCTTTCGGAACGGCGCTCGAACGAGAGTCGAGTCAGAAGCCTCCTCGATCATTATATGCGTCTATTTCTAAAGCGCACCCTCGAAATCCTACCTCCTACTCCTCCTTCTTCTGCCCCCCTCTCCTCCCCCACGCCGACACGTTCAAAAACTCTTCTCGACATTCCCCTATCTCCCCGCACCCTCCCCCGCCCACCCTCCCGCCCGCCAAACACACCCCTCCCTCTCTCCTGTCCCTGCTGTCCCAAAAGCCCTTACCCAGTCTTAACACGGGAGTCTATATTTAGAAAGCGCCACACCGACAGCCCCATTCCCCCACTACCCTCCCGTCCCCGCCCCGCTTGCCCCCTCCTCTCCCCCCTATCCACCCGATGGGTACCGCCCACGTTCTCTCTCTCTCTCTCCTCTCCCCTCCCACTCACTCAGTCGATACGGATATAAAGGGTGAGAGGAGGAGGGTGTGTGGGGGAGTTGGAGGGAGGGTGGATAGGGAGATTGGTATAGTAGGGGGCGGAAGGTTCAGGGAGGGGAGCACGGAGGTGGCGAACGTGAAGCACACGGAGTTCAGGCTTTCGAATCCGCCGGCGAGACCGTTCGTGCGATTCCCTCCGGGGGCAGGTAAACACATGCGGGGAAGCATTACAACCCGAGGAGAGACGACTCCAATTCTCTCCCAAATTTACACTTTGTTCTCCCTCCCATCCTCAAGCCTACCAAAACCACCACTTGATGCCCCTTGCTCATTTACCCCCCAAGCCCCGCTTCGCATCCCCTTTCCAATTAGGGAATCCGGGCGTGGTCTTCCTCGCGGCCGAGAACGACGCGAACATCCGCCGGGGCTATGCTCGACGCCCCGAGATCGCCGGCCGACGCTCAGCTTTCCGGAGACATTTGTTTTTCTGGGCGTGACGAAAGACGAATACGGACCATCCGCATCCACATGATACCCTGTGAATGGGCATCACCTGCCAAACATCACACGGGGCGGGATGTGAATCTGAACCACTCAAGCACACTGCGCGAGAACATGAACGCATAATCGTTCATGTTCTGTCCATGAAATACTGGTAGTTGGAAAACTGTTATTTTTCACAATTAACACTAAAAAATCACAGCTATCAACCCGAAGGTTGTTCGTTTCACCATAGTAGTGCCATCAATGATTAATCATGAGCGTCAAATTCGTGGATAAGAGATAATGCAAAAATAAAACAAATTTTCCGTCCCTAAAAAAATCAAGGAAATAAGATGAAATAAAAAGATAATAAAAATGTTCTGATACCCTCGTGAAAGGCGTTAGTGGATTTCCATGGAGTTCCCAGAGTTTAATAACCGCAGATATACAAAAACTAGAAAGAGAAAAAGACAAAAGTGTGCACCTAGAAAATTAGAAAGCCAATTTCATGTAATGATGACCCTATTTGATGTGGGTTTTCAATCATTTCTTTCATTTTTCGCGGATAAAACAATATCCTAAGCACTCTTTCATCTTAAATGCATGGTCGTGGCTCTTGAGTAAAACGTAGTTTTAAAATGTGACCAATTAACCGTACGCGAGTGCATTAATCGGCACATTATAGTGTGCGCGTCACCAATATTTATGTATCTTACCTGTAAACAAAACCATGCGTTTCAGACACTGCAGCAGTTTTTACAGCCAGAATAAATCATTCTATGGAATTTTATGGTTAAAATTTTGATGATTTATTGGGGCAAAATAAAGTAGACGATGGAATCTTTTCACTTAATCGCACAAACATCTGTATTCTAAATATACGTCAGCCGAATGACAAATATTGATTATTCCGATTTCCAATAGCTGTCGTAAATTTGTGGGGGTATATATATATATATATATATATATATATGTACATATATATATAAACATATATATATGTACATATATATATGTACATATATATATATATACATATACACATATACATATATATACACACACACACACACACACACAAAAGCGTCCCCCCCTACTCCAAGTCGTTTGATCCAACTCCGAACAATAGGAGCGGCACAGAAAATTAAATTGCATTACTTTTGGAATATAAATATATATGTATATATATATATATATATATATATATATATATATATATATATACACACACACACAAACACACACATCCGCAAACAACCACACACATCTACGCATTTATGCTTATACACTTACTTCGCTTTAAAATATTTACCATATGATACTCTCTTTTGGCTATAACTAAAATAAATAGAACAAAATAACATTGTGGAACTTAAATTTCAAATCTGTTCGCATTTCGCATATTCATCCACCTTGGCATCGATGACGGAATATACTCCTGTATTATAGTCCTCCCATTCCCTGAGAAATAAGGGTCTCGGTACAAGTCATGGTGTTAAAGTATTATTTTCTATGATAAATTCTTAAAAAATAAGACAAAATTCATTAACAAGCATCTTGGGTAACCAGTAAAATATTCGACACTCCTCATTAACGACTAGTACAATATTCCTCATCAATTTGAGAAAACGGTCCTTAATCGATCCACATTTTTAAGTACCAGGGTAACATCGATTCATCAGCATATCTTTGACATGCCATTTGTTAAATTGGGACCTGAGAAGAGCAGGGCGACATAAAATGATTTTTATTAAATCTTCCATGAATCCATGTCGCCCGCAATGCATGCCCCGAAAATGTACGTGTTTACGTAATGCCTGGGCTTTAAGGATTTCTTCCCATCCCCCAAATCTCTTTCTTATACGCAATGGGGAAGATATCGACATTACGTATTAAATACGTTTAATTGCCTTATATATATTAACATAACCTCCTAATGGCCCCAATAGTATTTTTATAGCGAGTTGAAAGTGGAAATTGAGTGCCTCCCAGGCTATACATGTTCATGCATCAAATCATTTCCATACCTGTCACTGCTTGGCTGCTCAATATCGACACGTGACGTTCCGTAAACTTAGTCAATAGCAGTCGATATCAAAGAATAACGCAGAATTCTGGGCACGAGGTCAAAATGACTATCGAGGATTATTCCGTACACTGAGGGATGTCCTGAAGCTATGATAACTAATACGTTCGGTTACTACAAATAAATTATTACAATGAGCTGTGGTGAATACGTGAGCATCGTAAATAGGAGTGCCTGCTAGGGTCGTGGCGGAGCATAAATAATTATTCTAATTCAATCAATAATGATTCTCTGTGCGCGAAACAGCTGGAGCAAAATGAAGGGAAATTTCGATTCCAAGAAAATCAATCAATTAATTCGAGATTCTGCATACGGCTATTGCATAAATGGATACTGAACCCAAGCGTTTCCTGATAAATTATGCATAAGAGGAAATTGTGGGCATGAATTACATCACAAATAAATCGTCCCGATACATTTAAAAAACGTGAAAGGCATTGAATATGTTTGGCGGCGGTAAGCAAAGTTTGATTACAACCGATTTATCCTTCATTTTCCCAGCTGAACGGCCTTTTTTAATCGAGCGTCAATTAAGAGGAAAGCGCCTGTGTCATAGTTACGCGTGTAGCGGCCGTCCGCGTGGGAGTGGTGAAACGTCATTCAAAAATTTGCAAGTGGGATTGAATTATTATGAGTAGACCGACGTTGATTTTTAAAAATGTCCGCTATTCCAGGAACAGATTTTCAATGTGAGGCCGTGGGCTTCGTTATAAATTTTGAGATTTGCTCATATTTTCCAACTCATCAAATAGACTGACTCTGTAGCTTGTAACAAGATCATGAGCGTTGGTAACCGGACAACGCTCTCACAGGTGAAAAAAAACCTTCCAGCTTAATTCCATTTATTACCGCGTAGTTTTCTGAGGGAACCACATGACGTACGTCTCGTGAACATGCGATGTAGAATGCGCACACATAATGGCGTTCCTGTCACCCTTTTATGCGTGAAAGTCAAAATTTATACGGGTATTATTACAGAGTAGAAAAGAGTGAACACACGAGTCGATTGATAAGAGTACACAATCTCAAACCGGTTGTCACGTTCCACGAAAGATACGGTGATATCCTTTTAAGGCAACCGCCATTATCTATATATTGTCAAAAATATTTGTAGCCTTTTATCAACGCGAACTAATTTCCATTGAAATTTCAGGTATAATTTTTTACGTAAGCTAAAATAAATTCACACACCCCCACACATTCAGCTGCGAGACATCAATTCATAATCTGGTGGTGGTGTAACAATGAGCATGAGGACAAAGAATACGGTTGAGCATAAGGTGAGGAACCGTCATAAAATCATTACAGCATTATCGAACAAATGGTACAAATATTCAGGGTGTTTATGGAATTACCAGCTTAAAAGGTTTGCAGCTTCATGCCCTTCGTGAGTCTCAATATAGTGACTCAATACTTGGCATCAGCACGTTTCAGCAACTGCCCATGCCCTGTTTCACGCTCAAATGCGTAATTTGTCGAGAGTAAAAATTAAAAATTATGAAGGAATATGAAATTAAATTACAAATATTTTTCATTCGTTTATATTTTCCACAAGAAGAAATCATCAACAAAAAAATAATGGCATACGTCTACATATCTTTAGGATTGCACGAATGATTTTAAAACAATGGGTTTCACAAAGATAGTCCATGGAAGAACATGAACGATAACATTTCTCAACTTCTCATGGTATTTAAGTTTTTCGACTTACACAGTATGCTATATTTGTAGCACGTGTAAACCATTATAAAACCGAAAAAATACATAATTCCTACAGCATGCTTATCAAAATAAACCTAACTTTATTGAAATGACAAAACAATATGATTACATTTCCCTCAAAGTAGTAATAGACCATGGTTTAAGATTCTTCGACGGACAAAATAAAATCAGAATATCTAATATCAATATCTCCAATCCTGAGAAATTGAGAGCGATTTGACTCAAAGCGAGATTTGAACCTAGCGCCCGAGGGTCTTCAGGCAGTAGTGTCAGCGATCGAACTTTCCCACAGTTTCAAATATTAAATGAGCCCTTATATCCCATACGCCGATATAGGGGTGAAACTGTTGTACACGGAATCCAGGATGGACCCCTAAGACCGATCTCTCCCCACCTTGGCGCAGGTCATTACTCTTATTAACTCTTATTACAGTCAAGCCGACAAGCATTATGGAAATCGTGGATGCTTAAAGATCGTTGGACGCGGAGAGCAAGAGGAACTGACTGAGAACGACTACGAGTGGGAGAAGTTTGTCAGATTTGACGAAAAGTAAGACAGTCGAGAAGAGAGTGCCACTAAAGGATAGAATTTTGATCAAAAGGACCCGGTACTCGAAACATCAGACGCCTTAGGTTAGGGGTGTCAATGGGCATCACCCCAGTTGAACCCGGGCCATCATTTATTTGCTTGTTTGTAGCATGTTGAGCCTTTTTTCATTCATTAGGCTACACGGTCATCGAAAATCAGAAAATAAGAAGAGATAAAGGAGGAGCCACAAGGATTAAGTAATATCTTGAATAGTTACATTCATTAGATGCGGTGATATTTCCCTAGATGTATTGGTCCCAGGAAACGCAGTAGGCATTCCAAAGATTTTGCCATAGCGCAAGATGCAAGTTAAAAGACGTAGATGGTAAAAGAACTGTGATTAAAGAGCTGAATCACGCCTAAATGCTTCCCATAGGAAGGAGACCTTTTTTGCGCAAATTTGTAGAATAATTTTGTTTCCCCTACCTGCTCCCCGTTTTTCTAAGAGCTTGACACACAACTACTAGCTCGAGCCTCACAATCGTTGACGAAAGCACTTTACCTTGAAATTGAATGAAAGCATTCCCATCTCACTTTCGTTTTACAGAAGCACGAAAAGAACAAAATAATGCAATAATATTCCACCCCATCCCCTGCTTCTTCCCGTTACTTCCTCCCCCTTTTGTGGGAAAGGGTGGAGCCACACCCACGTGCAAATGGGGTGAGTGTGCGGGAACAAGATTTTTGCGATGGTGGAACGAGTAACCTTTAAGTGCAACGCGAAATACATGTGGCCCAAAAAAATTACACATCGAGCACTTTATCTGAAAATTTTCTGTTTATTCCCTTAGATTATCCTCGCATCAATATTTCTGGATTAAACAAAGATTGATGTTACAAAGGGGGCGACAGAGTAAGGAAAATGTTATGGTCATCCATATACCACAGTAGAGGAAAATTTCTTTCTCTTAAACTCAAACATCAACTCTTTTCCTCTTTTGGTGCTCAGGAGTGCAAGTCCCCTGAACACGAGGGCGCGTGGCAAGGGGTGCCAAGTCACTAACCATTATAGTAATTGTTTATTGATTCCTAGTCACAATTAGGTAACGACTAAAAATTAAGATGATACTTTAATTATATTCACGTTTAAAAAAGTTTTGCAAAAATTCATCACTATTCGTGACTATTCGCATACTGTTCATTTGACTCAAGGGAATAGCTACGGGGCAGAAAGAAATTAGATAGATCGACCAGGAGATGAGGAGTACAGCATTTTTTTACGCAGTATAAATAAGAAGATTAAAAAAATGCACATTGGTCAACGGGAATGCCTTATGACCCAAAGGTATTCCGAACGGTGGGCACACCCAACTGGATACGTATTCACGGCGAAATGCTTCTCAAGAATTACAATTTATCGGAATTGCTTGTTTTCACGTTAGTTGATTGTAGCTTTAGTAGTATTAGTAGTTAATACTTAGGCTAGTAGAAGTTGTTGTTATGGGAGGCGACCGAAAACTTAGTCATTTGCTCTTGTAAGGAAGAGTTGAGAGAAATCCGGCGTCGGGGTTAGCCTACTCTTAATAAAAAGCAACCAGGAGTTCACAGCAGCATAACGTCCCATCCGACGGACGGCGGACTGAATTAAGAGTGCTCTCCACAACGCGTTTCAAGTAGGGATCGGGATACCACCGAAAAATAACTTGCCGTCGCCAGGATTCAAACCCGATCCCTCTCGGTGGGAAGCCAATTCATTAGCCGCCCCACCATTCCGATCCCTTTAAATGCATACATACGAGGGTCATCCGGAAAGTAGTACCCGTTCGTGAAATAAAGACACAAAAGTAAATATTAACAAACATAAAAAATTTTATTTGAAAGAGGATACTTTAAACTACTTCTCAACATAATCTCCAAGCAAATTAAGGCATTTGTCATAACGTGTGACAAGTTTCTGTATTCCTGCTGCATAGTCCTTCGCCGCCAGCTCATTGAGATACGCGAGGGACCCATCTTGCACAAATTTTTGCATAATGCAGATGGTGTTTAACAATTTCATGAACAATTGTTCGAGAAACATTGGGAAAATGCTCACAGATGTCATCAATTGTGACGCGCCGATCGTTCCTCACGAATTCGTCAACTGAGCTCACCAGTTGGTCTGTAATGACAGACGGTCTCTCCGAACGCTCATCGTCGTGTGTGTTCCCCCTACCCATGTTGAAGTTGCGACACCACCGCCGAACAGACGACTCGTCCATTACATTGTCTCCATACACCTCCTTTAATTGGCGATGAATATCACATGGGCGAACGTTTCTTGCATTGAGGAATTTAATCACTGCCCTCACTTCACAACTGGCGGCGTTCTCAATTTTTTTAAACATTGTAAACAATCACAGAAACAACACAGGCAATGCTAGCATCACGCAACTTGGCTCAGAGAAGGCAGACAAGCCACTGAAGCTATCTGACCTCGTCCAGCGGCTACTCGCGTCGTCAGCACTTCATGCGGCACGAACGGGTACTACTTTCCGGATGACCCTCGTACATGGCGAGCAGGAGAATGAATGGTGGAGGCAAGTGAAAACTAAGAAGCACTTTACTTAAGAGGTGCTCCGATAACGGAGTTCATAACGCGTCGGGAACATCAGAATAAAGAATGAAAAAATATCCATGCCCACAAAGGGATAAAAAATTGACCTTTTGAGAAAATTATACTATTTACGAGGATAATCCAGCCGGCAAAGTAGGAAAAAAAATTGGCTGAAGGAAAGAGGGCATTCGAGTGATGAAAAGATTTTCTGTCGCACTGCCTAACTCTTTACGACTTAAATTTTGAAAAACTTAAAACTAATCACCTTGAAAAAGTCTAATTTTTTACCCGTGAAAGGAAGAAAAGAGCTTTTAACGAGTTAAGATGTCAAATTTACACGAATGGTCCACGAAAGATTCTTACAACTAACCCTCATACGAGCTAAATGTGCAACATTTATTAAAACATCAAAGCCAATGCCGTATTGCAAGTGTGAAGCAGAATAAAAAAGTTTCTTACTAAATTAATAAAACGAAGAGGGGAATAATCTCCGTGAATAGAGACAGGATTTACACAGAACTGATAATATTTAATTGCAGAATTTTCCCGATTGAAAATGACGCAAGATGTGAAACGCATTGAAATGAAGACATCGAATGAGCTGAAAGAAAAGGATGGGGACTTTATTGATAATTTAACGGAGCAGGAAAATCGGTGGTAAAAAAGGCAGAAGGAAAGGAGAACGAGAAAGTAAAAGATATAAATGGGAAACGATGAAAAAAAACACTTGCGATGCAAGCAGGACTTGGGCGACTTAAAAGAGAGGCCGCCCGACTTATTTATAATAAACAAGGGGGAAAACAACGAACAGAGTGTATGGGTATTCAGACAAAGAATAAAATAAAAAGGAATAAAATCATCAAACCTGAGAGGAACGAACGAAGCGAGAGGATGCAAGGAAAAAAAGTGAAGAATACCGGAGGCCGAGAACTCGCAAGTGGTTTGAGAGAAGAGGGCACACTGTCACAATAAGCAATTATCAGGAGAGCAGGAAGCTCAACACCTCGCGGTTTTTTTATAGAAGCTTCACATCACACGCTTTGATAAAAAAGAAATGGAACGAATAAGCGAATAACCAAAGTGATTCTGAGATATCAGACTCGTTCAGCGTTCAGGATTCAAACTTCTTCTGAGTTTGTACGTACGTCGCAAACCGTATGATGAACTGTCCGGAAAAATAGTCCACAACAGATAAGGCGTGTGAAGAACACTTCAAGTGTAGTCACACGCCAAGTGAGACGGATATAATAAAGATTATCGGCCACAAAAAATGCGGCTGAAACCAAACCGACTCCGGAATACACTAAAATAAAGAGGTAGAAACGAATCAAGATATCAATTGCAGAGTTTAATCAAATAACTCCTAAGCTCCAGTTTTCTATGAATAAATCACTGCTCACTCGATCTGTCTCCACCTCATATTTAATTTTTAGATCACTAGCTTTTTTCGGATGTGGTTTGTGAATATTTAAAGTGTTACAGAGTTAAATAAATGATCAAATATCTTGAAAAATAGAAATGGTGCATTTTATTTGTATCCCTGTGTAAATACCAAAATCTAAATGATGAACAAGTATAAATCATCGAACCGTGGATAGCTATGCGTCTGAAGTTCCATGGTGACTGCTAGTACGGCAGAGAGATGGAATTTTCGATCAATCAATCATTATAAGAGATATGAAAGCTTAAAAAAGGGGTCACAACCGTCACTCATGCGCGCACTGTTTACTCATGACATTCCCATTCGAAGCGTCGAAATAAGTAAAGAGGAAAGAAAAGTCAAGGGTGAGCGATTTACTAGATTCTCGTTCTTTCATGATTTCAGAATAAATAAAGATGTACAATACAAAGAAAGAAGCAATCAAGCTGAAATATAAATGACTACAATTAGAATGATAAAATAACGTTGCATACAACAAATGATATACGAGAGTCTAGAAGAGAGCTACAATTAATGTAGAATATTACGTCGGAAGCTTCCTCGCCATTTTCCCTTAGCCACCGATTCAACTTTGATGAGCACACCATAATGCGTTAAAGAGAGCTGAAACCGAATAAACCATTTCCTAAATATTTTTTGACGAATTACAAATTACGCACGGACCGTAGTCATGGGAGCAAATAGAAGTTCCCCTTTCATCTGCAAAAAAACAAAGAAAGATCGGGGAGAAAATTCAACCCGCCCCAACCCAAGAGCCCCAGACCGAATCAAGATGAAATTTTATTGAAAAAGACATAAGCGAGACAAATCATGATTGCCATAAATGGACGATGGCGAATAAAAAGGGTATACTATAATATATTTGGGAGGAGCTGTTCATATTCTTTTCTCACAAAATGTAATGTTTTTAACCAAAGAGAGATAGAGGGATGGAATGGGGGGTTAATGGAAGGTGTAGGGTGGAGGGGGAAGCACGATAAGTGTCCGAAAGCGGGCCGGAGGGAAGGAGGGAAGAATTGTGTGTGTGTTTGCGAGGGTGGGGGGGGAAGAAGGGGTCGAGGGAGAAGAGAGCGGAGGAAATGGGCGAGGGGCGTGGCGGCGGGAGGGGGAATAGCGAAGGGGTCGGGGAGGTTAGGGAGGGGAACAGAGAGAGGGAGATAGAGAGAGAGGAGACGCCCCCGCCTTCCCCATGCGCCGGCGTGGGCTGCAACGCCCGCAGGCAGGGGCTATTTTTAGGAACACGCCCTCTCCACATTTTCCTCCTGGGGGTCTTACGACTCTCCGCGCCCTCCCTTCCACTACTCTCCTCCGCCCCCTCCTCCATCGCCCCCACCGTCCCAATCCCCCCCCCAAGTATTTCCCACACCACCTAAACAACCAAAAGTGACACACCCCCTCCTCCTAGCTCTCCCAATACATCCACGAGTAACCCACTAATTCTCTCTCTCCCTATCTCCCATCCAACCACCCACCAGTCTCCTCCTCCTCCCTGCTACGAATAGAAGTCACTTAGCGCCCTCAACCCTCTCCTCCCTCCGTTCTCCTTCCTTCCTCCCTCCCTTTCTTCCTTCCCCATCGCACTTCTATGCGATCCGAAGAATACCTATTCTCCCCCCCCCCACCCTCTCTCTCTCTCCCTCGCTCCATCCCCTACCGACATATCCACACCACCCACCTTCCTTCCCCTGCTCCCCTCCCCCTTTCTCTCCTCCTTCACTTTGTAGCATACGTGAGCCCACACCGACTCACACCACCGACCCATTATTCATGGATGTATTCCGATTCCCATCCCTACGCTCCTAAAAGCGTGCACAATGCGCGCGGAAGTGGCAGGGAAGAAAAAAATCAAACGCACAAACGCTATTGGCTGGAGCCATTGAGGACAGGAAAATAAAAGCCCATCGCCTTGAAGGAACGGCGACGACGTCGTGACACGGAAGAAAGAAACGCCACCCAGTGAAAAAACTACTACACGTGGGTGCACGACTAGGCGTTAGTACGCGGATGATTTACGAATGGTTTCAGAGGGGATAAAATTTTCTCAAGGCGAGTTCCTTGTCACTATTTTACCATTAAGGAATTATATATCCAGGTATATAATACCTGTACATATACATATATATATATATATATATTCATTTATTTATATAAATCCTTACGTGTCCCAGGAAGCAGGGAGATAAAGACGAAAAAAACCTCTGCAGCTGTCTAGAGAAAAAATAATCAATCTCCTGCAAATAGCTGCCTGAAGTTGAGGACTGATGATTCACTTCGAAATAATTAGTAAACACGAACCAGATTACTCGCGAAAGAACGAATCGCATCGTATTTATGAGTTTCTCCGCGAACGAAAATCCCAACACATGAAATCATGAACACTGATTCGAACTAGACTCTCACCAGTACAATATTTGGTATCGATCCACAAGGTGGGACGGAAATGGGAACTGTAATAATCTCAGGGAGAGGGGACTGTTTTCAAATTACTCAAATTTCGCCAGCACGAAATACGTGCCTTCACAAGGGCTCGTGGAAATCTCACCGACCAAATGAGAAGTGAAGAAAGAATGTGTGTCAATTAATTTACCAAGACATTATGACGTGATCACCGTAGGAAATCAACGCGGACTCAATCTTCTCACACACGAGGGTGATACACGGAAATGAAAAACAACCTGTCATGTCTTCACCACGGATCCAGACTACGATTTCCGCATCGTAAATTAACTTTCCCGCTTTTTAATCGTGAGTCATTCTCTCTGGATAATCTAATTTTACACTCGCCAGGAAGATATCCCATCTTTAAAATCATTCATAGCTGCATCCTTCCCCGAAGTACGGAAAGTGTGCGCAGTGGCGGAATTCACGTTGGCTCCCTTTGCGTGTCGCAGGCAAAATGAAACTAAACCCAAATATTTTTAAGGCATTAAACGTTTTAGTAGACATAAAAAACCTCAATATGGTAGATAGTGTTTAAAAAATGCGGATTAAGGGTCATTTAGATCAGATGTGTCCTTGTTGGAGATACCTTGCAAATTTAGCAGCAGTTAGTGTATTTAATAGTGAGTAAACATATCAACAACAATCAAAATTTTAGGTATTCTCCAGCACCAAGGTTTCTTTAACTTTGCGATATTAATTAGGCATTTAACAGAATAATTAGGTGACATGTGGTTCTCCTCGATTTTCTGGCGAAATAATTTCAAAATATTTGGCTAAGTAGAGGATTGACCAAAATTCAAATATTTTTTTAATATAAGGCCAATGAATAAAACTGAAAACCCCGAAAACTGAAAATTACTCAGTTATATTTAAATGTTATACCATAAAGATAAAATATATCTTAATTTTTGACTTAGCAAAATATAACACGAAAACTATATTTTTAGATGGCTCGGGTGAGAGATTACTTCCATAATCATGGATCTACCCTTATTTATTCTATTTTAGGCCTTCTATTCGAAACGATAAGAGCTGTGCCCTTGTATTTTTGCCGTATCGGTAATTTTCTTTCACTAGGGCAGCACATTTTGGCACGTATATCCGTTTTCGGGTTTCAATGATTTATTTTCGACATTGGGATATAACGATCGTGTTTTAATAACCAGTATGATGCGCCAAATATTCAAAGATTTTTTTCCTCCGAGTATTTAATACCTTCTGCCTTATTTTGCTGTTTGCACCTCAACTTGATCGCCGCTTCCTTATGCCGTCACGTGATAATAAAACGCCGATGAACCTGGAGAAATTTGAGTCAATGAGTCAAAATTCATCCACTGAGTCAATGAATTAGAAACTACCCCCCGATGTCGATGATTCAACCACCCATAAATTTAACTCCTGGCCAATTTAATTTGACCAATAAGCATCTTCGGAAGAGGTTCACACCTGACCGAAAGATGTGATGCCCAGGACCACCTCTCGAGGCTTTCTGTCCCTACCGAACGTCGGATGACATGAATGTCGGATGGGCGGGAGGGTCGAGGGGGGTTCCGCGAAGCGATAGCGATCTATGAAATCGCGTAATTTCTGCGAACTGGGTCCGGGGAGGCGGATCACCCACGGGGTAACCCGGGAGGGGAGTGGGTGGTTCAAAGACGCGAGATCTCGGTACTCAACAGCCGTTCACCACTTCCCGACGGAGGAGAAGCAAGAGAGGGATGACGGCCTCGTGGCTTCATCCGTGGCCCGCATCCCTCGACCGACTCCGCGGAAACCCGGCACAATCCTCGCATCTACAACAGCAGCACCCATCCACCTATCCTACCACGTCCGCCCCACCTTTCTTCCCAGTTCACGCAACACCCTCCCAGTTCCCTGGCATCCACTCATCCCCACACGCCATCTCAAACCCCCATCCCCCACGTTCCTCTTCTCCTTACGTCCCTCTTTCTGCCCCCCCCCCCCCGACCCCCTTCTCTTTTTCGCCCTCTCCGAAACTCCTCTCCTCCCACCCCCTGACACACACCCCACCAACCACACCCTCCCCCCCGCCTCACCCTCTCCCCCTCCTTACCCTGACTTCATGCCCCCTCATCGATCCAAAGTGTGACCTTCAAAAAACCCCTTCCCTAGCGCCACGCCCCACTTTGCCACTGCTTCCCGCCTACCCTCCTCCCCTTTCCCCCTCGCCACACCCGATCCTGAACCCTCTCCACCCCCCTCCCCCGCGGGATCTCTCCTTTCCTCCCTATACATCCCCTCCCCACGCGGCACGACGTTTGCTCTTGTGTCCTGACGGGGTTGGGAGGGGAGATGGAAGCGGGAGGGAGGGCATCGGGAAAGCGTGGAAAGTAAAAATAGTGGGAATCGCACAAAAAAGGGAGTGGATGAGTGCGCAGGCCGATGCCTGTATTCATCCATAGAGCGAGCGGGTGAGAGTCATTTAACTTTACCTACAAATAATTCCAGATCATTTGAACACTGCTCTTTCTTTTTTCACGGCAAGGGTTGAGACCTCGGAAGGGATGAATTAAATAAAATATACATACCTATAGAATCCCTGATATTTTACCGGACTGATCACTTCAACAAAAGATTATAAAGTACACGAATATATAATTACAAACAGAATAATCAACCAAAAGGTCGGTTTGGTGGGTGATGATAGAGTTCACCCAGTACTAAGCCCGATGGCGTGTGAAATTCACCCATCAGGGTAGGGGGGCCAGTTTCTTCCCCTGTGCCGGATATGGTTTCTCAGGAAGATTTGGTATCCAAAAAATCAGATAGCTTGGGTGGAGTTGCAGGTGCCCAGAGAGGCTTGCCCGAGAATCGAACCCGTGCCCTCCAGTCAGTAGTCCCTGGCTCTACCGCTGGACTACCGCGACTCATATGTGTATATATATATATATATATATATATATATATATATATATATATATATATATACATATATTATATATATGTAAATATATTTTTTTATAACCTTCACATTGTTTCTATTGACATTGGAACCAGAGGGAAATAACGTAATAACCTCATAACGGCATCCTTCGCATGTGCCTACAACCTGTGAAGGAATAAGAATTTGGAAACTGATTCAGCGAATGCTGTTAATCCTAACATATCTAAAAAAAGAAGCACACGCCTTTACGTGTGTGGCGTACACTTCGGAACGAAAAACTCTAGCATCACCTCTAAAAGAAATTATTCGTTCTTCGAAGATGAGAGAACACCTACATGAATCCGTTCATCCCCAGTTTTGTTTGAAATTTACCGAGCTCCTACGAAAAACTTCAATCTCGTGTCCACGTAATGTCTCACTTCCTTGGATTACGCGAGGGTTAGCTTCCCCGAATTCCGCTTGCATCCTCCTGAATGCCATCCATGCCCGAGGACATTTCGACATCTCATTTCGTTCTGGATAATGCTTCGGGAGGTGGGTGGACTCACACCCACAGGGCCATAAATAATTTGTACGCTTGTCTAGGTGATCACCAACACTTCCGTCTTGAAGTGAGGGTGAGTAGCGGGTAAAGAACGAGGTAATAATTTCTTCCACAGCGGCCTTGCGCGGATCGGTAGCCCTGCAGTGTGGGAGGAGGGAGGGAGGTTCGCAGGCGGGGGAGAAGGGAGGGAAGTTGGGCAGGGCGGGCACTATGATGGCACGTGTTTGACAGATAGAAGGCCAGGGGTTGTGCAGAGGAGGAATGGGAGGAGACAGAAAACTGCACGAGTTGGCTCGCTTAAATTTGTTATGATTACTATGGAGGTCGTTTCCGGGGACTTGTTCGTCAATTTACGGTGATATAATTTCACGAGACTTGACTTTGGGTGGAGGGGGGAAAGGTTTCCTACGTATTTTGAGGCGAAACGCCGTGGATAATTCTCGGTCGAGGCCACACACCGTTTATCGTCTTGCAATAGAGAGGTCTCGGGAATACTGAATCTGCCAGGCCGGAACGAAATAGCCAGGTTGCGATGCTATGATTCAAAACGACGTCCCAATTATTAAAGTGCGTTCCCGAAGAGGACACAGCCAGGAATAACGTAGTTAAAAATTCGCGGAAGTCAGCAGCGAATGCTCCTCTTCACCGATTTCTCCGTGAGCAAATTGCCTTCTCTGCCGGTTATGAATACACTCTTAAAACCTGAACTGGTAAGTTTTTATTTGTACCAGTATGCACCACTTTTTGGGAACGTCGTAGATATTCAATACTTCTATTTATATTTTATGTAAATTATACCAGCATTTGATATAAAAAAATAAATGACGAGTTCAATTTGAATCGACAAAGAGAACGGATATTTTTCTTAAAGACGCGCTTGAAGGGTCGCAACTGCAGTCTATCTAAAAGCAAATTTCAACGTCCACTAGCAGAGTACATTGCTCTCTTCTTGCTAGAAACAAATCACCGTGAACAACTAAATCTTTGTCCTTAAAATTCCAAAAACGCACGTGATTGATACTAATTTAGAAACATATTACGAAAATTTGCGCGAATTCACGAAAACATTAAGAACAATAAAGGAGTCATGATGCCAAATTACTGAATTTCCGCTCTGGAATCGGAAAACCGCCCTCAATTCCGCGTACCAAAACATCCACTGAGAGAAAAAAAGTAAAAAAAACAAATATATCCCTGGACGCGCTTGCGCAATGTCTAACATACCCGAAAACCTTTGGAATATGGGGGTGATCTTCCGCATAATTTTCGTGCGTCCCTGTTCTGGACTCAGGGGTATCACCGGGATGAAATTCGAGCAGGGATAGCAGGGGACAAAACGAGCGCAGAAAGGCAACGTTATGGCTTATCAAAGCGAAACACACATCCAGAAATCATGCACGAGGAGACGAAGGAAGTCGAGGGTGAATAGGGATGGGGAGAGGAGAAGGGGGCGTTCGGAATGGCGACGGGGACGCCAGCGCCCTGCGCGGGGGGTGGCAGCGGGTGAGGGAGGCACGTGTGCTGGAGAGGGAGCAAAAGGAGGTTCGATGGGGAGGCAAGTCCCACGCGAGCGGTGGCAACGATATCGGCGACGATAAGGGAATAAGAATAGCAGAATCGATATGGGCCGATATAGTCCGCCGCTATTGTAGTCCTCGTTATGGAGTTTTCGTCCTACCCACCTCCTCCACCCCCACCCGAAGTGAGATCGGGGAAGCGGACTGGGGATAGTGGAGGGAAGGAGAGAGACAGCAGTTGGGGGTGGTGGTGAGAGAGGGGGAGAGGAAGCGACGATTGCAACACAAGGCGATTGGGGTAGGGGAAAGGGGAGGGAAAGTGGGCATGGGAGGGAAGGGAGTAAGGGGGAAATAGCACGGAAGGAAACCCACAAACGGTGACTCGTTTGGTTATTCCACGGGGAGAGGAACAAATTTGAATTCTAACTCTGATGAAGCCACCTACACGTGTACATACTCCCCCCCAAGGCAGAAACAATCGTTAAGTCAACAGATACGTGCGCAGAGATACGATCCCTTTCCTCGAGTGCAGCAATGGGTTCAGATCGCTTGGAAAAAATATTGGGAGTGGATTACAACGGGAGAATAACCTATCGAAACGAAGAGAACTCGGTCAACACCGAAACGGATGAAAGAATGAGGAAAACGCTACGATTCGATATAAAAGGAGTTACACCGGGGACTCCACCAATCACCACCACTTTCCAACGCACGATCGGAACGGGGAATAGAAGAAATATCACGAATGGGTGACAAAAAGAGATGAATGGGAATCAGGAGGAAACTATTGACCACCACGACGCAGGTGAACTGAATCAAAAGGAATCTCAAGTATCCTTGGATGCAAATGAATGGCGCATTTCAAAGGCGAGAACACGAGAATTATGAGGAAACAAACCAAAGTTCAGAGCTCGGAAAAGAGAAACTGTCGGGAAACGTGGCCATTTGGATCAAGTGGAGTCTTTCGTCTCCCTTGGAAGCAACATAATGTGGAATGGGATGAGTCCCACGGATAGCATTGGTCATATTGAAAGCATTCATAATGGAGAGGCAAATTCCGTGTTCAACAAAGACGTGCTCGAAGAAACAGGACGTAAAAATGACCGTGTATTCTCCCTAGATGTCTACAGATCAGATGCGTGAGATTGGAAAAAAAACCCACCAGAGAATATTTCGTCCCCAGGCAGATCTGCAGGCTGATGCTGAATATAAAACGAGATTAAAAAATGAGAGGGGGGTCATCGTTCGGCAGTGAAGAAGGTGAAGTTGACATAGGAAGTCATTTAACGGTATGATGTTTTAATAAAAAAACTGATGTCAAGGAAACTCCCTTACAAGTATCTCTTCCTCACTTCCTCTCATATTTCGCATCAGAATTAAACGAACGGCATCACATATACATGTACTACGTGCATGACCATTGTGAATTAAGGGACGTTATTCTCTTAACATTGCATGAAGTACACATTTTAACATTAACATTTCGTTAAATTCCTAAAGTTTCAAATTCCAAATCAAAATTACACGCTACCGTGCAACCAATGCATTCGGGTGGCATTGAAGCCCTTCTCTTTATTGACGAGAACAAGAATCAAGAGCACTTAGCAAAGAATATTACCGATTGATTGGCAATCAAAGCACAATATTTTAGCGGGTAACTTAAAAGAGGAAGCAAACGATGAATCCTCGTTGGCGTACTTAAGAAACGAGTGCTTCAGTACTGCGGAACGAAATAACGTGCACAAAGGTAAAAAATATTAATATTGGCCTATTGTAAATGATTTCGGAACACAAAGTGATAAACAATAGTTAGGGCGGAAAGCTGAAAATAACGTGTAAATCTAGCATTTCGCACATGCTCCGCTATTTGTTTTGTAGCAACTATACGCATCAACGTGGGGAGGCCGCAGCGGATGGAGCCATAAAGGCGTGGATCAACTTTCGCAGAAATTAAGTAAAACCGGCGGAAGGTAATGAAATGCAAAGGATTTAAGAGCTGGATTTGACACATCACTCTGGTCGGTTTCAATGAATGCACGAGCTTTCAATTCCAGATTTACACGTGCGGTTTCCAGTCGCGTGACTAATAGATTATTTTAAATAATACAGGTTCAAAATTAAAACTAAATTACTTGGTAGCATTCTGCTCCGCATGATGTCACCACCCATAGTTTTGTTGAATAAAACTAAACTTTTACGAGAAATCTTTCAAGAACTTGAACAAGATATGAAATCCTACATTTTATTTTCTCCCTTTTAGCACACGTCCATCACACTAATCCGCACAACAATTGAATGCAACATTAATCGTACAATTTACAGTACAATGATGAATACATCTGTACGTATCCTGCTCATCTCTTTGTAGCTGCACTAAAATTATACAAAAAATATCACTATAACACTATTACATGATAAATATGAGATAATATCAAAATACTAATCGGAAGACAATAGAAAAGACAAATATGAACATTTCAAGACTTTGAGTGGTGAAATGTTTCCCAAAATATCAATACAGATAAATTTATCAATCAATTACGATCAAATTCCACAGCAAATCAGTTATCATGACGATAATCATTGAGGAGGATAAACATATGGGCGTATCGCGAAAGAACTCGATCACGGTCACACATTCAAACCCTGGACCAAAAATCTGTTTCGGAGAAAGAACCACCAACTCTGTGCTCTCTCTGCATCGCTATGCCAAATTCGCCTGTAGATCGATAGGAAATTAATACCGCTGAGCATTTATTCATAAACAGCAACAAAGAACCTAGTTCCGCAGACTGTCGTGAATCCCTTTCCCTGCATTCAGGAATGAAACTAAAATCTGCGCGAAAATACCATTCAGTCGTACGAATTACATCCACGACAGTCCCCTGAAGAAAAACCGCCGCACAGCGGGAAGAAACAGAATAAAAGGCAGTATCATTCAATTTTTGAACATTTCTAAAACCACAATTTGACTTTCAATTCCAACAGATATACAGGGTGCGTTCCAAAAGTCATAAAATTATTCTTTTTTTTTTATTTATTGAACAGATTTGCAAAAACACAAAATTCAGCAATTCTTAAAATTCGTCCCTGGGCCTCTACACTTTTTTTACAGCGTATCTACCACGAGATGTCCACGAAGACGCTCTGGAAGGCGTCTTCGGGGACATCTCTTAAGTTCTTCTTCACGGCTGTTTAGATCTCTTCGATGGGCGAAAAACGGGTACCTTTCAGGGCTGACTTAATCTGAGGGAACAAAAAGAAGTCTGCTGGGGCGACGCCAGGACTACAGGGAAGTGGAATAGTGGTGGTACCTGGTGTTTGGCCAGGAACTCTCGGACTCGTAGCGCGTTTTCGTGATGGAGTTGTCAGGTAGCGGAAAAATCTTTTCTTGTCCTGATGAACCTTTTTCGGAGTCTTTCCAGCACATCCACGTAGTAAAGGGCGTTAAATGTCTGTCCTTGAGAAAAAACTCCCTATGGAACGTTATTTACTGACG
Source organism: Hetaerina americana (assembly GCF_022747635.1). NCBI lineage: Eukaryota > Metazoa > Arthropoda > Insecta > Odonata > Calopterygidae > Hetaerina > Hetaerina americana. Next base: position 32,955,755 of record NW_027286985.1, on the reverse strand, counting down.
AAAAAGACACTGAGCATTGTTTCAACTTTTGATTTGCTCATTCTAGCCTTTTTGGGCTTGGGGGACTGGTCGGTGTGCCACTCAAAACTTTGGCGTTTTGTTTCTGGGTGGTATTCAAAAACCCAGGTTTCATCACTAAGGATGACGTTGTACAAAAAATCAGGTTCATTCAATACGTTGCAAAAGTTCACTTGGAATTTCCGTTTGTCTAACGTGACACGGTCGGCGCGCAGAGGTTTACAATAACTGACGTCCTGCCGCTTTAACAGATTGGAGAGCACTGAGACCGATTTTTCGGCAAAGCTTAAGCAGCCCCCCCCTCCCCTCCCACCTACTCCAAGTGGTTTGATCCCACTCCGACCAATAGGAGCGGTGCGGGGAATTCAATTACATTACCTTTGGAACGCACCTTGTATGTTAAGTGGCTCATGTCAAACTTAAGTGCCAAGTTCATGTGATTCAAATGAGTAGTGACAATAACAAATACTGCGCTTGCTAGGAGAAGTGTTGACACCGCAAGGAGAATCTTTTTTCTAACAGTCTCAGGATACGACAAATCAGACTTAAAAAAGGGAAACTTATTGGGATATCAATAGAATAGATCGGCAGCACTCTTTTGTTATTCTGGGTCGAAAGAAAAATTACGTGACATACGAGAGAGTGCAACAAGCCGATTTTATGTCAGGTTTAAGCTAACGGCATCAAAAAGCTCACCTTAAAGAAATGTTTGTTAGGTCATGAAGCGGATCCCGCAATTTCTCGCGACTACGGTTTGGATTCGCTGTCCAAATGCTCGCGGGTTCTTCCTCAAACCTTCTAAGATCAAGGAAATTAAGCGAAATTATGCGGTTATCACCAAGCTGATGTAGCATTGGTATTATAAACGTGAGCACAGCCGTTTTCCTCCTCCGCACGTAGGCTTAGCGAACTAGTACTCAGCTGAAATACACATACTTCGAATATTCCAGAACACATTTCTGAATTTTAAAAACATTTGAACAAAAAATCTAAAATTTTAATGCATATTAGCGGATGACTCCGTTAAAAGTTACTGTTGCGGCATCTCCTGCTGTTTCTTTGAATTAATCTTAATTTATTTACTTTATATTCAATTTCTGCATATTTCATATACATAGAAGACAGGTTTTCTTGAAAACATCGATTTCTATCAAAATGTTTCGAGGTTCCCTTAAGGATGACTTCCGATAACAGTGAGGACTGCTACTGAATGCCCCCAATCAGGGGGCGAGAACAACTAATGATGGACATAGCGCAAGGTAGTACAGATTCAGAAGCCAGAAATCCTCAGCGATAAATTATAAATTCTGGATGAGAACTTCATATCTTTTTTTCCAGTGATTCTTAAAAAATCATAGCTTAATAAATGAGGAATATATCATAGATGTATCTCCATTGCTACCAGGCACGCTGTTGGCTCAATAAAATCAGGATATGTAAGAGATAAGGATAGAAATAATAAAAAAACTGCTTCGAGGTGAATGTTTTTTGTATATATTTTCGATATTTTAACGCATAAATTTCCAATCGAAAAACTTTCATTAATTTTTTCTCCACAGAGAGAAAATAATGGATATTTTACCGAAGATTCTCATTCATTCAAATACTTTTCTCTCCTCAATAAAGAATAAACTTTTACGTGAGAAAGGAACGTGTTGTTCTAATGAATTACTCATAAGCAGCATTCAAACTCCATTGAGTAGTATGTTTATTCTTCAACAAGTGACATTCGATTTAATTTCGCAATTTCCGAAGAGCAATAAGAAATATTTTTATTTGGTTTTTGGAATTCATAAGGATGTATTTCTATGAGAAAATATGGGGTTAATCCAAAGCAATGTTATAATTTATAAATAATGCATACGTAATTAAAATATGTCCGAAAAATGATTTTGATTTTTGGATTTCATGACCCCATAATCCTTATATAGGTAATTCTTACGTGGATACGAGAATTTATTGTAAAGAGGATGGGAGTAAATTATATTTTATAATAAGAGTTGCTATCACAACGAAGCGACCATCCAAAGAGAGAGAGAAAGAGAGAAATAGGTATAATGAGAGGGAGGGGACCCAAATATAGAAGAGAAAGGCAGTGGACAGAGAGGAGAAGGCGAGCGGGGAATTGAGGTGATCGAAGGCAAAGACGTAAGGCGAAGACGAAAAAAATCATGGAAGGTATTCCCCTCCCCTCAGGGCATTGGCGATTTTGACCTTTGGGAAAAATATAATCCTTAAGGTCGCGTGGGTGATTCCTCTCTCTCCCTCCTCCCAAACGGCTTCCGAAGGAGAATTGAAACGGTCACCAGAAACATTGCCCCACGCCCAGCGACCCAAAGGCGCGCAAAATGACTTTCGAAACTACATGAGGTTCCAGCGCCCCATTCGGAGCGGGAGAGTTGTGGGGGAGGGGACGGGGAATAGGCAGTGGTCGTGCCGGCTGGGGAAAAGCCTCTCGCCAATGGCAATCTCCGCACGCATTTAAGTCGGACGATACACGCTCTCCCCCTTCCAGGGGTTCAACTCCACAACACGATGCGCGAGAGTGGATTTCGACTAGGAAATCCCAGAGAGACTTCTCGACGAACCGGAAGAAAGAGCCATACGCGTGGTTAAATCCTCAGTCCAGTGCAGATTAAAGTGTATGCTCAAGGGTATGCTGTAGTCCAGTGGGTAAAACGATGGACCACTGTTCGTTGCGCCCGGGTTCGATTCCCAGGGACGCCTCTTCGAACTATCGGGTTTGCTCAAATTGTGTGGTTTTTCGTGCGCAGATCTACCCGGGAAATCACAGGAGGCGCCGGGAAAAGAACTGATCCTCCTACCCTGATGTGTGAAGTTTACACACCGTTGAGCTTAGTATTGGGTGAACTCCAGGAACCGACCTTCCTTTAGGGTTGAAAACTGTGGTCGGTGGTTCCACACAATTGCGTTGGAATTGTGTGATTTTCTAGCACTGTAACCAATTTAGGAAAATCAACGATTTAACTTTTGTTTGGTCCACAGTTTTTACATTTTGAAAACGTAAAAACGCCAGTTGGGAACTCTTAGAGTCAGTCAGGGATGAGCAGGAAATACGGATCAAAAAAAATTATCGGTGCTGATTAAATTGCATCGTTTGTACATTTAACCCCAACTTCCCTGCTTTTATTTATTTTCAGTCAACACCTAAGTAATTCAATTTTGAAAACTGATACCTCCGTCGACAGTAATTAGGAAGAATAGACATCCTAGTGTACCAGTTTTAGCACCTCCAAATATTCTGTTTCTTTCCTGGAAGCGTAAATGATAGAATTCATATTTCAAACTTAGACCGGACTTTTTGGCATGAGTATGTAAAGGTATCATTATCGAAAATGGGTAGGTTTGAATCATGGATAAAATCAAGCCTCAATGTGTTTTTAGATTGATGAATAAAGTAATAATATTTACAATGAATTAAACTAATAGGAAATAATATCACTTTAAACATTTAACCTACATAGACAAATTCGATTTTTAGTAGCTACAATCCTTTACTTCTCTACATGCAAATATCAACCTTAATCAATTGCTTGGAAAGTAATCGTTTGTGTCCTAAGTAATCTTTGAGTGTGGGCAAGCAAACATAAACTTAATAATCTTAAAAACAAACGCAATATCAACTGTGCCCAATTTCTGTCTGAGCGATTATATTTAAGATTTCAATGATCGAAATTCAGTACTATTTTCCATCTATGAATAAACGCGTCAGAGTCGAGAATTGCATTTTCTCTGGCTACTAAATACAAACTACGTAAATGCATCCGCCGAAAAACAATAGTTTGCACCCATTTAACCTTTAACAGGCTATTTCAGTTGCAGCTAGTACAGCAATAAGCACTCAAAAATTTCGATTGGTTCCAAACCCAGCCTGCTGATTAGCAAAGTGTATTTGCATCGCAAATTTTTCCATCGATCAAATCACATCGCCACAAGAATTTGCAACTTATTCTCGAGAGTAACACACACATATTATTGAAAGTCCGCTTCATTCTTAATGAGAATATTTGCGGCACGTTCTCTCTACGGCGGGTATGAGAAGGAGGCTAAGACATGTTCATAAAGCCTTAGGGGGCCTAATAACGAAGTCCCTGATACTATCGAGAGCCTAATAATCGAATTCCATGCGCGAACGCGATAGAGGACGTCTCTCGAGATCATAAACAAGTCAAAAGGAAAATTATTGGTCGACTCTGGGGAATGTCACGCCCTGGCAGTCGTCGGCAAATTGCAGCATGTTTGAGACGTGCAGTGAGGCAAAAAATATAATATCTCTTTCATTCCACCGAGCTCTCCGTGCTTGCGCAAGCGACGTCGTGGATTATGCAGCGGGACGTGGGTGACTTACAAGCCCGCGTTCGATGCGTGTTCACCGATGTGCGATTCGAGTGGCTGCCAGCGTTTGTGTTTACATGCACGAAAACTGGCGTGGAAATCGGGTCTCCCGCCGCTGCGGCAGCAAAGTCAAGCCAAGGAATTAATTTACCGAAGGATATTGTCATATTGCCTCTACATGTAAATCCTTCCATAAGAGTTATGTTCTTCTAATTAATTTATTAAAGTTAATGAGAAGGGAGTTGAAATTTTCTGGACTAGCGACCGTCAAGTGGTCCATCCATTATATAGACCTCCGTACATACTCAGCCGTTAGAGATTCTTACTTCACGAGCAGACTCTCGATGAGTTGGTACTCTTGAGGTGAGTGATGCAAGTGAGATCTCACATTTTCTTGGATTTTATATCTTCAAATAATATCAACTTTCCGGACGGGACAAAAACTTGGTCCCAAAATTTTGCCATCATTTACCTTTCAAATGTTTATCCCTATCACCAATTCTTGGGTTGAAATGTAAAAAATAATTTACGTCAGACCAATTGGGCAACATCTCTGAATCAAAGTAGAGGGGTTATAGGATACTCAGAAAAGGACATTAAAATATTCTTCCGTGAACTTAATGCTTCAAGGACTGTACGACAGAAAATGATTGTTATCAAACACGCGTCCACCAACATCTCCCACTTCGGGGATTGCATTAAGCTTAAAGTAAAGAGCAGTATATAACTCGCACGAAGATGATCGACGTACCATTGAGATTTGCCAGTAGATTGGCCGGGAAAATGACATTTCGCACAAAATGACCTAGGACCGCGCGGGGCTTAAGAAAAAACATCACTCCATTATCAAGTTCGTGATCTCACTCTGATAAAAGGGATGGTCTGCCTACTTACTTCGTTCCTCACACTTCATTATATTTTGGCTAGATACTTCTCTTTCCGGCTTTAAAATTTCACACCCAATTTCAGATTGCTCAAAGTTTCCAAACTGAATGATAGAGAAATTTCGATTCTGAACCTAGACTACATAAGACATTTTCTTACTACGATGAAAGTTACACCTGCGCGATACTCGAATTTGAGCATCGGAGGGAAATGTTATTTTTATATCGAAATAGTATCGATCTATAGTCATCACAATAGCCACATTCGGGTCGAAAAATGCAGTTCCAATTTCTAGTTGCGGGTTATTTTGATATCGAAATAGTATCGATCTATGATCATCACAGTAGCCACATATAGGTCGAAAAATGCATTTCCAATTTCTAATTGTGGGAAGAATATCAACCATATGTCCCATTTAAAGTTAACCCCCAACAGTCACACAAGTATGTTTAGAGATCAAAATAGATTCGATCGCAGGCGTAAAGGATAAATAGTGTCGGTAGTGTATATATTTGTGCTATATCCTCTATGCATTTTATATGCATGCAGACCCATTTTTTATAGCATTGCTCTTGCATGATTTGAATATATCATGTTTTTTTAACAATTTTATTATTAAATATTTTGGCATGTAAGTATCCTCAATTCAATTGAATTCTTTGCGAATAACTTTGTTCAAGTGCATTATCGAACTAACAACTTTGAAGGGATGTAATGACGTCATAAGAATCCCTACCACACGCCCTTGAAGCAGATCGCGGGGTATCATGTAAAGGTAGATGCATGTCTCCGATTACCCACAAGTAGGAGACGTGCGTGAAAATGACGCAGTAACATCGGAACGGGTTGCATATCGCAATTGAATTATATTGCTAAAGTATACACCTAAGCTTTTCATTATCAATTTCAACAAAATAAATCCACCCAAATTATTGAATACTGTATGAAATGGCAAAAAATGTACTTACTTTAATTCCCCTAATGTAATTGAACCCACAATAATTATACATGCTATTGATATAGAATGATTATTCGTTATACCTCGATATTCCCAATGGGGTTGTTAATTACCTCCATATATTTTAAATCGCGGTTAATACCGAAGGTAATTACGTTACCAAATTTTATATCAAAATTCAATGCATAGTTAAACTTCGCGACTTGAAATCGCGGTGCGGAGCATTGTGTGCAAGGAAAAGAGCAGGTGACACTTCATATAGTCCTACGTACAGCGACTACGCTATTCGGTGATCGTTTCCTCGTAAAAAAAGTAAATTCCCAGATAGTAAGTAAATTGCTGACTCTGTGATAAGCACTAAGCACTTTTTTCAGTTCAAACAACACTAGGGAAAAAACCAATGACCGCACATGTGGATATAAAAAAAAGGGGGAACGCGGATAGGAACGTATTATTTTAGGTTGCCACGCTAAAAAAAATTCCCCAACATGAATTCCTCGAATAAATCCGACGAAAAATGGAGAGAAAAAAGTTCTTGCGTGCTGAAAACAAAAAAAATGAGAGAAACAGTGGACTTGGCGCCGTCGCGTGACATTTAAGTTTGACCAACACCGAACCAGCGTCTATCACATGTTAAAATTTATTAGAAAAGTACATAATTAAATTTTGCACATAACATGTTACGAGCTCGACATGTACACTCCTTTAACTGTATCCGATTGCATGTCAACGCACGTACAGATTCCAAAAATGAGAAGTAACACCGTCTAAAAAAATCCCACGTGGCAAACGCAGAAGTTCGACGAAAATCATATCGATTTTCTTAGGGACAAAGCGAAGTAAAAAAAACTCGAACCTCGATTACCGAAAATAATTATGGGGTTTCAGGGAATTAGGTTGACGGCAACAATGTTTTCTTTCGAAAGTATTGGATTATACTGTTCCATTTATGCTGTAAAATAATAAATTACATTTGAGCCACAGCATCTGTCTTTCCTTCGCATTTTCTCTTACTGAAACGCATTGTCAATTCACCATCATTCTAAGCAAATTGAAATATTTTTACGCAGAGTTTCCTTTTCTTTAACTTTGGCTAAAAATTTCTTTCCGGAAAAAATTTCAATTGAAGATCACAAATTCTCACGGTAAAATTTGTAACCTGCATACTGGTTGCACGAAAGTTAACCGCTCCTGGATGGGCGGCACATTGCATTTCATTGATTGAGGAGCTAATTAATTAGATAATAATGATATTACCCAATGAACTTCTTGGTCAAAGAAGAGCACACCTTTGCGTCAAATCCATTCGATAAAACGCAGATATACTAGTCGCATGCATATCCAAAGTCCCTGGAGTTTCAAATGTAAACGCTCATTAAATTGTTGGAGTTATGCCACCCATCTGTGATGACAATGGATAAACTTTTCTCCCTTTTCGCACTTCTTTGCATGAACGGTCTCCATTTTCACACAATTTTCTCATCACATTTGAAGTCAAAAACAGCTGCCTGGATTCTATTGAAGTCCATATTTAAATTCAGAATCTTAGGACACACGAGTTTCGGATTCCATGTCTTCCCACGCATGGGGACCGCTCCGCGCTTATGGATTAAATTGAGTGAGAGCATGTTAAGACTCGCGTCCCATTTGAAATCACACCGAGGTTGCAATTATCCTTTGAACTCGTTTCACGATAGAATGGTGTCGAACGAGGTGGCGTTTGAGTCGGGACTGCTGACAAGAACCCTCCGCGACATGAAATGTTCCGGCGATCTAAATGAGACATTTACATCTGACACTTGCGACGCTCCATTTTAAATATAGGCAGAAATGTAGCTTTCGAGGGGGGATGCGTATGGAGCCATTATATTATGGCTTGAAGTTCTTACCGCGTCGCAGTGAGCAAATGCGATGTCACGATACAGAAGATTACATACAATGCCGTCCATTTACACTGCCATGACGATGCCATGACGGTTTGGCGGCATTCGATTTATGTCACGAAGAAAAAGTCACATTAAAAAATTCCCGTTGCCCTGGACATGATAGGATACGTATGGACAACATTGCAGAAAACTGTCACTTGCCTCAAGTACTATGGGACATAGTCTTAAAAACATCAAAATCATGGTCACAACATGATATGAAAGAATAAACCGACTTATTAAAACATGAAAAGAAGCAGAATTTCTAGGAAAACGCATTTTACTCCTAGAGTACTTTAATTGTGGTCTCGGAAAAGACATCTATGAATCGCCACTCATACCACGGACGTAAGTCAACTTTCTCAGAGATTAACAGTGGAAAAAACATTTTTCTAGAATGATCATCTGACAGGCTATATCACCACTCCGGATAGGGAGTCGTAGGAATCCAAAATGCCAGTCCAATCAAATTGTGCTTTTCACCGCGATTTGCGAAGAGTTTTGAGAACTTCAGCTCGAAATCCCAGTATTTTCCGCAGTGTCCACGTATTTATTACCACATGATTCTCAGGTTCGGATTTATTTTGGTTTCTTCTGCTGCGCACGCTTATATCCTTAATCCCAATATAATATAAACCATCCCTGTTTCGACTTGAGGTGTACCTCAGTTCTAAAATAGATGAAATGGAAACATTAAAGAAAATTGGAAATCATTATACATATTTACTCGCGAATGATCGTCGAAATGGAGTGTAATAGGGGAAAAATTTGGTCCGATGGACAGAATTAAAAACGCATCCCTTAACCATAGGCTGACAATATAAGGCTCCTCATTGATCATTAAGGCAAAGATAGCCGATGCCATTTTCGACTAAAGGGGAAAGGTGGGAGATTAGGTAGTGGGGGAATTTCGAAGGGGATATTGGAAGAATGAAGAGTAAATCGGCGTCGGCATTGGCCTATTCTAATTACGTCAGACACCAGGGGTCACACGCAATTAAACGTCCCATCCGACGGGCGGCATACTCCAATTGAAGTGCTCTACAAATAATACCCCAAATAGGAATCGGGATACGTTAGCATAAAATTCTGCCATCGTCGGAAATAGAACCAGAGTCATTGTGGTGTAAAGCGACTGGGCCACCGCAGGAAACCCATCCCTGTAATTCTGGAAAATATTTCCAAATCCATTTCTGAAGCTCCTAAAAGTACCTGTCAAAAGAATGAGGGCCACATTATACAACACACCTATTTGACCAAAGATTTAGTCGACCGACTCGTGCTGGCATGAAGGATGAATACTTTTATACAATTACAATGCCAGGAGCATAAAGGGACGAAAGAAAATTTCCTCAGCTATGATATCAAGACTAAATTATTATTTTACTGAAAACAAAAGCGGACATGGTGATCTAGTGATCCCTTCCTAGGCTGCTTGCTTAGTAAGTTCAATCAATCTTGTCTTTGCGATTTGGAGGCAATTCATTTTTGTTAGTAAAACGTACCTTCGTTCCGCGTTGGCTCTAATTTTCTTATGGCCACACAAGTTGCCGTTTCCAGAGAAAAACACACAATTCCGAGAAAAACAATGAATACCAGTTTTTCTACGACTGCATACGTGACTGTTTCCGGTAAAATAGCATCCTTCTCCAAAGAATAAGGAAAACTCACCCATGGTAAGCGAAACGGAAAATTCCCTTCCACTAGATAAGGCGTTTATCTCAATTAAGTGTGTATGTGTGTGTTTGTATGGGTATATACACAAACATATGAATGTAGATATACTTGTATATGTACATCACACCTACACACACCTATATATACATATATATACATATATATATATATATATATATATATATATATATATATATATATATATATACAAATATATAAAAACACAGATGTAGATTTTTAGAATATAGAGACACAAAGAAAGGACACTCACAATTTGTTATTTTACGTTTCGACAGCACGGCTGTCGTCTTCAGAATGGCGTTCTCGGGGAAGAGCGGAGAGGATGTGCGGGGGAGAGGTGGGGGAAGGAGAGGTAAAGGGACCAATAGGAAATGAACAAGGGGGTGGGGGGGATATGTAGGCAGCCAATTGATGCATTCAGTGGGCTTGGTTCAGCCCGGGCGGTTTGAATGATTGGGCCACCCAGATATGCGCCATCTCGCGGGTTCTCACCTCTATTATACTCGCAGATTTGGGAAGGATTTCAATCACCGAAACAGAGAAGCAGTCGTCAAAAGATTGGTTGTGGGAAGCGGTGTGAGTAGGGATGGGATAATTAAGAAAGGTGGGGGATTTGGTGGAATAACGGTGGTTATTCATGCGGAGGGAAAGTGCGGTCGTGCATTCGCCCACGTAGAAGGCAGGGCAGAAGTTACAGGAGAGGCGATATATAATATTTTTTGAGGTACAGGTGGCGAGTGGTTGGGAGTTGGTACTGAGTGAGGGGGAGGGTCTTAAAAGATGACAGCATTTGCAGCGTGGGCGGTTGCATGGTGCGGATAGGGGCGGGGGAGAGACGGGGGTGCTTGAAGTTGGATTTGTGGACTTAAAGATGTCTCGCAGGTTCGACGGGCGTTTAAATGAAACAGAGGGACAGTGTGGGAATAAAAGTGATGTGGACTGAGTGTTATTGATAATTGGGAAGAGGTCACGGATTAGATGTTTAATTTTGTGGGTACCGGGGAAGAAAGTGGTGATAAGATTAGGGCATTTTGGGCGGTTTGGTTTGGGGAGGGGAGTGTATTGTGTTGACGGTTTGAGGATTTTACTGTTTAGCAGTTTTTCCGGGTACCCACATTTTCTGAGGGATTCATGCAGCTGGTCCAAGTATTTCTGTTGGGAGGGGGTGTTGTTGCAGAGACGGAAGCCACGGATAGAGAGTGAGAATGGGATGGAGCGCTTTGTGTGAGGAGGATGGCAGCTGTCGAAATGAAGATATTGTTGCTTATTGGTTGATTTAATGTGGACTGAAGTGTGAAACGTATTGTTTTGGAGGTGAATATCGATATCTAGGAAGGTAATATTCGAGTCGGATATAGAAGAAGTGAATGAAACTGAGGAGGAGGAGTTGAGAGAGGAAATGAAAGAGGATAAAGTTTCGCGTCCGTGGGACCAAAGGAGGAAAATATCATCAATATAGCGGGCCCAGAAAAGTGGTTTTAGGGTTTGTTGTTGCAGAAAGTCGTGTTCTAGTTTACCCATAAAAAGATTGGCGTATGCAGGAGCCATACGCGTGCCCATTGCAGTGCCTTTTATTTGTAAATATATTTTGTCATTGAATTGAAAAGCATTTTTGGTAAGAACGATTTGGCTTAATTCGAGGAGGAAATCTGTGGATGGGGTGTGTGGTGTGGATCGTAGGGAGAGGTAATGTTTCAGGGCTTCTAAGCCTTCTTTGTGGGGAATGGAGGTGTACAGAGATGTGACGTCTATCGTGGCCATGAGAATGGTTGTGTTATGCGGAATTGGGATTGAGTGTAGACGTTCCAGAAAGTGGTGCGAGTCTTTAATGTAAGAAGGGAGTGAAGTGGCTATCGGTTGAAGGTGGTGGTCTATTAATGCGGAGATTCGTTCTGTGGGTGAGTTGATGCTGGAGACAATAGGGCGTCCGGGGTTATTGGTTTTGTGTATTTTGGGTAGCAAATAGAAATGGGGAGTCTTAGGATTAGGTGGTGAAAGAATGGATATGTCTGTGGGGGAGAGACCTTCTTTGGGACCGAAATTGGAAAGAAAAGAGAGAATATCCTTTTGATAAGAAGGGTTTGGGTCTTGGGGCAGGGGGGCATAGCAGGAAATGTCATTTAATTGGCGCAATGCCTCGGCGTTATAGTCTACTTTGTTTAGCACGACAACGGATGACCCTTTGTCCGCCGTCGTGATTATGATATCTTTATTTAACGTTAAACGTCTGAGAGCTTGTCTCTCAGAGGGGGAAAGGTTGTCTGGTGGCTTAAGGGAATCTATGAATTTTTTGTCGGAAATCTTTGTCAGATTCCCTTCCCCCACCTCTCCCCCGCACATCCTCTCCGCTCTTCCCCGAGAACGCCATTCTGAAGACGACAGCCGTGCTGTCGAAACGTAAAATAACAAATTGTGAGTGTCCTTTCTTTGTGTCTCTATATTCTAAAAATCTACATCTGTGTTTTTATATATTTGTGTGTCGCCGATGAGCGTTCCATTTCGAAGATATTTTATATATATATATATATATATATATATATATATATATATATATATATAATAAAAAGATTTGGTCAAAGAAGCACATTTTTTATGCGCGTGTTTAACCTACCACCATCAGTACGAAGAGCTACTGTTACCGTTAACACTTACTCCAATAACTACTTCATCATATCATTTTATTATATTGTATCCAATACTTTTTCTGTGTGTTTATTATATACATACACACACACATACATTTTTTTTTTTAAGGTAATCTACCGGTTAAGGTAGGTTTTTGGATGGACACAACTAACAAATATTTTATTACTCCTAACAAAACACAAAATCCATCATCCTACTCTATATCAGGTCCCTCTTCATCTCTGAGTACTTTCTTCCTCCCTTCATCCCGTCCAACATCCCTATCCTGTTCCTTCCCTTTCCTCTTTTGCCCAACATTCTACCCTCTATCACAGTCTTCAACATCCCACTGCCGGTCAATACCCCCTTCATCCACTTTTCCTGCCTCCACATGATTTCTCCCAACAAACCCCTCTCTTCGCCCACCATACCAAGTACTTCCTCATTTGTTTTCTTCTCTGTCCATTTCACCTTCTCCATTCTTCTCCACACCCACATTTCAAAAGCCTCCAGTCTACGTCTACCCTCCTGCTTCAATGACCACGTTTCCGCGCCGTACATAGCTACGCTCCATATCAAAGTTTTTACGAGTCTTTTCTTAACATCCTTACTCAAAGTCCCCGTCATCAACTCCCTCCTCCTCGTGAAAGCCTCTTTGCCCAGCGCAATTCTTCTCCTTACGTCCCTACTACTTTGACCGTGTTGGTCCAAAACACTACCGAGATACGTAAACTGTTCTACCTGCTCTAGTTTTTGCCCTCCTATTTTAATGTTAAGCTTGGCCTTTTTCTTTCTAGAAAATCGCATAACCTTTGTTTTCTTAATATTGATTCTCATCCCATTGCTGTCGCACTGAATTTCCAATTCACTCAGCAATGCTTGCAGCCCCTTGGCTGACTGACAAACTAAAGCTTGGTCATCAGCAAACCTAAGTGATTTTACGAATTCCCCGCCCACTTTCATTCCTACCTCTAGTTCTTCCCATGCCTCTTTAATCATTTCCTCTGCATACAGGTTGAACAGCAACGGTGATAATGGGCAACCCTGCCTTACACCCCTTCCTAACACTGCCCATCCTGACTCCCCGTTTCCCACCCGCACCTGAGCAGTCTGACACATGTACAGGTTGCGGATTAGCCTCCTTTCCCTCCAATCTATTCCTATTTTCTGCAATATACTCATTAGTTTTTCCCAATTCACCCTATCAAACGCTTTTTCGAAATCTACGAAACAGGCAAATACCTCCTGGTTGTGTTCTATATTCCTCTCGATTAATAATCTCATTACTGCAATGGCATCACGCGTACCTCTCCCCTTCCTAAACCCAAACTGATCATCCCCTAAGTCTCACAAAGTCTTCCGGCCAGATTCCCTCCTCATAAATACTACGGATCAGCCCATATAGCCTCTTCCTCCCACATTTTCCCAAGCATTTCAAAAGTTCCACGGGAATGTTATCTACCCCCACGGCCTTATTTAGTTTCATCTCCCTTAATGCCCTTTCTATCTCATGGTCTAGTATGCCTGGACCTAAGCTGTCCTCCTCTACGTCATTTTCTTTTTCAATGTCTAACTTTGTTGGTCTGAGTTCTTTACCATACAGTTCTTCTATATACTCCTTCCATCTCTCTTGGATCTTTCCTGCGTCAACTATTACCTTACCCGCCTTATCTCTAACTGTTAGCATAGCTCTTCCTTTCTTACTTCCCGATAACGATTTAACTTTGCTGTACAGCGCACCGATTTCACCCTTCCTCTGCAGACTTTCCATATCCTCGCACTGCGTCTTCCACCATGCTTCTTTTGCTTTATTTGTTGCCCGCCTCAATTTATTGTTCAATTCTTTGTACTTCATTTTGCCTAATTCTGTATTCATATTCTTCCATTTTCTCCGCTCATCCATCTTTGTAATCATCTCATCCGTGATCCATGGTTTCCTAGTCCTTTTAGCGTTAACGGTTCCAATAGTGTCTTTTGCGGCTTTAGACAACCCCTTCTTGATCATTTCCCATTTTTCTTCGATAGTACTAAGCCCTTTACCATCCTCCATGATTTTCTCTACCGCCTGTTTGTATTCCTTCCTTTTCAACCCATTTAATGCTTCTACATTCCATTTTCTAACTCGCCGCCCCTGCCTTATCTTTTTGAAACGGATGCTACATTTCATCACAACTAAATTGTGGTCTGAGTCCGCATCCGCTCCCGGGAAGCTGTGGGAATTTATCACACTATTCCTAAACCTGTGTCTAACCAGGATATAATCTAGCTGATATCTTCCTGAGTCACCTGGCATTTTCCATGTATACCTGCGTCTTTTGTGGTGTCTAAACCAAGTGTTGGTGATGACTAACCCCTGTCTTCTGCAGAACTCAACTGCTTTCTCCCCGCGGTCATTCCTCGTGCCTAAACCGTAGTCCCCCACCTCATCACCATCTCTTCCTTCGCCTACCGTCGCATTCCAATCCCCCATCACTATCAAATGTTTCCCTGCGGGAACACACGCGATCATGTCCTCTAACTGATCGTATATCCTATCGACCTCTTCTTCCTTATGGTTGCTCGGTGGCATGTATACTTGAATAATAACTAAGTTCGTCGGTTCTGCTTTTATCTCCGCTAGTAGTATTCTATCCGTTACCTGCTCTATGTTGACTACGCTTCTCCCTACCTCTTCATTTAATACAATGGCAACCCCTCGTTGGCTCTCGTCCCCGCCGCTGTATATTATTCTATACTTATCACTCCAGTAATCCCCGCTATCTTTCCATCTCACCTCGCATAGACCTAAAATATCTATATTTCCCCTTTCCATCTCTCGCTTAACATTCTCCAATTTCCCTGTCCTCATCATTGTCCGAACATTCCACGTTCCTATTCTAACTAATTTCGTCTTCTTCTCCTGCGTCTTCTGTCCTGCTGCTGCTGGTTTTCCCTTGCAAGGGTTTCGTGGGATGACGACCGCGGAAGCCTTGCCTCCCCCGCTGCCGGGCACGACACACGGCCGATTGGGCCGAGCCCCGTGGTTGCCAGGACTCAAAATATCTCTATTGTCCATCATATTTTTCTAGGGAATGATAATTGAGGTGGTTTCCCGTTGCCTTCCTCAATAGTGTTTTTAACGTGACACCATCACTTAATGGCCGCCCCACTGGGGTCAGACGCCATTGCAGCCGCCTCACTGAGGAACAGACGCTGCGTGGACTACCTTTCGTCTGGCTCCTAACCTTCGACCTATCTGGCATGGGTGACCCTACCAGGAGCAATAATTATTACTCCCGCCAGCACAACTCTAGGGGTCATCGGAACGCACAAGCCCTTCCACCACGTCAAGGTTGTAGTCCGGGGAGGGACACATACATATATATATATATATATAATGAAATTTGTGGGTGAGTTTATTATATACATAATAAACACACAATTTTCACTTTCCTCGGCATTCTCTCCCTAAAATAAGGTCGTCTGTCCGTCAATCATCCCGACTGCAAACCATCTAACCCCAACCCCCATGTCACCCCCTGCACCCACCCTGCCGTACCTCCTCTCCTTCTTCCCCATTTCTCCCTGTCCCACGTGCCGCCCCCTCGCCAACCCACCCACCACTCCTCCACCAAACTACACCGCACTCTATTTCCGCGCCTCCCCACCCCTCCCCCCGTTGGAGTCGGTCGCTCAATGCTCGCTGCCATGGCAACTGAACGGTCCCACACAAAGTGAGAAGGGAGGGGTGAATGTGGGTGGGAAGCGGAGGTAGGGCGGGTGGGTGTGGGATGGGAGTGGAACTACGGAGAGGGTGGGTTGGAGAGTTCGGGGAGGGATATCCAGAAATAGCACGAAGATAAATTGGCATTCTGCGCGGAGGGAGAAAAAGAGAGGGTGGAAGGGCAGGTTGGGATTGAGGGGTGAGGGAAGGGGGTTAAAAGGGTCGGGGGGGATCTTTGGGGAAGTGGGGCGCGTGGAAAATACGGCAGGATACTATCCTACTCCGCCCCTCCTTGTGCGCGAGGGACCACTATCATAGGCATTCGCTCCCTTTATGATTTCCGACGTATTGTCCGAGAGAATTTTTCTGAGAGTCGGGTGCACGATATCCACTGTTCTCCCCAATACTCTCCAGAGCGGGGAGACGATTTCGCAAATGAACACTGTGGATCCGATTCAAAACTGATTACCACAATGTGGACATGAAATCCGGGTCCTCCTCGTTCCGGGACCATCAAATGGAATATAAGGAGAGGTTCCTGTTAAAGCTTTGAGACGTTTCCCAAAAATGCTTTCACGTAAGCGCAGTTTGAATCTCCTTTGGTGACATAGCACTGATGGTGCTCCCAGCCTGCAAAACAGGATCCCGTGAACGTTGGCAGGTACGCAATCTCCGAAGAAAATATTTGCACTTAATTGTATCCGATACATACATTTCTTTGAACAAAGTGAAAGGAAAATTAGGACATAAATTATGCGTGGGCATATTGGGAAATCTTGTAATATTTTCTATAGAATTCCAAAGGACACTGCAGCACACTCTTTTGACTAAAAATTCAATTTCCAACGAATGTATTTAGCTGGTCCCAAATTTATTTAGTGCCCAGTTTTCCTGGCGGGGTTCCTACATAATAATACAGCTAATTTTACTTGTGAAAAATAGCTCGTACATTTTTGCAAAAATGTTTGATTTACACAAAAAAGAGTTCACGTTATTTTCCCGTGCATTTCCATATAAATTCCCAGAATATTTACAGCAGTGGAGATATACAATAATCAGTAAGGCTCAGCAAGAATTACAAGGTTTGTATAAAAAAGTATCGGTAACAATTTCTCCAGATCTGTGCGCGAAGTCCTGAACTCAGACCATCAGTTAAGGATGCCCATTATCGCAGATCGTAATGATATTAATAAGATGACAGTGCGTACCATTATCACTGAAAATATGGAGATACGAATATCTACGCTAAACTCATTCAGAAGGTATTGACGAATAACCAAGAGCAGAGTCGAGTTTCCGCTTGCGAAGACCTTCTGCACGGTATCGCGACGATTCCCCAACCACCTTACAGGTTCGTCTTGGCACCAGAAAACTATTCCCTATTCCCATAAGTAAAATCCTCCCTCAAGGGATATCACCATGGGACCCTAAGTGCAATCAAAGAATCTTGCACGCGTACCCTTAAGGACCTTCCGGAATCCGCCTACCAGAGAAACTTCATGTCAAAGGAAAACCGCTGGCAAAAGTGTGTCGACGCTCAAGGGATGCACTTAGAAAGATTTCGAGGCTTTATATTAATATCTAAAAAGATCTATTTTCCGAAACTTTTCCAGATTTCTTTTAAACAAACTTTGTACACTATAATTGTTTTTACTTATCAGTTCAAACGTTTAATTCGCTAAGGGAGATGTGCCAAAAGATAAGACCTATGACACGTAGCTCCGGCTGCAATATCACGACGGTTCTAGAACTGCTCAAGTCATTCTACTATGAAGAGGGCTACATAATCCTTGTGATTTTCTCGAAATTAATTCATTAATGCCGGCGATATATCCTGAGGCAACATTTAACACTGCAGCACGACTGAAGGAGTCCACGAACGAAATGTGATCCGAGTTGGGTGGTGACTTCGGGTGGAATAACTTTGACAGGAGCGCAATCTTGTCCCAATACATATGCTAAATTTTTAAAAAGCTATAATCAATACATTAAATCAAATTTTACATCATATAATTCTAGAGCAAACACTGACGAAAGATATGACATACATGGAAAATACTACGGTTTTTGCATTACCCATTCAAATAAATTTGATAAGGTCACTCCACAGTTGATAAATAGATGAAATAATTTATAGCCTTGAATGATATAACTCCTTTTTCTGTTTCAACTTAAATATTTTTTTAAGCAATATCTATTTATTTCTCATATATTTATATATATAAGAAATACGAAAACACTGAGTGTTTTATATTTTGTGTTTCTTTGTTTTACATAGGAGTATTATCGCTTGTGGCTGATCTTACATGAATACATACATAATTGTTTATTTATATTGATATAAATATACATATAAATATATATATATATATATATATAAACACAGATGTAGATTTTTAAAACATAGAAACACAAAGAAAGGACTCACACGTGTAGTTTTGACGGCACGCCGTCGCCATATATATATATATATATATATATATATATATATATATATATATATATATATATATATATATATATATATATATACATATATATATAGTACAATACACAGTAACACATAATATAGAAACACAAAAAAAGAGAACACTCACACGTATTTTCTTGATATTTCGACGGAAACAATCCGTCTTCCTCTGAAGATATAGAAGTAATCATTACTTCTATATCTTCAGAGGAAGACGGATTGTTTCCGTCGAAATATCAAGAAAATACGTGTGAGTGTTCTCTTTTTTTGTGTTTCTATATTATGTGTTACTGTGTATTGTACTATTCGGCACTTCCGTGTTACGTCTATGAAAGCATATATATATATATATATATATATATATATATATATATATATATATATATATAAAGTTTAGCACAGACGTGGCACACACGAGTAAATAAAAACTACACAACAGAAAATATCTAGAAACTCACACGACTCTCCTTCCTTCCACCGAAGAAGGTGGCTCCTTTGCCGAAATTTTAATCAGGCTTCCCTTTCGAGTTTAGTTATTTTTCGGGTTGTTTGAATATGCTGTTTTAAATTGCCTTGTGGGTCACGATGAGCTCATTTAAACTTTTTATGGGTTTCTCATTCATTTAACGTATTGAAGAATACGACAGAGGGATACATGATTCCGGCGTCAACATTCACTGAAAAAGAACACGATGGAAAGGGACATTATCTTGTAATCTATCACTAAACCGGAAACATGGCAACTAATCATGAACAAACTTAGTTCATTGTAAGTAAATGACTACCCAATGTAATATTAAATTGTGCACATTAATTTTATTCGTATTTACAAATGGTTAGAGCCGACGTTCAAAAGGCATCACTCGATAACGAATAGCTCTTGGCTTTAAAAATCGATCTCAAAACAAAATCTCTAATTATTTCAAATAATAATCTAAAGTGAAAAGACCGCAGACATTTTTATATTAATTAATTCCATGGTTTTTAGGACTTTAAAACTTTATTTTATTTGAAAACTAAAATTAAACAACCATGGTATAAAACATTTTCAGTAACATATGGGGAAAAATAGTCATCAAATGGTCAAAAATAAATGAGATTCACATAAAAGAATGCAGAGCGATTGTGGTATGTTAAAATGTAGTACAAAAGAAAAAACAGCCGTAAAAATTAACTGTGAATGTCGACACGGATAAAAATGGTTCACCCGGAATAAAAAGCACCGAACACTCCCAAAACCACAGGGCCTCATGGAAACATCCTTACTCAATGTCATATCGTTCGACATCATCCACAACACATCGTAAAAGAAACGCAGAAAAAATAATCCATAAGTTAAAAAAACTACAACAATGCAATGACTCTAATTATTGAACTAAGCCTTGATGGCGATAAAGGATAAATGCGAGGGGGACTTATACATTCCGTATGATTCAGGTCAAAATTCAGAGTGAAATTTAAGGCATGTCGAAGAAAAAGTTGATTTTTTTAACAGGGCAGGTGACCAACAGTGATTGGGTTCAGAAAGGGAGGCAAGTAAACCAATAAATTAATTGAGAGAACCATAAAATCGAAATGAGTTTAGACATTGAATACTTCTATTGATTTACAAGTCTCCGTAACATTGCTACTTTGAAAACCACAACTATATAATTTTAATTAGCAAGGATTTTGCCAAATACCCCTTATCCGAAAGCTAAACCCACCAACTAATGAATTTATAATAAGAACAAAATTATCATTCCTAAATAACAGCGTTTTATTGACGAAATAAAAGGAAAAATATCGCTGTGGTCACATTGCGCTACTGAATATACTAGTAAATGTAGGCCGGCTATAGAAAAGGACACCGAAGCAAATAAAGGTATTTAATTTAGAACTGGGGATTGAAAATGCTTTCCGAGAAATGAAAAATATGAGAATGATTATATATGTTCTTATACATCCATAATGGTAATCCTTAGTCAACGGAATACTAAAAATAAGCCAATTATTTCACAAGAAAGTATTAATCAGAGCCACTGAATATGTGTAAGAGATTATCTTTCAAACCTGTTTCGTGGAAATAACGACGCGCTTCCAAAAGTCGCAAAGGTTTACCTACCATGAATAATCTAATAATCGAATGAATCATACCTAACCACCCCTAATTTCTAAATTCAAAAAACCAAAATTTAAATATATACTCGAACACATCCATTTTCACATCGCCTAGACAGGCATTATGTGCCTAGGGGTACATCTGCTGATTATTGCTATATAGTTGTATAATATTTAAGGTATATTTTCGTTGGATAAAGACTGAGAACCTCTCTACTTCTAAGCATCGCTTAAAAAAGCACAACCTAATCCTATAAGTTACAATAAATGGCTCTTCGATTTCGAATACATTCCATCCCCCTTCATTTCATAATGTATCCAAATCCTTATCCTCCTCCTGTCTCGCTCTGGCCTAAAGTACTTGTCTTCTAGCATAGACTTCGAATCCCCAATCAAGACATTCTGCATCCACCTTTCATACCTCCTTCGGATTTCTCCCATTAAGCCTCTCCCCCACCATTCCCTTTACTGCTTTGTTTGTTTCCCTTCAATACATCCTAATTTCTACATCCTTCTCCACACGCATTTCTCAAAAGCCTCCACAATCTAAGCCCCATCATCTTGCCTCCCCGACGAATTTTCCACGCAGAGTACGACTACGCTTCATATCAAAGGTTTAATGTGATTACGAATGTGAACATATATATATATATATATATATATATATATATTCAAGCATAAGTGAGTACGTAAACCTAACCCATTCCGCCACATACCCATGCGTGGGCTTGCAAGATATTGTGTGGATGAATGTGTAAGGCACCACCTCGGACAGGAAAAATGCCCGCGGAGAGAGTCAGCTTTCGCGGAGAGGAAGGAGGAGAAGGTCCCGGTGGCTGAGCTCGAGGCGGAGGAGCCGACAGATGGAGGGGGTGGGGTGGAAGGGTGTTTGTAACCCGCCTCTTAGTTCTTTCCCCTCGGTCACTCAATCATTTATCGGCAGCGCCGGCGGCAGGCAAGTGAGACGGTGAGCCGGCAAGTCACCTCCCAATTACTTATCTTTATACTCCCTGCTTCGATCTTCGGCGTGGAGCGGGGTACGATCGGTGTCGTGGAGATGCGATCGTGGGGGAAGAGCGGATGCCAAATGTTAACGTTTCCCTATCTCTTTATGTGATAGGGTACGCGGAATACAGAACTTTCGGTCACCGCGGCGAATCTCAAAATACTCTCTCGTAGGTTATCCCAACGAATCTAGGGGAGGGGATGAGAAGAAGGAAGAAATTATCCCTCGACTGCTAATATCCGAGATAATCTGAAGGACGGCTCTCCCCCGCCATCCGGCAACCGTGCGATTAATCCATACTTCCCTTTGTGCGAGCGATAAATCGAAACCGACTTCGTTCGTGAACGTCCTAATTTGATGGGACGGGCGTAGCGACTGATGACGAGAGCCTGGAATCCTTAAACATTCAACGACGATGGTATGCGGTTTCGTGAAAATAAGACGTTTTTTCAATTGGTTCTATGGGCCCTGCGAAAAATGGCGACACCAAGATTTGCATCTTGAAATCGCCGTTTCGGTGTTAGAAGAAGCGAAACAGTCTCGGACGAACAGCTATTTTTTTTCATGACGGCCAATACGCATTTATCTGTGCAAGTATGATTCGCTTTTGATTCACGACTCTGATTGACACATCCTGATAATAACAGTGACATGGAAATAGTACCGAAGAGTTATTCACTGAAAAAATCACAGACAAAAAGATAAAGACAACCGATTAAAATTACGGGTTGAGAGTCGGTAAAATAATAAATGAGGACCATTAAAACATTATAAAATCGAATTAGGCAGGAAATAAAAACAGCAGCCACAATAAATCAGCAATAGTATAATAATCTGAGTAATCATTCTCAACGAATCTTTAATTGTCCGCTCTAATTCCTAAGCTATATCTTTTTATTATGGTAAAACCTTGCTGACCCCGAAAACAACTCACAACGCACATGGTGATTCCTCAAAAGATTTTATCACCCGGTTATCATGATATTCACAATTTAGCCATTAAGATATTCCTTAGTCTTTAAGTTTCTCAGGGAACCGTTTCCGTTTTACATATCGTATTACCAGTTTCATTAAAGCTATTGAACATAAAAGCGAACAGATTTGAATGGAATGGATGAAGTGGAATCACATTCAGTATTTTTTACAGCCAACAGAAAGGCTTGAAAAAATTAAATGTACAAAAATGACATAAAAATGCAGCACAAATACTGTAGAAAACACCTACACATGCCTACTAAGCAATAAAATTTTAATTAATGAGGTAAGTTGACCATAAAATAAAACTTAATAATATATATTATCACTGCCATCGAAGCCTTTCTTCGCCACCTGAAGGGACCAGACAAAGCAACTATTATTCATTATCAAAATGACAAGTAGCAGTCATACACAGAAATTTGCCAAAGGACGATTTCTACAGTGAATATTAATTTCTCCACACTTTATAAGTAACGTTAAAGTGAAGCGGCGATTCTCCAAGCCTCACAGGACAGTTTAAAATTGATAAATTATAAAAATATGACCCATAACGTGTGAAGGTACATGTTATCGGAGAATGGCGACATTAAGATTCAATAAATCACTAAGTGACTCAAGTTCAGTCATTCACACAATTGCAATTTTCCGACGTTCTCGGTCTTACCTCCCTAACACTTAGGCACTGTGAAAAAAGTCGAGAGCAAATGTCGGCGCCAAGAAGGAAAATATACCCCTAAACCTTGGCGAGAGACAAAATAAGAAATTCTCTAGTTTTTCAAAAGGACTCGACTCGGCTAAAGGGCAAGGTAACTTAAACGAGACTATTTTTGGGAGAAATAACCCGACGTGTATTTCTGGGATTCAGACCGACTATTTCCACACCTGGAATTGTTATTGGTCAACCAATGAAAAGGCTTGTTTCCCTTGGCTTGACATTTCGCTTGAACGAAAATACACAACGCCGCTACTCTACCAATTTATGAGCACGGAAAGCAAGGCACCCTTCGAATTCGAGCCTCTATTTTCAATCGTCCGCCATAAATCCCGCCCAGAGAAAGGCCCTAAGGATGATATTCAAGGTAAGGAAACGACAAAATGTGATGAATGGTCAGAGTGAAAGGAAGGGTCCCTTCATTTATCGCCGAGAAATATCTCATCCCATCCGGGCGATCTTGATCAAACTTGTGCCAGGCGTCACTTCATGAAAAGTTCCTACGTTGCAAACAAACGAAACTGAACCTTCTCCGAAATAATTTCAAATATATAAAGCATTTATTAATATTCAAATACGGATTCTATTAACAAATGCCTATCGTAGGAATTACGCTCGGGATGGCAACTAAACACGGAAAGGAAACGAGGACGATGACATTGAAACTTCTTGAACTGATACGAGTGTAAAAGTAGAAAATTAAAAATGTCCACCACACGGGCTTCGAATAGCCCTATCCAAAAGTCCGTGAATTAATTTAATATGGCTAATTATATTTACAATAAAAGAGTACCAATGGCTTTACCTTTGAAACTAAATTTCAGGGAGGGGATAGAAATTTAAAACGAAATAGCTGAGACCGTAAAATTGATTGGCACTAAATTTGTAAAGGAGGGAGGTAAAAAACACATTTAAAGTAAGGGGTAAGATAAAAAACACACACTAGGTCACTTGGGTGTGTTTGGGAAACAGTGACCTATATCACGCACAAAAAAGCAAATAAATAAATAATAAAACAAACTTACAACCACTCGATCACTAGGGTGTGTTAAGGAATAACAGTCACTCTCATGAATCGAATTCACACATACACACACTTGGTTTGCAAGGATATCTCCTTTGCCAGGGAACCGTACTACTCACACAGGAATGAAAAACAATTAGAATAAAAATCAAACGGTAAAAGGCCCAAGTTCACGTTTGTAATCACTCAATCACCCGGGTGTGTTAAGACCTTAGTGAATAGTACTCATTCACTCGTTCAGAGTTTACAAGGATTCCACCAATGCCATTGACCTGTCACTCACACGGGTGTGTTCGGAAACAGGGACCTTTACGATTCACAAGTTCTCGCTTGTTCATGATTTACAAGGATTCCTCCTACGCCAGGGACCCGTTTATCTCACAAAAACAAATAAAACGGATGGACACAATTTATCCTTATTAACCCCGTAAGTGTGAGTACGTGCGATTCAAAAAGGGCAGTGTTCCTGAACACATCCGAGGGAGAATTTGTCATGCTTCCATCGGCTGCCATTGGGTAATTTACGAAACCACTTCTGGATTCCACCTTCGTAAACTCGCACACATTCAAATTTTTCGCATTAATACACCATTGCACTTTTATCCACCCAATTCCTAAGCGACGAAACGTAACAAGAAATGTGCGAGTGCGAGCGATTAATATCGTCAAATCCCTCTGGTTTTCCCTGACATTCCAAGTCGGGGAGCGAGGGTCAAGGTGATCCGCAAGTGGGAAGGTGGGATGTGGAAGGAATGGTGAGGTGGTAAAGGTGGGAGCCCTACCTCACCCCGAGTGATCCCAGCACCACCCTCCGCCACGACCCCCCGATCCTCCGCCGACCCCGAACGCGAACGGGAGAAGTGGCAAACAAGACACGGCCTTATATGCATGAGCCCTTAGAGAAAGAAATCACCCCCCCTCCCCCCACTCACCCCTTCCCCTCTCTTAATGTAAGAGAGTTTATATACCCCACAATGCTATGGGCGTCTATATTCGGCTTGCGGAGTATCGATCCTCCTAACCCACCCTTCCAGCAAACTTTAATCTTTAAGAGAAATCGACGTAAGGGTGCAGGGGGAGAAGAAGGGGTAGAGAAAGAGGCTATAGAATGCGGTGGCAAAGAGGGCTATTGTGAATTGGCGGAGGCATGAACGGGAAGAGGATGGGACAGTTGAGGGTACAAACAAGAAGAGAAAAGTCCGAAGCCAAGGCGAAAGAATGGACGAGAGCGAGTGTGGTGGAAGATTGATGGTTGAGGCGAACGAGGATAAAAGAGGCAGTCGCACGCCTTGGCCTCGCGCGTATATACAAAATAATAACCCAGGGCGTCCAGACAGACCGGTTTTCCTTGCAGTAATGACTACACGACGAGATTCCAGATACACCCGCGCCATCGATGATCGTGGCCAATAACAAACACGTTTACATACATGGAGCAAAGAAAATCAAATCGGTAATTGGATCATTTTAAGTTCAAGCACATCTATTTCATCAAAGCCACTACGGAAAGGTAACTTGATGTTTAATATAGTCACCAAAGCAGTCACCCATAGGTTGGTTTGAAGGGCAACAGCAGAGCTCATGCACACTACAGTAATATTCAAACACCGGGTTAGGGAGGCCAGTACCGATCACTGTGCTGTCCATGGTTTCCCAGGAAGATCTGGTACCCAGAAAATCAAACAACTTGGGTGAAGCAGTAGTGATTTCCGTGGGCATCGAACCCGGCGCTTACAGTCAGTATCTTAGCCAAGTATCCCCTGGAATGCCACATTCTCGATGTTAAATACGGTGCGTTGAATATAAAAACTTGCTCTGCAGAATACAGGTAAGTATATTTTGGCATTATTTTTTCAAAAGAAAATAGGAAAAACATTTATTTTGAATGAAGGCGTCGTATTTTTGAAAATGTCTACCAATTTTTTATGGATTATGAACTTAGCCTTTGCTATTGAATATCTTGCTAAAGTTAATAGCTAAAAATAAGACTGACTTAGATTTTTTCCTTTTCGCCTCTTCTCTTTTCTTTCGTCCACACAACATCCACCTTTTGGCAGCAGGTAAAGTGTTTTGCTAGCATTTTTTCATTGGGGAAGTTTAACGGTATTTAAACAGATCATATTCACATCAAGTAAGAAATTTAAATAAGAGGAGTTCCAAAAACTCAAATAAAGAAAAAATTTCCAAGGTCTACATACCAGTTTTGGATTTTTAAGAATCCAGGAGAACGAGAAAAAAGTGCCAGTTCATCACACAATGAACACCTTTTCAGAAAGACGGGATTTCCGGCATTGGAAAAAAAACAGAAATTGAATTCCGATACACACCATAGAAGGTAATGAGAAACCATTCCAGGGTATGCCACCAAAATTAATTAAATACGATCCTCCTTCCGTGGTAAGCAATGGAATTTAGTCGCGCTCGCTTTTGCCTCCTGGAAAGGGGGTATTCGTGGTTACAACCTTGCCCTACATACGATTCCTCATTGAAAGTTAATAACTGAACCATATTCTTTGGAATGATTTAAGACTGGATAGAAATTAGATCGAAATGTATATTAATGCAAGAAACAGTATTAATGCAATTCTCTTACTCTGCACGTCTGAATTACAAGGTTCATATATGCTGAGAAAAAATTCCAGCCACCATCAAGTAAACATTCCGAAGATTGATTTGACAATTGAGGGTAAATCTCACCTATTAATTAGCTCTACAAGGAATTTTAGATACACATAGCCGGGTAATGTCACCAGTTTAATTCCTTGTGCCTCCAGAGAATTCCAAGGAAGAACTGGCGAAAATTCACACGACTTATGTGAATCTAAGGATTCCCCAATATGCCCAGCGGAATCATACCCGTATCATCTGGTCAGATGTGACGGTCAATAACCAGTTAGACCATAAATACCCTTCCAGAGGCTCAACCTTCGTATTTTCAAAAGACAGCACTGCAAAAAATAGGACCATCATCCAAACCAGAATTTTTTCTCAGGAAAAACATAAGAGAAATAAGCAAAGACAAAAAAATCGAGGTTCAAATATACGTTTCAAATGCAACCAATGGTGTTGAAAACAAACTGAATTTAGCAAAAACGAAGAAAACGTCTTGATTAGATAAATATTTCCGTACAGCCTTACATTTAGTTTGCAGGCCAAGACATTTAAACATGAAATATTCTTCACGACGGAAGGAAGGAGTCGGTACGTAATGAGCTCACGATTGAGCAGAGGGTCATTGAGAGGATGAACTGAAGAAGAGGCGAAAGTAGCATGTCGACTTGTGGGGAAGGAGCGATCAATCCTCCTGCGGTCGAAAAGGGAGGAGAGCGGTACAAGACCTGTTGAACGCGTGCATGCTGCGTACTGTCGCGTAAAAACCCTCGCGCGCAACAGCTTTTCATTCTTCGGCCCATCCCCGACTCGCGGTGGGAGGAAAGAAGAGATCACGGAGTGAAATCCGGGATGGCAGCAGATGGGAAGCACCTTGAGGACCTTCTCCAGCATTCGTCTCGGTCTCACCAACGCGTCTGAAGACCTCGGCGCCCGACGCAGGGATAATACCGACCAAGTGATAGGGACTCATTGGCTCTTGATTGAGGTCTGTCTATGATCCAGTAGCGAAATTTCCACGCGGTTCCTTTAGAAGAAGCACTGTTTAAGATCCTTTTCGCGTTTAGGGTTGGTCCGTCACGACTTGCAAGGCACAGGATGTCAGACGATACAAGTTCAGAGCTTGGTTTATTCTCGTAGAGACGTTCGTAACGGACTAATAAGGTATTAACCAATTATTACCGGATATAATTAATAGGTAAATATTCATAGGGAATAAATACTAACCAACTATTTTAGATAACATATGTTAAGAGATGAATTTGTGGAGGATACGCACATTGCAATTATTTCCTGAACATAAAAAGTAAAAGCGATTGGGTGAAAATCACCGGTATTGCAGCGTGACCGGGTCATAAGGTAATTTCTTTATTTATCTTATTCTTTCTAACGCCATTCCTAATATTTGCCCGACAAAATGAGTTCAGAGCACAAAACACATGAATGCTTAAACAGATACCACATGTGGCTCGCGTTTTGAAAAGGTGAATCTCATGTGAGTGAAATACTGATCATTATTATCTGAAGCTCCTTTAGAACAGTCAAAAACATTAATCAGAGAATTTAAGAACGACAAGTATAAATAATATAATTATACACGGTTGAATTGGCCTGTAAGATTCATTATCTCGACTATCTCAACAAAAGGACAAAAAACACATACCAGCAGTGCCGATAAGTTATAACAAGATAATATCCTTTAAGGGTTGATTTTATCGCCCCCACAACAGGAGCGACTTTTCATAAATGTGAAAAATTCATTTATTTACCTTTGTCGTCAATTCACGACCACGCAAAATTAATCCCAATGACATAATGTAATATCAGGAGGGAAGGTACAGAGACTCGAAATGTACTCAGTTAAGCATGCATTAAATATGTAGAAAGCCATTTAAAATAAATAGATTTTTTTCCATTTTCCTTTCATTCTCTGGTAGCGGGCACTTACTATATTCGATACCCTCAGCCATTATTCATTTCCAAAAACCATTCTGATACCCATGTGAACAATAGTAAAATTAAAACTAGCTCGCATTTCCATTACCAAATCGCATCGTTAAGAATATGTTGATTTTTGTTTCAACGTTATGATTTCCCTTAGTATATATTTATTAGAAATACATTACATTTCTCATAACTTAAGGAAGTCCGGAGAATTAATTGACGTAATAAGAGCATACTGAAACACGTCTGAAAAAAACCAGGAGAAAATTACGAGGGTAGGCTAAAAACTAATTCACACATCTTTGTACACCACCAACAAAATCATTTTTAGAAACATTTCTGGTGGCATGTGGAAGTAACATTCCCCCTAAACACGCATGCGCAGGTTTGATGTCGTTTGATTCATCCAGTGTATTTTGAGAAGCGGAAGTATGGAGACGTGTTTTAGTGCTATGTCAACGCGACTTTTCTCGAGCCCAAGACTTAACAGCTGCCTTCACCTCATCGCCCGAGGTTTAATGATTACCCTGAAGGTGTCTCTTGAGCTGAGGGAAAAAATAAATATGGCAAGGCGCAAGATTGATGGAATAAGGAGGGAGTTGCTCGCAGTCGCTCGTAGTATTCCAATCGACGCTGTTTGTTCTCGTCGGTGAGACGGTGTGGTATCCATTTTGCACAGATTTTACGGTATCCCAATTGTTCAAAAATGTAGCAGACACGTTCCTTGGATATTCCAATATGGTTTGCGATACGCTTTTGAGTGATTCACCGGTCATTTTGAATCAAATCTTCGACGAATTTGCGATGTTTATCGTCTGTGGCAGCGATCGGACGTCCGCTGCGTGTTTCATCAACAATTATGGATTTTCCAGGCTCGCAACTACGAAATTTTACTACTCCTCGATTTACAGTAGACCTATCAATAGTATCGTCACCATAAGCAGCCTTTAAACGACGATGAATCTCAACAGAATTCACTTTTTCAGCAGTTGAGAATTCGATAAAAGCACGATGAATGGTCTATGAATAAAACGATATCAAACCTGCGCATACATGTTTAGGGGGAATGTTACTTCCACATGCCACCAGTAATGCTACTTAAGGTCATTTTGTTTGTGGTCTACAAGCATGTGTGCGTTAGTTTTCAGCCTAACCTCGTATAATTCTTCTTTTTCACTTCTATTCTCAAATACCTTTAACAAACTGGCAAAATGGCACTCATATCCTTCAAGGTAAGCAACCCAACCAACACTCATGTTTGCAGAAGATGCCTACCTACCTCAACTGCGCCCGCGTGCGAGTGAAATCAGTCTCCCCCGTTCCGAGGCAGTCAAATTCAAAACGCGTAGAATTGATTAAGGATAAGTAACCAAGTAAAATAATTATTACCAAAAGAGTAAAGAAGCTTTGCTCAACCTCACAGTTTTAACAGAAAGTGTGAAGATTCGTTCGTTATTTTCAATTAACCAGGGACAAAAAATCAGTCACCAAATAATTGCTTTTTATTTAAACAATCAACTGCAAATAAAAAGCAATGGAAAGTGACTCATTGATTGGCGAATTGCTTTATTAAAGAAACTTATTGCATAAATCAAATGAGCCTATTCCAGTCACATGTGAATGAACGGTAGCTGGATTCATTCTCTTTTTTCTGTCCAGGGATTCCAATTTGGTACAATTTTACGAAATAGGAAAGTGTAACTTTTGTGAACAACCAAATTGTTCCTTGACTCGTGGCTATACCAGCGAAGTTATCGGCTGCCAGCCTTAAAAAACACATCATTATTTTCGAAGGTGAACAGTATTCGGCACTTAATGTTTATCTCACTTGAACCATCATTCCAGTGCTGTTCGGGACCCAAATCTCTTAAATAACCGAATGCCTGTTGAAAATTAAAGTTGCAATTAAATTCGTTATTGCTTAAGAATATAGGATGGAATAATATTAATTGTGGCTATTGAAGAAATGAAATTATCATAGTTATTTGTTTATTCAAAATGAGATACGGAAAGCAACAAAATGTTTTTAAAATTATCTAAAATGACGAGATAGGCATTATCATTTATGAAGCCATGAGGTTTTAAAATCGAGTCACTTTTTTTCTTTGAGTGAAAAAAAGTTCATTTAGATATTTATTTTTGCACTCAGTACTGGAGAATATATGCTTTTCTGAATGGTAACCGTGAATGTACTATGTGTGTTGCCAGCATTTACGGAAGATTCCGCTTAAAGTATGAATTAGCAAAACAAGTGTAAATAATTTTCAACAAGAGCTATTGACCTTTTAGCTTCTTTTACACCTATAAAGAAATATCATAAGGTGGAAGCCATAAAAGTATTGTTTTCTCAGTAAATGCTGCATCGGGTTATACTGTGCCTGTCGATAAGAAAATTAACCCCTCATGGAAACTATTAAGGATAGAAAACAATCAAACTTTTATTTAAATAAATGCCAGATGATAAAATATTTGGGATGGAATATCTTTGATAAAATACAGGATATTTTTGCCCACGATAGGAAGTAACAAACATCAGTACATACCGTTGAAGTTAACCTTGGCTGGGCAAAAATATATTATGAAGAGCATAATTATACTAGCCATGCAATGAAAATGTATTTCCTAATAAGCTTATAATATAATGTGATCTAAGCAAAAGTTTCGAGAATTTATTTATTATTAACTGAAATATTGCTAACTTAGATTTTCTCTTTCGAAAATACCGTCGTTGAACAGCTGCGAGGGGTTGCTGGACTGAAAGCAATTAAGGACTTGAACTATAAAGAGGTGATTAAATATGAATTTAATTCGTTAAATAGCTATACTAAGCAAAATAATCACATTTAACAGACCTTTCGCAGGATTGATAAACATGTGAGCCAACAAGAAACTCATTACAGACAAAATTTCTCAACCCCGTGAATATGAACAATTATCAATTTATAGGCTATATTTTTATCAATATTCGTTGATAAACGCTCAATAATAACGTTTAACTGATGAGTTCATTCATGACTTATGGATAAAATTGCATGAGAAGAAGGATGGCAAAAATTAAGCTAACTCTAATACGTAAATCCTTTTTGAAATATATCTATCGAAGGATTCTTCGTACGTGGTAGCCCAAAATACGACACAAACATTTTCATTATACTGCGGCTGTTAACTCTCCTCACACTTTGCACTAAATATGTATAGAAATTAAAACTTATCTCATCGTAGATATATGCTTCAGGCACTCCAGGCAGTCGTCCTTGCGGCATCTCCACCCTCTAACAAATAGACAATAAAACTCGAGATAGATATCCCTTCACTCCGTCAGTGCAGAGTGAATAGAAAGCGCTTCTTCCACATAATCCAACATGAAAAATTCAAATTAAATAAAGAAAAGAGTAAAAGCCTTTTCGTACGTTTTCCATTAAAAGACGATTTAATAACATCAGTAAAACATCAAAGGTGACGTCATAATAACCCATTTAGGCGGGATAAGAGTTCCTGCTTCCCGCAAAAAGTGGATGTGGTCAAGTGGTTTAAGAAGAAAGTTCGCCACAAAATTAGAGAAGTAAAGGAACTGAGGAAATATTTTTATAGATTTTTTGTAGTTTTTGCAAGTCATGATCTCGCCACTATTATCCCATCAATTTCTTCGGTGACTACGTTACAATTCCACACCTATACCGCAACTAATTATGATGACCAATTCCACAACTAATTATGATGACAGGAGGAAAAAAGAGACAATAAATAGAAATATTCCAAAATAATGTCGTCACGTAATATGTTTTCTTGGAAAAGTTGGAATCCACGAGTACCAGGTGAAAGACTGAAGAATTTACCCTCCAACTTAACTATCTGAATCAATTAAGTAAAAGCCGTAATTTAATTACAAAAGAGTGAAACAGTGAAAGTTAACACGGCCAGAATAATTATCATTATGCTATGCCATTATTACCACTACGTAATGACGTTCCTGAATGGAACCGAGAAACCATGAGATTATTCGGCAATGGATTGGGTTGGTGCAATGGCTAGTGTAGTGGATTCCTACCCGGAGAACTCGAGTACGAATTCCGGTGATGACAAAAGTTTTCAAGGGGATCGAGATGGTGCGGGGGCTAACGTACTGGCTTCCCACCCAGAGGGCGCGGGTTCAAATCCCGGCGGTGTTGAATATTTTTCAGAGATATCTCGATCCCTACTTGAGGTGCTTTGTGGAGGGCACTTTGAGTAAGTACGCCGTCCGTCGGATGGGACGTTAAACTGCGGACCCCTTGGCGCCTTTCGTAAAGAGTAGGCTAATGCCGACGCCGGGTTTCTCTCCACCCTTCATCCTTTCCTGTCCATCCCCTATGGTGCAAATGACCTCAGCTGTCGGTCGCTTCCTCTTAATACTACTACTAGAAGTTTTCAAAGGTTCTCCATCGCCTACTGGCCTGCCCTGTGGAGAAAAATCCCAGTGGAATACGCCGCCTCTCGGATAGGACGTTAGCTTGAGTAACCCTTCGTATGTTCCCTTAAGAGTACGCTTACGTTAGCACCGGGTTTCTCTCTCTTTCCCATTCTCTGAAGATTTTTACATTAACCAAATAATTTACCCAACTATCCCTAAAAGGGCAAGAAAACATGAAAGGAAATTGCAAAAGAAACATGAACGATGGAGATCAGTATTATATATTATGTAAACTAAGAAAATGAGAACATGCAAATTATGGGAAAAAAGAAATGCAATTACTATTTACGTAGGTTGCCCGCCATTGATTCAGAGAAATGAGTCCCACGAAGAGATCTGGATTCTCCTGGAGAATATAGGAAATAGTTTCCGTATCTGTTTTCCCTACAACAGAATCCAAAGAGGTTTAAACCACCTAATGCGGCTATTTATCATATAAATTCCAATTCCCCGGGGTGCCTCATACGAATGTATATGCTTGAATGAGTGTTTGTTCATTTCACAGCGAAAGAGCGATGAATTAATATAGATAGGTGTGTTGATTTAATATAGGTAGAAGGTGAAATACCAACATTATATAATATCGTTCAT
This sequence comes from Hetaerina americana, assembly GCF_022747635.1. NCBI lineage: Eukaryota > Metazoa > Arthropoda > Insecta > Odonata > Calopterygidae > Hetaerina > Hetaerina americana. Next base: position 32,921,702 of record NW_027286985.1, on the reverse strand, counting down.
ATATAAAGAATATTATAACTATTATTGTAATATTTTTATGAAAACAGATACATTTAATTTTACAAGCACAATGAATATGAAAAGAGAATTATAACTCTTACAACCACACGTTGCAAATTGGACGTCATCACTGTAGTACCAAATTAGAATGATAAGTTCAAAAATGACAATGAGCTAACCGGGAAGTGGAACTGAAAAATATTTGAAACTTTTCGCGTGATTTATATTTGCTTTGAGAAGCGTAAAATCATCGGTAGTTAATACAATAGAAATAGTTAACAATTCACCGTAACTGCGCGTAGTTCAAATTCATAAACTGCGAACTTAGCATAAAGAGGAGATTAAACGTATTACTCTTTTCCAGTTTTAAAATGATAAAAATCAACAGAGTACATAATCTATACAAAACAAATGATACTAACATTGCAGGTCAAAATCGTCATTGTTTGCATTATTACGAGGAAGGATAATTTCATCACAGCAGGAAACATCCCGGCTCATGGCTAACTCGAATGACATCTCAATTGAGATTCCACATTTTGAAATGCAAATCGTATTCAAAACGAGAGAATTCATTGTTCGGCGCAATTTATACACGCGAAATGTAATTCGTGGGAATATTCGATTACAAACAACCGCAAGCTACAACTAAACTATGTTTATCGCTGTTGATGAAACGGCTAAAGTCCTCGGATGCGCATATAATAATTTTGATTACTGAAATATCTCGACAACGAACCTTCTTTGCACGTATGTTAGAGCACAACAAACTGCAGTGTGAATAACAAGTGCGGCTTAAGCTAGTTTATAATCCAAAGTTGTTGTTTTTTTAATCCATGTAACAATATGCTTTCTCACACGCATCCATTTGCATCATAATAATGGATTATTTACTCAATAGCGGACACCTAGAATAACGATTAAGGTTACGCTTCAGTTACGGCCCCGTCTATTTTCTGTCATGCGTTGCAATGCTTGACCCGGTATTCTTGGTTAATGCACATAATCTGCAAAACAAACAATACAGTACAACAAACTGTTATACGAAAGAAAAAGCATCAAATAAGTATTATCACAATTTGTTCAAAGAAATTCCCTCATTCACCCGTCAGTCTTATGGTAAAAAAAGATAAAACTTGGCTGCGAAAATGGAAAATTCAATTTTAACTCTCGTTGAGAAATTGATTTTTTCCGATAGAATTATTTTCGAAATTACAAGATAGATAATACGAGTACGATAATACCCTGGTATATATATATATATATATATATATATATATATATATATATATATATATGTGTGTGTGTGTGTGTGTGCTTTCGTAGACGTAACACGGAAGTGCCGAATAGTGCATCACACAGTAACAAACAATGTAGAAACACAAAAAAAGGAACACTCACACGTTATTTCTTGATAATTTCGACGGAATTCTAATCTTCCGATGAAGACGGAGTAGAATTCCGTCGAAATTATCAAGAAATAACGTGTGAGTGTTCCTTTTTTTGTGTTTCTATATTGTTTGTTACTGGGTAATGTACTATATATAAATGTGTATATATATATATATTCGAATACGATAATATTTGAATGCATTCAAAATTTAACATTTTTCGCACTTTTCAAAATTAGTAATGATATTTTGGGACCTAAAGAATTTATAATCTGAAACGATTGCGTAACAAGAGAGCAAATAAAATGTCTTCTAATTTTCATGAAAGAGTAATACCTGTCCCCAATGAAATGAAATCACATTGCACGACTTCGGTCGATTTATTCACAGCATTACATCTCCCTTTCAAGAGTTAGCCACTCTAAATACATAAAGTGAAACAAGGTTCATTCATTTATGTGAGCTTTGACTTCCCAATAGTAAGGTCCGCATATGAAGCACATGCACATAATTTTATTAGTATGGATAAGTATCTATTTATTTATTTATTTATTTATTTATTTATTTAATATTTATTTATTCAGTATAAGTCCGAAAACAGCACATTTTGGCCTTTACATCGAACTATTAACAACGATAACAATGGTCACATTCACAAACACCCAAGCCCTAAGTGGAGGAAAACTCACCCAGGCGGGAATCGAACCCGCGACCCTTGGAATAGCAGACGAGGACGTTACCCCGCCGCCACCGGGGTCGGCTACATATGAACATATGAACAACATATGAACTAATTTTTCTTTAAACCCGTGTTTCGATGAGTTTTAATGAACAGCAACATTAGCAAATATGTTTCCCAAAAATTGGAATCAATATCCACATTCAGCACGTAATTTAAATCATAATTTCCTCGATAGATTACTTTGCCTTTTAGTGCAGTTAAACAGGCAGAAATCCGAAATTCTTTTCAAAGGCGAAAATAATCCGCATAAAAACGCCGCCACTCGAATTAAGTGCGAGACGGATGAATAAAAATACCTATGAATCTTCAGATAAAGCAAGCAACTCGTACGCCTACCTTATCCTGACAGGAATGTTTGGATGAAAGCAAATTTATAATGGGCGACATGCCTGTGGTGTTCATTCATTGGCGAAACTCATTCATCGACACAAACTGATACAAGTATGGGCTGCAAAACTATTCTCGCCAAATTCCGAAAATAAAAATGACCTGGCCCAATAATTAGGACAGAATAGTAAAATAACAACCGGCTACTTATAACACAGAAAGTATACATGAATTCAGGCCTTGCTACTAAAATTCTGGAAAGTTGGCCACAATCCATTACCTACATGGGTAGGAGATCAAATGTTACGCAGTTAAACCGGCTGCTCTTGTAGCACAAAACAGAAAACACATACCGCTCCCATAATAAGACCCAACGCTCGAATTCTAAATTAGCATGCTCCTCCGTCATCAATTACCATGCCTATTATCTCATGTGTTTTTTCTCGGTGTTGATTCAAATTCTAATATGAAGAAATATCTATTTATCTAAAATAATCATAAATCATAGTAACTTACAGTAATTTAAGCATTGTGTCCTTTCATGTTCTTAAGCATTGTATTATTTTCTCAGGACTGGGAGATAAACAAGTAGTTAGCCATACAGTAAGTAAACAAGAGGTTAGAAATAAAATACGCAGGCACACTTTCGGAGTACAAAGCATAGATGGCTCCACTGCACAGCACACGAGGTTAGTATCGCCGCTGCCAGAGTAAGAAGCGTTTCCAATAATTAAAATTGCTTCGTTTAGTCTACAAGAAGAGCACATAATCATTCCTTCTCTCCACTAGCGCGGCTTAACACAAGCATCGATATTCATCGTAAATTGAGTTTGACATGCCGTGATGGTGTTATGGATATGAAAAACGTGCGTTCGCGGGTGCGACAGTTTAAAGAACGCCGGACGACGTTTGGAAAACAATCCTACAAGCCCCAGTCCATTAGCGGTGGGACGAAGGGACCCCTATAGAAGCGTCCTCGGCATCCATCAGAATCATAGTCGCAAAGTCGCGTTCTCGCACAGCGAGATTTTGTTTATATAAAGCAGAAGTTCCAACTTTTTCATTTAAGTAGTTTGTCAGAAAAAACTAGAAGTATTTAGAACTTGAAGGCAATTCGTTATATAAGTTGAAGTTGAACGATGACACATGCTTCTTAGCTTCGAGTATTGAAACTCTTTCACATTTTCAAAAATCTAAAAAAAATTACCTGAAATGCTTCCTTACTTCCACCTGAGAAAGGCAAAATAAATGCATAAAATATAAAAAAATGACAAATGGAAATCGAAACTTAAAACTGTAATAGCCTATTTTCAGAGGTAATTATAGCCAATAAATCTACCCACAACATGAGGCCATGTGGCAATGCTAGACTATGAGGTTGCGAAGATAAATGTGGGCAGGGCTTTTAATCCAGGCACGAGGCAAGAGCACTTCTCTAATACCACTCATTCGCTAATTCCTTTTAAGGAAAAAAAGTCACAAAATTTTGAAAAGCAAGTAAATTCATCATATGATTTAGGATAGCAGAATGGAGGTGACGGGCAAAAAAGTGACAAGTGATAGGAGGAAAAAGCGAAACGTAAATAGACATCTAGCGAACCACAACCATCCTGTTTCTTAATGGCCTTGCGTTACCTTTTTATAGAATAGGAAGTTTCAATCCCAGGAGGCGGAAAGGAAGACGACATAGGAAACGCTGCCTGTTAACCGGATGGAATAATGAATGAAAACAAGCGAGCTCTGACGACCGCGTGATGACGAACACTCGCCGAGATAATTTCCCACAATGCGTGCTCATGCACACGGTCCACGAATATACGCCACGCTTCCGTCTACCACACATTTCAAAATACATAATCAGAATCTGAAGATTTGAGGATAACATCAACTTAGGTACAGCTCCAAATGGGACGCTTATTATTCACCCGCGCGCAGTGTAATGAGACCATCAAACGGTTCCGAGCATAGCACTAAACTGAAATCCAGAGAGCGGTCATCTACGTCACTCACAAACCATGATGCATTTTTAAAATAACGGATATTTTGTCAGTAAGAGGAAATTAGAATCTAAAACCTGACCTTAATGTACTTCAGTAAGATCTATATTATTGACGGTTAGCCTTGAATTTCGTCGTGCCTTACATAAAAATATTTAAGTAACACAGTAATTAGTCCTGAACTATAATAAGTTTTAATTTCCTTATCGCATATTGCCTCACCGATTCTTATAACAGCTACCAATTTATGAAAAATCCTTCACCAGATTTAACTTCTGCCCTCCCATTTTAAAGTTTAAATTTACTTTCCTCCTTCTGTAGAGCCTCATAACCTTTGTTTTGTCACGACTTTAAGATAGACAGAAGGTATACTTTAGTAGAAAATATTCGATTAAAAAGAGTCCCCTGGATGACATAGAAATCATAATTGGCATTGGAACCAGTGGTCTAAGGTTTATTCAGAGGGATTCTGCCGTATGTAAGCCTATTGAATGACATTAATTAGTACGTCATCACGTCGAAAATTAATTCACGTGATACGGTAAGCTTATATTCAGTAAGATTTTGTGACTAAACAAGAGCAGGCAAAAAAAAATCCCATTTCACAGCGCCACAAATAAATTCTGAATACTCTATCGGGAGAATAAATTGGATGCGAAGGGAGGAGGGGAAAATGAAATTCAAAACGATGGACCGATGTCAAACGATGCGAAAGTTCACCGGGTGGCTAACACCTTCCGCGGCGGGATTCCAGATGACTTCTCCCCGTCGCTCGCGAGTATATTGTGCGATGAATCGAGACCGAATGACGAGCGCGGACTACGATTTGGCAACGCTGGAACGTCAGTTGTGCATATATGTCCGTCTGGGTCTCGCAGCGGCCCAAAGATCAGAAGATTTATGAGTGTCGGACTGGGAGGAGTGATTGACTGAATGCGGGGAGGAGGGTGAGGAAAGCCCGCAGACGGAGGGGATGTAAAGCACGATAAGGAGGGATTGAGAGAAGGGGGATTGTGTGTGTGTGTGTGTGTGCGAGTACGGAAGAAAGGGAAGAATACCTAAATAATTTTCTCACCTTACCATTTTGGGGCGAGGGAAGGACTGGAAACCATATGAAGAGAAAACTTAAGTATTTCGCCACCCGGGACTGTTCGAGGGGAGCCGGCGAAAAGCGACATCCTTCGGTAGTCCGGGAGTATGGTCACGCTATTAGGTTGAGGATCATGCATCTAATGGGTAATAAATCAGCAGATGGCAGATTTATTAGACCCACGTCAGGTGATGAAATCAAAATCCGCATGCTCAAAAAAGGCAGAAAAGCTTGAGAGAAATAAGGTTTGGTACGCGTTACGCGAACTCTTATTTATCTCTCTTATGAATACTTGAGAATTCTATACAAGAACTAACAAAGACGTTTGCCCAACGACCTGGTTCTTTTCATACGCCTATTAACAACTTACTATGAACAACAATTATTTCTCACAAAGAGCTAGATCACTTTTTAACAACTAAATTATTATTCAGACGAAAATTCTTTTAACACAATATTACTCTGTAGAGACGTAAGGAGTTAAGAAGAACAGAGGAAAGAAATAATGAACGGCAAACAAGAGCAAAACTTGAACGACAAAAGATGTAATATGAATAGGGGCCTAGTAACAATATATCTTAGTCGATAAAATAAATTTCCAAAGCTGCTTCCATACAATTCTCTCGAATTTAGCGACCAAGAGGTAAATTTAACGCCGATTCATTAGATTTCATGAGAACGTTTCGGCGAAATGCCGCTCTCATGGATTTAGTCCTCTTACAAGGGCTTAACCCTTAGGAGGAGTCTTCTCCGACAAAGGGTGCGGGATCCTTTTGGAGTGGGAAAATTTAATCTATAATGGGAGGAGAGAACTTCGGAGGGCATCTTCGCGTCCTTCTGCTTATTATCCATGGATGAATTATCGAGGACCTCTCCGGATTCGGCGCACTCGCTCTGCTTTCGGGGAAGTCCTACGCAGGACATGGTCGTGTCCTGGAAACCAGTAGTAATCCATAGTTCGGCAGGACAACGTATGACGGCAGGAGTACTGAGGAACGAGTCACTTCTGTTTATAAGCTTACTCAAATGGGAATCGATGTGAGTCTACATTTCTGTCCGAAAATGGAAGGAAGGAGAGATCTTCCCATGTAATTCTAGAACGTGATTCATTTAAGTGAACCGTAATGGATTTCTAGGTACCTTAATTACGATTATGTGTAGTCCATCTATCACGAATTTACCTAACTTAGCCTCGTTATTAGAAGTCATCACCTGAAATAGATTCTTTTTCCTATACAATTGATTTATGGGTACTCACATATTTTCTCAAACTAAAGCAGTTACCTCAAGCTAATGGTGATCAAAGAGCGCATATTTCTTCTTTATCAGACTGAGTAGGCATACAACATTTTTATTGTATTTATTTTAATTTTAGTCGATTAGAAGATGTTTTAAAAATTTCTAGGATTTCTTAACAAATGTTAAAAAAATTATTAAAGAGCTATTCTTCCCATTAAGGTAAGTGTTACTCTAAATTGACCCGATGTACTATTCAGTGAATTAGGCTAACATTACGAGGAGGTTTTCTAAATACAAATTTAATAAGTAAATAGGTTATGATATCCCAAACTCACTTTGGGATGAAGAATTTATTTTAACTTCTTCAAATCAAAAATTCATCGCCCAAATATTTTCCGGCAAGTTACAGTAAATGCATTAGCAAAACACTACATATTCGATAAACAAAACAGCTAAATGGATAATTTTATCGTTCAACACCCTTTCAAAAATAAGTCTATTCAAATTTATCCAATGATATCCAAATACGCATCCCTTAGCATGTTATTTACGTGTGTGGCCAGTTACCTCACGACATATCCTCAACACACTCATTTGAAAAATCGCTACTGCGACCAAAAAAATTTTAAATCGACGTAATAAACAGTATTGGAAAAAACAATTTCGTTAAACTCGAGGGAGTTTCCAGTACAAACATAATCTTACGCTCCCTTGCGAAACGCTCGTGAACTCCCTAAGTGCTTGTGGGACCTGCTACGATAAGGTTACAATATACTGTGTCCACACGTCTTGGTAAAAATGTCGCGACGAAGTATGTATTCGTTCACCAGTTTTGTATTTCAACGCGATTAAATACCTAAATACATCAGTTATTAGAATAAACATCCATTTCTTTAATTTAGACAAAAGGACAACATTTCATTTAAATAGGAGAAATAAATTATTTCGCCGATTTTTGGCCATTGAAAGCTCATACAGAATTGAAAAATTATCAATCATCACGCATGTTATCAAGATTTTAAATCTACCTTAACATAATGCAAATCCAAGACAGTTATAAACATTTAAGAGGAATTTAATCACACCTTTAACACAAACCGGCTTTGATTTGTACAAAAGTAAAACGCATGTTATTTTTATGATTGTTCGCATCCCACTTCAATTAGAAATGATATATTACCGAAAATACTAAGGTATGTATTTGGCTAAGACATATTTTTTTGGAAACAGTTTTATAAAGAAGAACAATCATACGTGTCTGCAGCGGACAGAGGGATTGAAGGAACAAGGAGAGAGAGCGCTCCTATTGTTCCATCTTCTATCGTTCTCTCTCTCATTGTCCCGAGAATGAGAGGGAGACAGAAAGATGGAAGCGCTCGACGTCTTATTGATAAATGAACGACCTTCCATGCTACTGTGTTTGAAAGATTTTGGAAACTCTGTCTTTAGGAGTGATGACACTGGAGACTTAAGGAAGAAACTTCGAGGGGGATGTATAAAATATTCTGAAAAGAGTGAAAGGCAAACGAAATTATTTTTACACACGGCTCCCCTGGAGAGGAAGTTACCGAGAAATTTAGAATAATGCATACAAGCTGAATGAAGGATACATGGAAATTGACTCGTTCCTCGTCGTTAATGGTTCTTCGAGACTGAAATCCTGCGGGACAGCGGGGGATAATGAGAATATAGAAGACGCAATTCTGACTCCATGACGGGGAAGAGCTATGAGGGAGTATTTAAGCAGTGCATAGCCGTAGTTGGACTCATACAATGCCCCAACCTACCTCTACATAAGAGACGGAGTAAAATGAATAACACAGCACCATCCTTTCCATTGACTGCCCCTGATTCTCGATTTCCACACGAGGATGGAGATGTTGAAGATCCAAGACAATGGGGGGATGAGCGCGGGACTGAAAGGCGGAGGGCAACGGGGAAGGTGGAGTGGGCCGGCGGTGGTGGCTTCCGATAAGGGTTTCTGTTCCGCACTTCTGTCTGTAGAGAAGGGGCGGGGGGGGGAGAATTTATCGGGCGCCGTCGGGTCCACGGGTGAGAAAGAGAGCAGGAGAGCGGGAAGAGGAGGAGGGAGACGCCGGGGCGTCCTTGCACCCTCCATAACAGGACTTATAACTCTTCAGAGGGGGGGGGGGGGGGGAAGGAGTGTTGGGAGGGAAGGCGGAACGGGTAGAGGATGGGGAGGGCGACGTCCTAAAGGCAGGGTGGAACGGGGGGTGGCGGGGACGGAGGGTGGGGGTGTCAGCCGTCCTTCCTCGGTAAAGAGCGGGCGTACTCTCCGGAGCAACAGGTTCGGCAGTAGTGGGGGGGAAGAGGGGGAGTGGGCGAGAGAACGATGGGGGTAGGAGGGAGGGAAATAAGTTAGCAACTTGTCGTCATCCTCCCCTGAATTAGAACCAGGGGGGAGGAGAGAGACGGAGGATGATAGCGGAAGGAGGATGAGTGAAAGCGGAGAGTCAAATTATTTTTCGATCCCATCCTAATTTCACACACGAACACCGAAGCTTACGGGAGTCCCGTGGGCCTAAACAGAATTCACTCCTGTCGACAGCGGTTGCCTACGCCGCCTCATATGTATGTATATAAATATAAATAAATAAAGATATATATGTATATATACATATATATATATATATATATATATATATATATATATATATATATATATATATATTCCATCTATTTCCATTCGGAAATTTGCGCGGAGTACAGAACACTCGTACTCGTGGGCGGGTTATTGGGTCCTCCAGGGAATTTAGGCCAGGTGCTACTTTCTTTTCTTCATAATTTGACATTAATCCGAGAGCTATCCCACTGAAACTTCTCCCGTGTTTGTGCAACACCGGCAGGAACCGTGGTGATGACATCGTGCAAACACGGGGAAAGTTAATGTTGTTTATTTCATCCGTGAGTTGCAGTTTCGTATACAGTAGGCTTCATTTCAAACTTGGTCATGAAATTGGCCCAACGGTTAGACTTTCTAATCGGTTAAAGTAACTTTAAATTGAAATTATTCGCATCCTGCGTTAATTTAGATACAAATTCGATGTAATTTCGAAATACACTGAGGAATTGCGAGCATATATACACCTGAAATATAGGTAACTTACCAGAGTAATGTGAAGTTAGTAAACTTAGTAGATTTTCCGTAAAGATTTTAGACCGCTATCATCAACTATGTGACATCTTCAGGTAAAGAGGTACCTTATATGAGATGTCACATAATTAATTAAACCGGTCGTACCGCAATGACGTTTGGCGAGAGCTAAAAAGTTTGCCCAAATCATAAAGATGATATTTCACAAGGTTGAGCCTGATATCAATGAACTGACAAACGAATACATAATTTCGTGGACCTTAAACCCAACGTAGGGACATATGCAAATAATTTGTGCCTTTAATTTCACAGATCCATTACCAAGGGTGTTGGGAAATAAGAGAAATAAATATGTCTATGTGTGACGTATACTTTTAAGCGGGCAGCCGGATATTTCTCTCCTTGTTCGAGGAGAGAAATATCCGATTGCAATGCGCCACTTCAGCACCCTCGGATGAAAGGAAATAACTTCCAATACGAAATTCCAACACTTCTATGAAATCAGCACAGGGGTGAAACAAAAACCTTACTCTCACAGTTATTTTACGATTCATGTGAATTAAAATGATTTAACTAAGCATCAAAGTATATTCAAATTCTTGAACATTCATTTTTTTCCCATTCCATATGGGTTAAATGGTGTTGAACTTCGAATAAGACCGAATAAATTAAATTAATTGCGAAATCGTTATGTTAGCCGTAAAATTTAGAGCACAGTAATCAAACCAAGCGCCTAGTAATAAATACAACGGCGAGTGAAATTCACACATCGGGGTACGGGGTCCTTGCTCCTTTCCCCGCGTTGCCCCACTATGATTTTGTACCCGAAAAATCAGACACCTTGTGTGAAGCTGAGTGTGGTCAGATGAGTCCCCGGAAAACGAACCCAGGCCAGTATTCCAACGCTCTAAATACTGGAATACCACGCCCTTAAGCAATATAACCCCCAGTTAATGTAACGGAGCTCCAGGTACGATTTATACCAATTGGGTACTGAATTAATTTCACCGTATCAAAGAAATAATGGTTAATGACGCCGCACTATTATTACCTTAACGGCTACCAGCACGGATGGGAGTCACGTTCATTAATAGTATATCCGTGGGTGATGTTTACTTCTCACATAGGAACTCACAGCTAAAGCACTATCAAGCCCCCAACCACTTGCGTGCCCCCGCATAATCTACAGATTAGAAAGAGTCCGTAACATACCGTATTCATCTTGGTAAATTGGCATTCGCTCGCTTAAGGCAGATAAACCCAAGATTCTATACCGGCGTTACGAAAATTATTACTTTCCCACTTTGTCGGCCGTTAAAACGAAATCCGTTCCACCTCCTCAAATACTCGTTATTTCAATTCATTCACTTGGTAGTTGATAGAGTATGAATAATTTCTTGAGATGTATTTTATTCTTCGCATGCATTTTTTGGTTTCATATCCATATGCAACTGAGGGAAATCCCTAATGAACTGCGAGAGTTACTGTACTGTCAACAAAGACCTTAGGCACTAACCTCCTTACGCCGAAAGAGTGAAAAGAGGAGGACGCTATCTCATTCCAAGTCTATAATAAATTTCAAATCATTATGTAAGGTATAAACACAACCGCACGCTGCAAAACCCAATGAGAGTATCCACTTAAAATCGATTATTTCTTTTCATAATGGTGTCGACCGAAAGAACAGGAGAGCATTTTGTTCCGTTGTTTCTTTAAGGTTTGTTTTATAAGGCTATGTGGTGAAAATAATTTCAATTACCGTTTCTTAGGGCGTTATTTCAATACCCTGTTACCTAAATGGGCGAAGTAAAGCTCAATACCGCCAACACAAATGTGACTAAGACCCCCCCGCCACACACCCTTGCGGCGGCTTGCGGGATATTATGTAGATGTAGATGAAGAAAACTTTCATTCTTATTTTTATAGAAAAACACTATCTTTACAGGAAATTTATTATGCACCGAATTTCCACAGCATTAAAAAATACAGGATTTGTACCTCTGTTATATCGAGTGAAACCATCAGTATGGATTAAGAACACATGCCTAATAGGACTTGAAGAGAGTTGGAACATATCGGAGTTAAATATTAGCGAAGATTGATAAACTCGATTCAGCAATCAAAGCGATAATAGAAGAAGCATGCAGAATAAGTTTGGAATGTCTCTAAATTTCTAAACTTAATGAATTCGAACGGAACGTTCGAGGGATAAGGACAAGATGTAATCAAGAGGTCATTAAATCACATTGGAAGAGGAGAGAATGGAGGAGCTAAATTTTCTAAAGTCGCATACAATTTTAGTTCAGTAATCGGACATATTTACATGGGGTTTACATACCAATCCATTTCCCAACAGCTTAACTGCACATCGCATAGAAATAACTTTTTATACATTTCCACTAATATCTTTTCATTAAATAACCCAGTTTCAACAAAACAAAATCATCTTTGGGTGTCTGTTTCCAGTAATGTTTTGCTAAATCCGGGTTGTTTAATAAAAAGACATCTGTTGTAAATGGATAAAAAGTAATTTTTTCCCAATACTCTTTACTTCCACCAAGCGACGACCACCATGCCTGTTGATCACCTTAATAGGCATATGATTGCGAAACAGCACTCACCTGAAACAAAAAAAAATCAAAGAGTTAGTGACATCTTCTCATTAATAAAATCATCAGGGAATCACAAACATTTTATAATCCACACCAAATTTGACCGAACAAGAATAATTCCTTTCAATTAAAAAATAGGATGAACTCTCTTAATGAGAATCATTCCAAATACTCTCTCTGGCTGCTTCGTCACAAAAGAATCATCTTGATTAAGGATATATGAATATGTGGATTTCCCACACAATGGATTCCGTAATACAGCTCGAAATACATATAAAAAACTTTTTCTCAAACGAAGTTCTCTTATAAATGGCGGAATAGTCGTAAATTGTGATTTTGCATCTGTTGTGATGAAAACATTCTTAATGTTGGAATATGTTTGGCACACACAAATGAAGCGTATTCATTTACGATATTCATAAATCAGGAAAAGAATCCAAAATAAAGAAATTACAAACATTACACTGGCATCAAACCGCATTGTGTCCGACATCATGCTCTACTATCATTAAGAAACAATTTTATTATTTTATAACTTCCGTTCCGAAAGTAAGAGATTTTTAATTCTCGTGCTTCAAATCGTAAGATCTTCGTAATTGGTTTTCGTAAAACGCATTTCCATTCTTCCGGTATTCAAGAGAAATCGTGAGACAAAGACAATCAAGACAAGCATTACTAAGAACATAGACCATGCAATTGGTAGGCGCGCACTCCAATCCGTAATTACAATACATTTAGCCGTAATTACAGTACAATTATTAGGGCAGAGTTAATTCCTTAGATTTCTAGGAAGGAAGTAGTCGGCATATATGCCGCCATTTCCAAAGATGCTCTAAAAATCTAAGTAAGAAAGAGTTGTTTATATTGGTGACTACATACGATAAGATCTAGGCATAATTTATTTGAGCGGAATGCCTCACAGAGTCAACCATATACAAGGTCAAAGCAATGAACATGACCTGAGGGTTACAAAGTTACCGAGAAAAATATAGCTTTCAAATTGAAAAGAGGAATTTTGTAACGCAGAGGAAACCGTTTAAAAGACGAGGTCACTCCTTTTCATCACACTGTGGTTTTAACTCCATGTCCTCTCGCTCAAGACCACTACCATTCACTACAAAAGAATGGAGAGAAAAACACCCGATAAACGGGATATTGCAAAGGCAATAAAAACATAGAGAGAAGAGAGTGAAGAAATTATTAAAATGGCAAAAGTAGAAGGTAATTTAAGTGATGCACTGTAAATTGCAATTAAGCATTCACTGCCACGTGCATATCTTGACCTTGAATTTTTCACTTTATCTGTTCAGCAATTAGTCAGAAATTTTGCAGACACAAAGAGAAGATTCCTTTCTGACGATTCCTCTGTTCTTATCCAGGCTCAATAACAAATTATTATTATTAATACATATTATATTTTTAGTGGCTTATTTCTTCTCGCGAGTAACTTGGTGTTCATCGTGTTTGTAACGTCCCAGCAAAAATAAGGTTGGAGCGGATTAATTTGGCTGACTAAGACAAGGAATTTTGGGAGCGGTTTCATGAAATCATCACAAAACGTTGAACAAAGGGGTTTTTAATAGGAACTCGCATTTAATAAGCAGATGGAGGACTATTCAGATGTGAAATAGTCCCTGCAATGAAAAATATATTTCATAATAGAAGCGATGCATTGACTGATATTAATAGGCGCTCTATTCCATATAGTATATATACTCTATAAGTCTTTTTCAACAGGCGTTTAGCGAAACTTCAGATTACTGGAGAAACATTTAGTACCAGGTCACTCAAATTAAATATATAATATAAGCGGCAAGCTTAATACAGTACTATGAATGAAACAAATATTCTAATACATGACTATCTCAATTCCGTCGGATGGATTGGCACAGAAGCAAAAGTGTTTTTATAGGCAAATTTTCATTGGAATGTAACAAATGCTGGGGAATAATAGCCATTTATTTTCCTTTTTGAGCTATTATTTAGGAATTACGTATAAAGTGTCACTTCACCTTACAGAATACACGTTTTGCAATTAAAGGGATAAAAGATTTCCATCATGACCTGATGAGTACTTGCTTTCCTTAGAACGTTAAGAGTTTAGGAATTGGAAACAATCAGTGTTCATCATCTCACATTTCAAGCACTGTTATCAGGTTTTGTATGGAACCACATCACAAATCACACTAGGTAAGCGTAACTAATGGAAAAAACATAAACCACTCTAATGTTATATTACCGCGGGATAAATGGCGACGCACCTAAGGAACAAATGGAATAAGTTCAAAATCTGACGCTTTCCTTGGGTCTTCTTTCATACTCTCCTAGATATAGAGTAGACGTATTTTTCTATCCCCTGGTTAAATGCTCATTTCCATTCACTCCACAAATACGTTCAAGATAAACAGAAGGACAATAATAGGAATCGATCAACATTTTCTGCGCATCAATACTTGAAGTAAGGGTTTCGCACCGAGTCAAAGGGAGGACACTGAGAAACGCTGATTGAGACTAGAGGGGATTATCCACGGCAAAGGCGAAAGACGAGCACTGTGCATGGTATTGACAGATGGAGATTTTGGCAAACAAGCGGCTAATGGGGAGTCGGGCGAAGGGCTGGCTGAACAGGGGGAAAGAACGGAGACGAGGAGGCGGGAAGAAGAGCTGGGGCGAATTCAAAAAAACGCCTGAATATTAGAATTTATCCCACAAATATTTTTTTTCCATCACCATCGTCTGGCACCGAATTACGGCTAATTTCATTTTCCTTAACGTTCTCAGAAGAGAGGAAGCAACGGGGGCGATGCCAGGGAGGCACCGGATGCGTGCGAGATTGGTTTGAGGAAGGAGGAAGGTTAGCATGGCAACCCCGATAGATTTGTGCGGAGGGGTTGGGGCGACCCCACGCCTAGGGCTCCAAACCAAAGTATTGAGACGGATCGGCTGAGTGACGAGAGCCGCCGGCGAATTCTCTCTCGGATAACTAACCGAAATGCGCTGGTTGTGTTTATTTTATTAATGTTTGTATGCACCCTGCAATCCACCGCTAGAGTGTGTGGCAGGGGGTGAATACACACCAGACTAATTACCCAAAGCAAGACTAATTACCAAACGCAACTGCAGTTAATTAGAAAAACGTTTCCGGATATTTTTTTTAATAATCCATCATAAACGCCCTTTTCTTTTCAGCTCTGTCTCTATCCTCTCAATTGACCTTCTCACACAGAGACATTCACACGCACAAACACCCTGAAAATTCAAATATTTTCCTTTGAAACGGAGTCAAAAGATGCCGATATTGCGCCGCAGCTTTTATAAACTTACGACTATTACGCGAATGCCTGCCAAGATTCGACTCAAGTTTTCAATCGAGCAGATGTACGAGAAATGTCGATGTTTTAGGAGTGAATGAGTGCTCCGACGCCTCTGTTTATTTTTCGCCATAGAGAAACGTGCCTACAATGATAAACATTTAAACACAATAAAATGAGCGATATTGATGCAAGAGGAATTAGGATGTAACGTCGGGTACGCTGCTCATCCAAATAACTAAGTAAAACCATTGTTCTGCGCGGACGCAGGAAAAATGCTTGCAACTTTTGTTTACGGCAAAAGTTTGGTATTAGATAATTATTGTATTCAGAAGTCCTTGATTCGTAATAAGAACTACAGAACATGAGAAACTAATTGACGAAACACGTTCGAAGAGAAAAGGATATGAAAAGTCACCGCAATTACTAAAGGAGTTTTCATACTAAAAACTTATTGTGAGATATTTAAAAGAAAAAACCAGTCCGAGTAGCATTCAAAATTCAATGAGACCAAAAAATTAACGAACAATTGATATGAAGAACAAATAATATAAATTTTCCATCGCATTTGAAGGCATTAGACACCCTCTCCCTTGAGTGTGGCGCATACATAAGCAATGCGCACATCAATCATGATGTTGGAGTGGGATGAAAAAAAATGTTCAAGGAACTCTCGACAATAATTCTCATTTCATAGGACCACAATGACGTAAAAGGGTCCACAATCGAATCCATATTCATGCCTTGTGAAGGATCTTGACATTGGATCTTGTACAGGCAATAGAAAATACATTTTACGGGACCATTAGTAATACAGTGCAAGAGAGAGTACATGAATACGGATATTTCCTAAACAAAGTCAGAGGCATTTGGCGGAACCTTTGCATATTCAGCGGAAACCTAACAAAGAGTCGGAATAATGAGGCTTCACAATGAAAACCGTAGTTCTACGGGGCCAAATTAAAAATCTACTCCGGGAGGAAAGCCTTATGCTTCTGAAAGCCCCATAGTTTTCACAGACCTAGCACCTAATTTGCGGAAAAGAAACCTTCAGAGAAATATGGCGAATAAAATGTCGATATGAAAGACGGGAGGAATTTCATTTAAATCTCATGAAATTAAATTAGAAAATTCCATTAAAAACGTAAAATACATTTCAGGCAGAAAAAAGAGGCACGACCCGGAATGATATCTACTCCAAGAACACGAAGGTTTAATTTCACAGAATCACGGAAACTGCGAGGGATGGGGAGGGCACCCGATAATGTAATCACATTAAAACGTATGACATTGGGTATTCAAAGGGTTCACGCTAAAATTGGAAATTTGACGACAGGAGTCTCTCATCAAGATGGAAGAGTCAAGGGGACGGAAAGGAGAGACCTTTTATAGCAATCCAAACGAAATCATTGAATCAAATCTTTCATGGCACATTCCCTTTCCACCATAGATTCAAAAGGAACTTTAAGGATGGCATTTCATCGTTAAAACAACTGCTGGATGAGTTTGCTGTATACGAACCACTCCCAATGGTGGAGTTAAGATAGCGGGAAAGTGAGACAAAAGAGACATGGGCAATTGAAATGAATGAAATACAAATTAATAGCATTGGCTAATTTAGATTCATACTAAATTGATAATCATGGAGAGTAAAAAGTCAGTTCCGGGATGGCAACAAAAATAAAATACCCCAAAGAGTTTCCCCGTTATACCATCTCTTTTTCTATACTAACGTCCGGGTATGCTGTAAAAAAGAATCTTTTCTTGGAAGGTGCAATATTAAACCTAATAAAATCCTTATTAAACGTAATTAAAATGCAGCAACATATTCCGACATCATATTGCTAATTAAATTCAAGGAAGTTCAAATAAAACGTTTAAAATGGTTATAACAATATTAAATACTCGTTTCGCATCATCCAAAATCTGTCTTGAATTTGTATATTAACTAGGATGACTACAAATGGACTTACAACGCCGTATTCATCAAACAGTTAGGCATCAAACAATAAGAAAAAGTGCCGAAGCTGAACAGGTGAATCTACAGGTATATCCCGTAGTTATTAATTCTTGACTCAACACTATCTGACTAGGAATTACGCACGATTACGCAGTAATCATTATTGACAACATAATTACGAAACCAGAATGCGTACTTCGACACGCAATGCAAAGACACTCATTATTGGGCTTTAAAATTTCATGGGTACGACGGATGTCAACAAAGATGTGGTCATATCAAGTCCCGAGGTCCCACAAATTAAATAAATATACGGCCATCGTCAACAGTGAGATGAGTTCTAATGTCCAGAGCGCACAGAAGCGGGTGAGGAAAAGAATGTAAACGGGAGGGCGAATGCTCCGAAACGTAACTCATGCCACAGAGAGGAGGGGAGGAATAGTTGGATTCAAGTAAGCCAACCGGGAATGAACGCATACGCGAAGAAGCGGTATTTGCGAGCCGGCTTCCTACCGAGTTCAAATCGCATTCTGTTTATTCATGCCGCCCGTCCCGTCGTTCGAGCGATTAGAATTTCAATGGCCACCTGCTGGAGTCACTTTTGGTTCATTTCCACGCAGAAATGACGCCGATGCAGATCAAAATATCCCTTACCGCAGACTCACACACACCCCTCACTCCCTCTCCCGCGTGAGATATATTTATATCTGTCCCAACAGTTAAAAACCAAACTCGTCGTCCACTTCACACGGAGTCGGAGCGCACCATTTCACAAATGAGGAAACTGCCCGCGGAGCTGAGTGGAAAATTCGCGAGCATTAATTCCTCGGTGCGTCGCGGAGCTCGATTTTTTTTCGTCTCGTTTACGGTCGCCTGAATTTTCAAAATTTGAGAATCCACGGGACGCTCCACCGACGTGGCGATACCGCGAATACATTTTAAGGTCATCCTCCTGCGAGTAACGACCGAAAAACGCGAGGGATGCCTGTTTGTCACGCGTCAAACTAAAGCAGATACGTCATGCGGATTCATTCGATGGAGGGAATTTTTGAAAATGGTGTTTTAAGCATCAGTAACTCATGAATTAAAGGATCACAACGCATCAAAGGAGAGGTCGTTGAAAGGTAATGTGAATAAAGGTATATTTCAAGGAAATTCATTTACTATGCTTATGAGTAATTTTTTTGCCTAAAATTATCGATAACATCAAATACAATTTGCATCAGAGTGAATGAATAACGGTTGGTTCTTTCCTCCTATGTTCATCCATCTTCGTTTTTCTTTGAATCTCTATTAAAACTTTTAAAATCGCAAACGCTATTTATATCTTTTGACGGAGGAAACTCTTTTAGGCTTCAATTTTGTAGACGTTAGCCATCACGGAGAGAGTGAAAAAACTTACTTAAATCCACTTATTGTTTTATTAATATAACCCGAGGTTTGTCGCGCCATGTGCGCGAAGATATCCCGACGTGACGACCTCGCGTCGTATTAATACATAATTAATTGGATTTAACAAAGTTTTTCCATCATTTCCGTGGTTTATTCTTTGACTTTTCAACTCCTAAAATATTGAATTTAGACGCGGCATTACTCACCATTTTTAACCAGCATAACTTACAACACAGAATAAAATAATCTCCGAATTAGTGTAGCTAAACAGTTTACTTAAACATGAATCCACACTTATCACAGGGATACACAGAACCCTGAATTTAATCATTTTATGGCATAGAAGATAATTCTCACGTTCATCCATGTTTGAGTATTTACCTAAATCAAGGAAATTACAACGTAAGCGAGTTTGCGATCGTATTCGACCGCGAATGATCGCAGGCTCACATTTGGGTAATGAAATGTAAGCCATCTCAGATCCAGCGCAAATGGTCGTTCCATAAATTCCGTTCATGAAAAGCAGAGCCTACAGAAAAAGCATCTGAGAGGGTTCACATTCAAACAATCTTGCGAACCACCTCCACATCTAATAATAATAACAACAAATGTTAGTTTCATGATATCCGAGCCAAATAAAAAACTGTAAAAAATGAACATGCAACCGTTTTTTGTTGACAGAAAATGAAATTTTGCGATTAAATGTTAAAAATAATACAGTCACGTTGATTACCGGCGTTAGCATGAGGTCGTCATGGAAGCATATAAATATGTTCCAGAATGTATGGCCGCAGAACTAGAGGGGTACAAATATTATTTTTGGAAATTCTTTTTCGTATTACAAGGCCTATTCTAGGTCTTGTACACCATGTACAAGGCCTGTCCCAAAATTATTAGGACTTTTTAGCTTTTCAATGAATCTCCCCGCCTTTCACGGGGACAATACGATTGTATGCTCCTACTAATTTTGACGGTTTTTAGAAGATTTTGAGGAACTCATTTGCCTGCTTTGCTATTTATTTTCTTTATTTATTACACCACGATGATTTGACCACTTCTTGGGGATGCAATCTCGAAACTTTGGGAGATGGTATTTACAGGAAAGAGAGATGGCTGTCAGAGAAATTCGAAGGAAGATGGACAAGTGGATGCAAGAGATACCGAGAGAGGCAGTATAAGGCTGGAAGCGGCCATAACAGGGCTCAATGATAGGAATGCGAGGTAGATGGAGGAAAAGAAAAAGTATTTTGAATATAATCAAGGGAGTTAGGAAGTCATCATCATCAATATTTCTATCCTAGGATTGGTTTACTGCAGCCCTCCATTCTACTCTATTCAATGCCAATGCCCTCAATCCTTGATACCCTCTCTGTTTTACGTCCTTCTTAATTTGTCCTATGTACATGTCTCTTAGTCTTCCTCGTGGAATCTTCCCTTCTATTTTTCCTCCTATTATATTCCTAATTAATCCATTGTGCCTAAATATGTGTCCAATCGATCTATTTCTCCTTTGTCGTAGAGTTCTCCATGTGGTGCTATCCTCTTCTGCTCTTCTATATACTTCCTCGTTCATTACTTTGTCTGCCCATTTAATTCCCAGCATAGGAAGTTAGGTAAGTATGCTGAACTAAATAAAGTGTGGTTTAACGTGTGGTCTACGGGGTCTAAGGATGCGTTTGTGTTGTGTTAGTCAGGCTTACGAGTAGACTAGTGTATAGTCGCTAAGTCCATCGAAAACCTACCCGAAACCGGCATGTTATATACGTTACATTACTACTCAATACACCGGTGTGGGATCAGCTCAGGACAAGGTAAACGTACTTGCTGCGTGTATATCGTATCACTTTCAGTCAGGCAAAGGCACTGATGAAGTGGCAAGGAGAAAGAATCACAAATTAAAAGTTTTCCTTCGGTCAATACAAAATGATAATTGGTAACACAGTATGGAAAGGTACAAAGTCAGCAAAGCCTCGGATAAGGACAGCAAAAAATGACCTTTCGGAGTCGCGAAGAATTCAAGGTCTCTCAAGGAATGTGGCGATTAAGGATCGTGATCGGAAAAACGGCCGAAGGAGTTATGGAGCATAACAGATCTTCCACCACCCCTTTTGTTTACACAAAGGCAACAACCAGAACTGCGCATAACACTACGACATGATGAAATAAAAATGGTGTTTGCGGTAAAATGCTTTTGTAACCTTAAAGGGTTATGTGATAGTAAAAACGTTGCTATACTACCGCTAGCGTATTTAAACTGTTAGTCCAAGGAAACAATTAAAGGTGACAAAAATGATCAATTCATGGAAATATGCGAATGCCTCCAGAGTTTATTCAGTCATTGCAATGAAAAACGTATTTTTCCCGACAACATATGAAAAAGCTCTACTTTTTGTTAACTTAAATACTCACTGGCAATCATTCTTTAAATCGTATTTATATTGATTGAATTACGACAATGTATTCAATTCTTTTATTTTTCCAGCAGGAACTTAAAGTTTATTGTTAAATGTTTCTGTCCTTAGAAGGCACTGGCTAAACGGTAACTTAGCAATGGAATGTCAAGCGCAGTTACCTCACCATTATTTATTGCTCTACTACAGGTAAATCCATCTACTACAAAAAATCCCCGAACAACGGGGAAGGAAAGATTGTACCTGTTGTGATCTTAATAAGTGGTACTGTGCTCCACCAATTTAAGTTACAATGCTAAATTAATAATTTGTTGAGAAAACCTCGAAAATCAATAACAATTTTTTGGCCCCATCCAATATATATACCTATGATCGGTTCTCTATTTACTGTTACTATACAATGTATTACGAACATCAAAACATTCACGAAAATCATTGAGGAGTAAAAAGTGCATGTATACAAGTAGGTACGCTAATCTCCGTAGATTACAAATTTTAGGTGTTCAGAATCACCAGCAAAAGAGGTCTGTTCAAAAAGTATCGCCACTTTTGTTTTTTTCATAAATTATTTATTTATTCCTGAATATCTATTTATCCTCTTCAAAGCAATCCCCATTAGATATTTTACACTTGTGCCAACGTTTTTTCCAATCCTCGAAGCACCCCAAAAAAATCATTTATAGTAATCTTGTTCAGCTCCTCCTTCGATGCAGTCTTTATCTCGTCAATCGCAGCGTAACGTCGTCCTTTCATGGGCGTTTTCAGTTTCGGGAACAAGATAAAGTCACTGGGGGCCAGATCTGGGGAATACGGTGGCTGCAGCATCATTAGTGTGTTGTTTTTGGCCAAACATTTGTAAAAAGTCGCGCAAAAGTAACGATGCGTGAGCAGGGGCGTTGTCATGGTGCAAAAGCCAATTTTTATTCTTCCACAAATCCGGGCGTTTGTGGCAGATTGCTTCACGCAAATTGAGCATAACTTAGCAGGTAATATTCCTTATTAACCTTTCTAACCTGTGGCAAGAACTCATGATGCACCACGCTCCAGCAATCGAAAAAAACTGTAAGCAAAACTTTCACATTCGACCGAACTTGGCGCGCTTTTTTCGGTCTTGGCTCAAGCTGTAGCCTCCATTGGGATGATTGGGAGTTACCACGTTATAGCCATAAACCCATGATTCGTCACCAGTTATGATCCTCTGGAGCAAATTTGGGTCATCGCGGACAGAGTCCAACACTTCATTAGCAATTTTAATGCGTTGCTGTTTCTGGCCGAAATTGAGCAAATTTGGTACGAATTTCGCGGCGACCCGTGCCATGCCCAAACCATTGGTAAAAATCGAATGGCACGAGCCAATCGATATGTTTAGGTCCTCAGAAACTTCTCTAACGGTGATTGGCCAAAGCTATTTTCTTCACTTCATCAATGTTTTCGTCAATTGTTGACGTGTTCGGGCGTCCGGCACGCTCTTCGTCCTTCACATCTTCTCAGCCCTCTGAGAACATTTTGTACCACCGATAAACGTTGCTTCGGTCCAAGATAGCTTCTCCATATGCCACAGTCAACCTTCGGAATGCGTCCGCGCATTTCGTTTTTCACACAAAATTTAATACACACATTTTTGGGAACCGGCAAAAATCGAAGACAAGCCAAAACACGTCCAAGCAAAACAGCTGTCAACCATTAACTGAACATTTAAAATGGCCGAACTTTTCGGCGTAAGAAAGAGACAAGTACTATCATAACGCCACAAAAAAATCGAAAATCAAATATGCATAACCCGCGGAAATTCAAAATTCACGATTCTTTTTGAGCAGGCCTCGTGTGTGTATATACATACACCCACAGGGGTCGTGTGCCGAGGTATATTGAAAGCGTCCTGCGAAAAAATATGATAGCAGAGATGATTATTTAATGAAGAGAATTGTCCGCACGTAATTATGAGAAAGTAAGGAAATTGGTCGCTGAAAGTGCCGGTCATTGTTTTTGCCACTTATTTTTTCATTGTGATAATTCATACCGCAGTCATCAAAAAAATACTTTTAAATCATGGTAAACCCAATTTGACCGCGACCTTGAATTAAAAAACTACAATTTTATTCGTTACGGGCCCAAGAGAAGATCCTTAGCAACTGGAGTCATAAACTCCTGTCGATACCGGTGGAAATCGTACGGCGTAGAAAAACTCGATTCGATAGGATTTCGGAGGCGAAAAAAAGTAGCTTTGATTCAGGTAGGGGGACGAATCCGTAAAGTGATTTGCTTTTTTTTTCTTTATATTAGGCACACCACGATGATTTGACCGCCCCTCGGGGACGCAATGCCGAAGTCAACGCAGCGGACGACGGGTCGAGAGAACATCCAATCGATTAAACTCTCCTCGAGCGATTAACAGAGCGAATAATTCTCGTCCTCTCGCTCGCTTGTACGCGACGGCCATCCCGCCCTCCGGTTCGCTTGGCTTGCACACACACGCGGGCGCGTTCGATTACTGAAACCCTCGGAGGTCGGGCGGGTTCCAGGGTGCCCCCACTCAGGCCGCCAGCCCTACCCAGCGCGCAGATACCAAAAAAGTCGGAAGGTCGCCCATGTTTCGACATCGAGATTGAGCACTGTCGACCAAAATACAAAACATTCCCCGGGAAACAAAGCGAGCCGAATATAATCCTACGACGGAACCGGATGCATTTCCAAAACGCCGGAAATACGGGTCGTAGAAAAAGACGTAAATGGTCTGGGATCCGATTTGAACTTTTGGTTTCATGCATAAGGGCGATACCCCTTCGCGGTCTCGTCCCGCTTCCATCCGTCAGTATACTTCAAGCTGAAAGCCCGCAGGAACTGCAATTCTGTGTGTGGATGGAGCGTCCGTACTCAACAGCAGTGCACTTCCACGTTTGCACTGGACTACATATTTCGGAGACTGCATCAAACTATGGCATGGCCGTCGGTGTCCAAGACGAATGTTTGCAGGAGGAAACTCTCTAATATAACAGAGACGCGAAAAGGGGTCGAAATAGAGCAACTATAATAAGCTAAGTGTCCGATCTGAATAGGATACTTTAAATAAGGTTATCGAGTAAAGCCGTAATTCCATCGTTTTACACAGATCTAAAGATGTTTTTATTTGAGAACCGTGATCAATTCAATGATCGACACTCAATGGCATCTAACCTTCGAACTTCTAATAAAATTCTGACTATTGTGCACATTTTTACCACTAGTATGTAATCTTTCACAGCACTATGGATTACGAGCAGTTTTAAAAGCATTAAATACAAGAAAAATCGTTGGTCGCTTCACAGTAATGATTTCCAAGACTGGGGAACATTAATTGAATAAATAGCCGGAAATACAAGAACATAGGTAAATGCCGCTCCTCGGAGAGATCTTGCCGTGATAAGGAAGCATTTTGAAGTGTCGAGTAAGATCAAAGAAATTAAAACGTTGAGTCTCTTTGGTTAAAACTCTTAAATGTTCACCTGCACAATTTTTCGTAAGGGAATTCGAGGTATTCCCAATTTATTTTAAATTTGCCTCTCAGTTTTTCCGCGAAAATTTCCATGCTCTCCTACTGTGAAGGAAGTCCCGAGCAGCATTCCATAGGAATTGAAAGCACCACACATTTTTATTTACAACATTTAGAGAAAATAATATTAAAATTTGGAAAGTCCTCATGACGAGATTTCTTCGCATGACAACCACACGGTACTAAATTTGAATTATACACGCAAACCACATTTACAAGGTATTCATTTAAATTTAAATTAAACCATTCGTACACGGATGAATGAGCGAAATTCGGATCGAGCGCACGAAATATTTCCTTCATACTTCCAGATAAAATAAAACACGCCTCTTCTACGATTTCCAGGCGTAGTACGTCTATTCTTCACATCGAACATTGTGTGCGATCTTGTCTTCGACTAACTCTGCGAGATTAATCTTATATGCAGATAAATTGATTTCTACACCAAGTGAGCGACTCTCGTCACAGGGGATTACACAACAAAAAACATATTTTTAAATGATGCCTCCTCATAATTGTTGGATCGTAGTCTTCCGTGGCGTTCAGGATTCGTGGATGTCTCCATTTTCCGGGTTCCCGCCGCGTTGGTTGTCATGGTTGACGACAGTTTCGCCTGGATTCCACCAGGCGTCTTCAGGTCGAAGTGCCGATATCATTTTGGCTGCGCTTATATAGCCCTCGCTCTCTCGCTGCTGCGTTGTGATTGGTTGGTTTCTGGAACACTCTCTTCCAGGCGTTCGTCAGGTGGTAACCGTCTTCCCGGTTGAAGTTTCTCGGCGTTTTTGTGATCTCAATTGATTCTCTAATCTAATCTCGCAGTGCGTGACCAAAATAAGCCAGATAATTCCAAGGCCCAAGGACAAGATCCCGAAAGGTCTTCTCGAAGGTGTGTACCGCGTGCCTTGCTCTTGCGGCAAATCGTATATCGGCGAGACATGCAGGTCCATGAAGACCCGCCTGCAAGAACACAAGAGGGCAACGAAGAATAAGAAATTCAGCCTATCAGCAGTCGCCGAGCATGCCTGGAGCGAACCCGGACACGACATCAAATTTGACGAAGCCGAGATAATCACCAAGGAAAAAAGATACTATCCTCGGCTGATTAGAGAATCAATTGAGATCACAAAAACGCCGAGAAACTTCAACCGGGAAGACGGTTACCACCTGACGAACGCCTGGAAGAGAGTGTTCCAGAAACCAACCAATCACAACGCAGCAGCGAGAGAGCGAGGGCTATATAAGCGCAGCCAAAATGATATCGGCACTTCGACCTGAAGACGCCTGGTGGAATCCAGGCGAAACTGTCGTCAACCATGACAACCAACGCGGCGGGAACCCGGAAAATGGAGACATCCACGAACCTCCTCATAATTATTAAAATTCTAAACAAAAATGCATGCAGAAATTTTTAAATATATGATAGAAGAACTACGCACGTTCTTGCGCATTTATAGATAAATGAAAAAGAGCATTCCGACATTTAATTGAGTTTTCCCTCATTTCACTCATGAAAAGTACCAAAAATTCAACCACTATCTAACGTAAATTTGTAGAGCACTTGCCTTGCTTTTCAGAATGATAGTCCCGGGAGATGGTTCTTTGCTTTGGTTTATTGTTATTTGGGGTCCAAGTCGTGCAACAAATAAGGAATTTAGATGGACGTATAGCGATGGATAGGATAATAAAATTACGTAGATGCACTGCGCAATAACGTCCCCGTCCTAAGTCCGTTAACGGCGAAGACATTCGCAATTTCACGGTATAGAGTTAACAATATTCAAGACCTAAGCAGCATAAAATGGCATAGGCGATAATTCTGTCATTTACAAGAGTCGTTGGGTGTGTTAAGAAAATACGTAACAGCTACAAGCAACGGCAAGTCAAGTAATGATCAATAACGGTGACGTCTCTGGCATCAATGATGAATCAATTATTAACTAAGCATTGCTTTTTAATTACGAGTGAAAATATCCCGATACTGTCAACGTAACGATGCCCACGCATCCTAAACCCCACTCAAGCTTCTTTCGGCGACCACTCGTCCTGTTCTCGTTTCTTTCCCAGCCTCCGCGTGGGGCTCACTGCCGGGAACTCTGACGAGACCGTGCATCGAGGAATGTTGTGGATTATGAAGATGTCATCCCTTGGCCGCCACATGCACCCCCCCCCCCTTAGGTCCCCGCATTAATCGACCACTTCTGCTGCCTGGGCGTGGGAATATTGTCCTGCCACCAAGGCGCGCCGACCAGTGGGACGTTAAATTGCGGTCAACTAGACGCAATGGCATCTCTCCCCGCCCAACCCGAAGAGGGGCGGTCGGCGGAGGGCGCCGCGGGTCTGAGTGGTGGAGTGATCCTCCCTGCTCGCGGCTGCACGACACCGGAATTTAAACAGCACAGGGCGATGTAATGTGAGTGCTCTGCTAAATGTGGCGATTCATCGACACCAAGATATGCATCTTATTTGTACTGGTAGTTCATTGCCGAAATTTAAAAATAAAAGTCGCAGGATACCATCACCTTTTTCAAAGCACAGGTTCAGATATAATTATTGGGACAGAAAGATGGTTATCCACGGATATCGCCGACGATGAAATTTTCCCAAAATCCTTTTCCGTCTACAGAAATGATAGAGCAAATAGATCGGGGTTGGTGACTTTATTCTACTTAAAAAATATAGCGTCAGCAGGGCTGACGAAATTCCAGATAATGGTTTGGAAAGCGTTAGGTGGACCATTAAAAGTCCTGAATCCAAAAAATTTAGGTATGCGAATTTCATTGGCCACCGGACGACAAAGAGATTTCGCAAAATACAAATCACAAAATTTCAATACAATGCATCGCATTGACTGAGGTGACAGCGGATTAAGCTCAAGTATCCCCCCGGCCGTCCATTTATGAGACAATTCAAGGTATGTGTACAGTTTAATTATTTTCATAAGCGGACCACTTGGAAAACTCAAATCAACAGAATATTATGGGGAGCAATCTAAAAAAAAGTTTAAGAAAGGGCAAGGTATTTTTTCGCCTGATACACCTCATCTTGAATGCGGGCGGAGAATTCGGGACCCATCACATAAAGAGAGCTTTTCCTGTATTTAATCAGGCACAGAGGAAAGCTATCAGCTTTGTTTAAAATCGCTATGAACGAAAAGGAAGCTACACATTTGTATTGGAAATCCTTGATTCGGACTCAGGAAGCATATAGAACACGTTCTTGACAATTAATTTGAAAAATACAATTCGTACGATCTTAGCTCTGGCAGAGATGGAATGATTCCAGTCACACGTTACATACGAGGCGAAAATTGGCTTAAGTGAACTGACCGAGGGAAAGAGCAATAAAAGGAATCCCTTCTCCCTCTCAATTGCGTAGTCACAAAAGTACAAAAATTTACCTACATGCCACAAATATAAATACTCGGAAGTAAACTCTTGCGTTATTTTCAACTTCAACAACTACTCTAATGTTTGATGTAATACCACCACTAAACTTGATGATTAATCATTTATATGAAACAATGATAAAAACATCAAACAGAGATTGACATTATTGAAGAATTACACGTAACTCAAGGCATCTTGGCGACCTTTTAGCCCAACAAAAATCCCCGCAAATGGTAGATAATAACGCATATATTGAAAATATTTTCTGATGTTTGTATAGTGTGATATACCAGAGAATTCGTTTTTACTTTCACAAATCTTAGTTTTTATTATATTAAAATGCTCCGAACACAATCTAGCACGTGCCAGAAGAATGCTCATTCATTGAAACGGGCGTGCGTAACAGGTTTGAATGAGTGAAGAAGTGACTACCCAGTTTTTCACTGGAACTTACTTCGGCTCAAAGGAGCCGAAAACCAAGCTATTTCCTCATCCTATTTCCAGAACCGTATGTAAACAAAACCAGGACACACCGGCATTAATGCGCCAAAATCATTTACTTGGTACCATTTTTCGATACTTACGTTCAATGAAAACTGATCGCGACGGATAATAATACACCAGTGTCATTGAAAGCCCCCTTAGAGGGCACATTGCGTTTCCGAGGGTCGCACAGCCCCCATTATCAGATACCTCGATTTTAAAATATACCCAGACCTCAATTGCTCTGAGCCAATATTCCACCTTAAGAAAATACCTTAATTTATTGGTACCAAAACCGGACTTAAAAATGGAAAGTAGCGCTGTATGGATCCAAAACCTGGTCTTTGAGGCAAGAGGATGAGCATAAGACAGGGGTTTATGATACGGAGGTGTGGAGGAAAATTGAAAAAAAAGTAGAACAGTAAAGAGGTCTTCCGAAAAAAAATTTTTTAATGCCGTGGGAAGTGGGGTAATTAATTTCTGGGTGAAATTTGAAGAAGGAAGGTAAGAGTAGCGGGTGTGGGAGTTAATGAGAGGTATTGGGACGCTAGAGGTCGATAGGGAACGGAGAATTTTAAGCATGCGGGGAAGAGGAAGCAAGGAAATCGACTTTTTAGTGGGCAAGAAATTAGGTTGAAGGTACGGAGAACTGAAGAAAGAAATAACGTGGGGATAACAGGAGAAAGTTTACGCAATACTTGGGGCATATTAGTAATTTTTAGCGGTAGCCTCACGGATTAGAGTAGGTTATTGACGGACCATGGCATTACACAGTGCAATACCTCGAATACCTAACTAACTCATTCGTTAGCTCTGCGTACTTCATACCTTCCTTAATTCCATCATAAATACGTATATTTTTCGTGCCTTTTCCTCGTTTTCCCAGCATTATGCCCTATATAGCATCAGGGCCAAAAGCTACCTAAAAATGATAGTTTTCTCAACATGATTTACCTTGTACCATGGCTGTAATCCTATGGAGAAGGCGTTTTATTAACTTTAACTTCGATTACTTCAAGGGAAAATTCCAAGAAACTGCGGGAGATGCTGCAACAATAATTATCAACGGAGTCATTCGCTAATATGAATTTCAAAGCAACAATTTCAGAGTGTAAAAATCATTCGCCTCGACCATGATTCAAACCCAGATATCGAGGATCGAACCCGGATCCCTCGATATCCGGATATCGAGGGGATATCGAGAGATCAGGTTTCGAATCCCGGTCGAGGTGAATATTTTTACACTCTGAATTGTTGCATTGAAATACTTCTAGGGGGGTTTAATATTTCCGTAGAGAAAACGCTCACCTCTTCAGTATGGATCTGAAGATGGTACGCGAGAAATCAATAATCACTACCAATTACAATACGACCAGAAGAGTGGGATCTATCCTATCCTGTTTTATTTTTAATGTACGCACTCGGCCCATGGAAAAAAATATGGAGGACGGCCACGCATCCTTACAACCAAAACAATTGCATGGAGCTCAGAAGGATTCGTTTTTCCCGATTCCTTGTCAAAAGTTGGTTTCATTCTTCGCACGCAACCGCCGTCCACTGGCGTGATTTCGTCCGCGGTGGGGGGGCAGTCTCCGCATTAGCGTCTGGCTGCACCCTCAACCGAAAGCAAGAGGGGGATGAGGGGAGAGAGCGCGATACATTTAAGAGGAACTAGTCGCCGCGGCCGCGTCGGCGGGGAGAGCGGAGTGCGCTGCCGCGCAGAAATGCGGGCCTTCCTCAGCAGATTGCCCGAAAATGATCGCTTGGCAGCGCGTGCACAAACGAACGCGGGGCGCCGTCAGCGGATCGTCGCTGTGGTTATTCTCGGAGAGTCATCATTGGGTCGTGGATCGAAGTCAAAGGGTGTGGGAGCGCTCGCGAGCACGACGAAGCGATACTTTGTCCGCGAACTGTTATTCATTTCCCATTCAATACGCCCACATCTTAAGTAGGCATACAGAGAAAAGGCAGATAATTACTTAAACATGGAACGTGGTTTTGCATGGCACGGAAACTTGGTCGTTGAGGCAGGAGGTTCAGTGTAGATCGGAGGTATTTTTAAATGTGGGTGTGTAGAATAATGGAGAAAACATAATGAACAGATAAGGTAAAAAAATACAAATAAGTTCTAGGTATGGCAAGGGGAGAGAGACCGTTGTTGGGAGAAATTACAAAAGAAAGGCAGGTTGAGCGGATACAGGATAAAATATCAAACAATGAGATGCTGACGATGGTAATAGAAGACAGAGCATTGGGAAAACGATGCCGAGGGAGGAAAATAATACGCAATTTGGGAGTTAAAAAGAATTTAGGGCCAAATAAATGAATTATTGTAATGCGTGGTACGGATTCTAAGGATATTTAGCGTCAAGTTCGTCAGGATTTAGGGGTTCAGAAATGCGCATTGACAGGGTCCATCACGAATCTTCCCTAACGCGATCGAACGCTTCTAAAAAAATACGCCCTCGCTGACAAACAGACGTCCGGGACGCACCCTCGGCAGTGACAGCAACAACGGATGGCAGATAAAAGAGGATATTTCCGAACTATGGGAGCGCAGGGTGTAGGTCCACGCCGTGCGGGTGCACGTGGGCGACATCGCCCGCTAAGCCGTGCAACTCCGCGTGATTTCCTCCGCCCATTCCGCCGAACGATGCCCGGCGATTATTATCCGATCTCTGCGTTCCGCACGGAATCGTAAGAGCATTAAAATGGCGGGATACACAAATTCGCGAGAGCAGAAATTCCGCGGGCATGCACAGCCAAAGCTGATAGGTTTCGTCCGCGAGTCAAGGCTTTTATTGACCCAAGTCCCAATGAATATGAATCGTGGTGGACATTGAAAAAAATAGAAACTTTTATTGCAACGTACCGAACTCCAAATATGATTTAGACGCGTTTTACCGAGCGATTTTTCAAAATCAAATTGATAGATTATTAAATTAAATGAATATATATAAACCATAAACACAGCAATCAACCGGAAGGTCGCTTTGTTAGGTGATGGTAGAGTTCGCTCAATACCAAGTCCGACTGCGTGTGTGAAATTCACACATCAGGGTAAGGGGGCCGGTTCCTTTCCCTTTATATATATATATATATATATATATATATATATATATATATATATATATATATATATATATATATATATATATATATATATATATATATGGGTCGCGGTAGTCCAGGGGGTAGAGCGTTGGACTGCTGATCAGAGGGTCCCGGGCAAGGCGCTCTGGGCACCTGCAGCTCCACCCAAGCTTAAGTGATTTTTCGGGTACCAGGTCTTCCTGGGAAACCGACCTTCGGATTGATTACTGTGTTTATGGTTTTATGGTGAAAAAAAATATATATATGTATATATATGTGAATATATATATATATATATATATATATATAAATTAAAACACGAAAACCCGCCATATACAGGTGTATACGCCTGTAGCAAACAAATATTTATACACATAGAAATATATAAGATAATATCTTATAAGGAAAAGGGATAGGAATAAAAATAATAGACGTACACAGGAGAGGTGGGGAAGGCGAAATCGAGCAGATCACAAGTACAAAAATATTTCTTTGGACCAGGATCTTTCGACTTGCTCAGCCCGAATTTGTGTTTTTTTCTTAAATTGTTTGAATATCGTTGATTAAAGAGGGATCGACCTACATCCACTATAAAAGGTGTTGATTAGCCTGTTGGTGTGATTGTTGAACGATGTCAGCACAATTAATGAGAAATAATTAACAAGAGGAAAAAAATGAGACGAAAGGAAATTTTCAGACACGATCAAAGGAGTCTCATGGCTCTATTATGTTCCGGTGAGTAAGTCCTTTGTAGAGGCTGACAAGCGATTAATTCGCCTGTAAGGATGCGAAGAATGAGCAGTACGAATTTCTTTATCACGAAATTTTCAACGACGTAAACAGTGGAAATAAACATATAAGATTTAAAGATCCAATCACGAGTATAAGTAATCCGCCAGTAAGAGCCTCCATGAAAAACTCTCAGAGATAAATGGCCTGTTTAAGACTTCTGTAGAATTTTCTGAAAAGGTAAGTTTTGGGGAGACATTAACTGGGAGAGAAAACTATGTACATTAGTACCCCATGAGTAGTTTTAAGTGCAGGAGGATAGAAGCTAATGTGTTCATTTACGACTTATCCCAAGAAACTGGAAATAATTATGGCATAAGCCCGCCCACAGATTACTTCACGTGAAGTAAGTATTTATTATGATGCAGAAGAACTTCGATCCCAACGCGACTTAACTGTCAAGTCACCCGACTGACTAAAGGGCACGGACCGACCAAGATTTCTTATCCCTCCCCTCAGAAGTGAAGTAACAAAGAAATGATGGCATACGATCTGCCACCAACATAGACGCATTAAAACTTATGGATTCCCATAGCATATCGACTGCGTTTTCGCCCAACTCGCTATAAACCAAACGTCGGTCCACGAAGGAAGGGGTCCAAAAACCTCCCTGTTTCCCGGAGCACCCCGGCGATTTCTCAGTGCTGCTCTAGGCAGCATACGACGGAACTAGTGCACCACCGCTTGAATAAATTAGCGAAGGCATCTCCTTCGTCCTCGTGGCGAGGCATTCCTTATTCCCAACAAATCAACAGGCTAAATCAACTGTGGCGCCTCACTTCTCGATTATTATGTCCATATTCCACCAAGTTACATCAACTCGTGTCGATTCTTTAATTGAAATCGATTATAAGTCTAAAAGAATCAACTCCGATTATTCATTACTGTTTACGGGTATATTTACTCCTCATTCATTCATAATATTTTTTCATTAAAAATGCCGGACGATATATGTTTTAATAAAATGCCCAATGACACATCTCCAGGAAGAAATATTAGCATTTTGAATAATCATAAAACTTTTAGAGTGGAAGTTCCTTCAGTGCGTATGCAGATGCACCTGCGTTATGCATTCCGAAGGTCGTGCGTGCTAACTCGCCTTCTTCGCGAGCACGAATCATTGACAAACACGCATTACGCAACGCCCTTTCAAAAGCAATTTATTTTGAAACATACTTCCAACAACAGAAGTGAAGTAAGTTGGAAGATCGAAAAGGATAGATAAAGGGCAAATATGTAGATCAAGTAAAAGAGAACATAAAACTAAAGCGTTACATAGGTAAGAATGGGGGCTGCAGGCAATCTCTCTTTGGCAAGAAACAGCAACATCTTATGTACGAGAGAATGGTGACGAGGCGAGACATTAAGGGAGAAACAGTAACATCTCAACATCTCGTACCATAATATTGCTTGAAAATGCTTAAATATTTCAAGCTTTAGTTTGTCATTCAGGCAAGTGGTTGTAGCAAACATTGCTTTGAGCGCATTGAAAACTCTGTGCGATAGGTATGGGATGAGAATAAATGTATATAAAACAAAGGTTATGCGGTTTCCGAGAAAAAGACAAGCGACGATAAATTTTAAAATAGGAGTTCATTAACTAGAACAAGTGGGCTAGCTTACCTATCTCGGAAGTGTTTTGAATAAAAATGTTCAAGGTAGTAGGGACATAAAGAGAGGAATGGCGTCAGACAAAGAAGCTTTAATGAGGTGGAGGGAATTGATGACTGGAACGTTGAGTAATGACGCTGAGAAGAGGCTCATCAAAACTTTGATACAGACCGCGGGAACATGGCCGTCGAAACAGGATGAAAGGCTTAGATTGGAGGCTTTTGAAATGTGAGAGTGAAGAAGGATGGAGAAGGTGAAGTGGACAGAAAGGACAACAAACCAGGAAGTGCTAGGCATGGTAAAGGAAAAGAGGGGATTGTTGGTAGAAATCCAAAGGGGGTAGGAAAAATGGATGCAGGGATTTTTGTCAAAATGGCGAGGACTGTGATAGCAGGCAGAACGAAAGGCAAGCGAGGAAGGGGTGGGAAAAGGGTAGGGATGCTGGACGGAATGAAGGGAGGAAGAAAGTATGCTGAAATGAAAGATATCGTTGGAAGTCAGGCTGTGCTTTGTTAGGAGAGGCAAGTAAGTGTGCCGTGGCACCGTTGTATTGGCTATGTCCATTCAAACCATACTTAAGCCGGTATATTACCGATTATAATAATTGAGAAATTGGGTCCGCGAAAATGACCCATGGCAGATACTCACTCCATAGGGGTATTAAATAGGATGATATTAGCAATTATTTTATGAGAGTAAATTATTAAACAAGATTAAACAAGAGACAAAATAACATTGAATATTTTTTTGTATATTTTCACGCGTTTTTAACTCCTGAGTAGCCACACCAATTTTCCTTCAATCTTCGCGTTGATGCAAAACACCATAAAATCTAACCTTGACAGTTCAGTTCATCAATATCCATCAAATGTTTCGTAGTTTTCTTCGAGTAAAAATCTTTTCAGTAATATTGCTAAAAAAAAGCGGCGTTAGGAGGAAACTTCGAGACGTATATATCTTCTAGTAGTTTTAATAATATTGGAGACCTTTCTCTTTCTCCTTAATCCCAATTTGGGCCTTAAAGGAGGCAGGGCCACTTGAGCAAATAAGCAAGCGTTTTTCGAGTTATTACGAAGGCCTCGAAGATAACAATTTGCTGAAAAAAATTTCGATTTGTCCGTATTCTACGTATTTTTTGATTTGAGGAAATTATGTCCTCTCAAACGACGATTATCGACAACTGGGCCATGAATATTTGCTTCCAGGTTAAAATGGTTATCGGTTTACTCGCAGATTCTCGACGATGTGAAAGTAACTTAAGTTCAGCTTAGGTAAGTTATCGTTTCTTCGGCCATATCGCACAGTCTTGCGGACTTAACCGAGCCTGCACAACTTAAGGGAGCGGGCGCGAGGCTATAGGAGGAGCAGTAACACACTAGAGTCACGGAAACGTCACATCCTTAAACAAAGTACTAAATCTCTGGAAGATGGAATGAGCATTTACGACGCGCACGGAATTATTCAAAGGACTCCCGCTAAATGCTGTTAAAACCTTTATGACCACTAATTCCTCGGCGGAAGCAGTAGAATTACCCTGGGCCGAATCGTCTCGAGAACGGACGATTACTGCCTCCGGAGAGAAATTGATGAAGTCAAGCGGCGACGCAAATGGTGGTCTTCACATTCAGAAAGCACACAAACACACACTACCACCTCCAGGGGGGGGGGGGCGAGAGGAGTTAAAGCATCGAAACTCACGACTATGCATGCTGACACATTCCTACACCGCACCGACTCATCCTGTAATTCTTATCCTGTGTTGTAAAAATACCTACGCTGCAAACTAGGAAAGCGACGCAACCACTATTCTGGCACTTGGTATAAAATACAAGAAATTAAAATGTTGGGCGAACGCGACGGAATGAAAAATCTTCCTAAAGCAACCGACGCGTTTTTGACGAAAAGGAGAGGAACATAATGATAGATAACCACAAAGACATCGAACTCATTGTCAA
This sequence comes from Hetaerina americana, assembly GCF_022747635.1. NCBI lineage: Eukaryota > Metazoa > Arthropoda > Insecta > Odonata > Calopterygidae > Hetaerina > Hetaerina americana. The sequence goes on along the minus strand of NW_027286985.1, from coordinate 32,885,269 downwards.
CGACAGAAAATAAGCATGTACGTACACATAGAGAGCAGGCAGCGATGATGAATATGTGGTGAAACGTGAGAAGAAGCTAACAAAAATGGAAAGAGTAAAGTAGCCCTAAGGTAAGGTTTCTTCTCTGCCCTTCTAAAAAAATGTCTACCACAAGAAAGCAAGTGAAGAGACCAAAGAAATGGCATAAGATGGCGTAGGGATGCATGGAGAAAGGCTAGGCATCCTGTGATTTGATGATTACATTGGTATGCTTGCAGAGAAGAAGCATCACCTCACAAGGACACTATCTAACGTGGAGAAGGGGATGGACAAATGCAACTTCAATATTAAAACACGAATAAAACCGGTGCATTGGTTCGCATTCGAAGTGAGGATGACGATTCTTTCAAGTAAGCCACTCGAACAAGTGCAACACTTTACTATTTACGCAGAGAGGGCAATAGAGGGTTTATAGGAGCAAGAAGGAGATTAAAATTACGCAAAAGAGACAGGTAATTAATAGAATAAGCATACACCTTAAGGCAAATAGTAACAGCCTAGATATAAGAAAGCGGTTCATCAAAACGTTCCTAATGAGTTTACTTGCCAACGGCTTTTAATACATGGACCATAGGAGGAATTCAAAAACATTATAATCATTGAAAATGTGGAACTACCGAAGAATGATGAATTGATATGGACAAGAATAAAAAATTAACAAGTACTACAAATATTAAATGACGACAGAAGCCTATTGAAGGCACCCGAAGACGATGGAGACTAATTGGAAACATCCGGAGGTAAGATAGTTTACTGAAAACTATACATGAATAAAACACAGATGGGGAAAGATAAAAGGAAGGCCAAGGATTAATTACGGGAAGCGTTTAATGGAAAATGCCAGCGCGGGTAACTATGATGACTGATAATTTACATTGATAATGACGTTAAAAACATCCGTAGGGCACGGGCGTTACAAAGATTGTACCAATAAATAAACTGATCATTAACATCACCATATTGTTTATTACTACTTTCCCAACCCTAAAAAAACGCTCATACAGCCAACTGTTGGAGGATCACCGTGATTGCGAGGAAACTCCTTGGCACAGCTACAGAATTTATTCCAGCGAATATTTCACAAATGTAGTAATGTCCCCTGAAAATGTTTAGCAATGATGCGACACGCCTAGCAACATGAACACAAAAAAACCATTAAAACCATATTTGGAATTTTCGGTGGTCACTGCTGTCTTAATCAGTGTAAGGGAAGTGACTCAGTGTATCTAAAGGCCAAATAATTACAAAGAACAATTACCTCTGGTGCAGTATGTCCACGGTTACATTTTTGGCTGGAAAGTATTTTTCAACAGCAATGGCTTTCTTGTCCGCATTTAGCTACGAGAAAAATGATAAAATAAACTGATCCTGAATCTCTTGATATCCCTAGAATGTTGGATTTCTGGAGACTCCTCACCCTTCTCAATCTTTCCCTTATTGAAATTTCTCACATACCACGGTTCGAAATTGGTCACAAATGGGTTAACCCTCAAGATGAAACATGGAACGCAGCATAGGCACACATTGATTTTTATCTTTTTATAAATAGAATCTGAAAAACTAATCCCTAATTCAATAAAAAAACGAAAATATGAAATTCATTGACTGTAGCGGAAAATTAACTTCGAATAATTCATTTCGAGAAATTTATAGAGATACAATACAATACTTATCTTCCAATTTAATTATGGATTAACATGTAGAAATGATAGGAAGCATTTGTTGCATCATCATTCATGCAAAGAGCGTCATTTCAATGAACTAATGCAAGTGAGATATACTCGTACTCATTTGTGCATCGTCCAAGCGACTATCACAATTCTAGAATTCAACGAGTTCAAGATTTAGCAATATATGAATGGTTTGAAAAGTGCGTGCAAAAAAGAAAACAGCTAAATTTTTCGGGATGAAACTTTTTTTTTATTTTTCAACATTTATTTTATGCGTATTCCTTTCGACCAACGCTCTTCCTCTTTGTTAATCCCTTCCAAATAATACGATTGTTCCAACTCTACAAACCAGGCATTTGTTTCCACACTCTCCTGCCCATTTGATAAAAACCTCGTCTCCACCGACCATATCCTAATATTGGAAAACAGGCAGGAACCAAATCTGATGAAATTTGAGTAGAAGCTGAAAGGAAAGAAGAATAGAGAACGAGTTGGAACCGTAACTCCGTCAATTTTAAGGCCAAAACTACACAGAGCAGAAGGCCGCAGCCTTGTCAGGGAAGGAAGGGACTTCTGGGCCCAAGTGGGTCTCTTTCTGGCTGCATGGTATTACACGTATAAATGTCTATTAACGATTCAGAGTATGCATATGCAATAGTTTGACCCTTTTAAAAATAGTTAATTAAGATCATTCCCAGCTAATACAAGCAACTGGTAGCTATAATCCTCTCAGCTGAAGGAACTGAATTTGCCTTTTGTGTTGCAGACGTAAATACTCGCAACCCATTGCTTGAGATCTCTTCCTTGGTTTCAGGCGTGCGGCGGGCATTCATGTTTCGCTCACAGTGCCGGCACAACGCCTGAAGTCCTGGGGATCTTGCTGAAACAGCTTGCTGAAGCTGACTTTGTCTCACGATTTCGTTTTCGATCAACTGTGAGTTTTCCCGGCACCCATCTTGCGGGTGGCTTTCTCATGCCCAAATGATGATGCAAAATATGGTGCACCCGCTCACTCGAGATGTCTCTACAGCATTACCAATCTCGCATGCCTTCACTCTTCTATGATCCATCACCGTATCATGTAGGTATTTCATCGATGATTTCTGGAATAGCGACCTCAACAAGGAGACCAGAACATTCAGCGTCACTTGGCCACTCCGAAAAATGTAAAACCACCTATAAATCATTCTAATCCAAAGCGCACATACACCATTATGTTTACGGCGTTTCTTATTAGTCTCCTGGAATGATTCCCCCTTTCATAAAATAATGTTTGACCAACATATAAATTTTCATTCATCTATTTATTTCGTAAATCACTCCACTTTTTCGATTTTAATGAAGGCTAAACAAAAACTAATAAACATCTACATCAACATCTGCAAGCCACCGCAAGGGTATGTGGCGGGGGCCACCAATACAAGCCAATTTATATGATCCTTGGTGCGTGATCCTTCCAGTGTTGATTCTAACTGAGCATTCTCCGAACCCCATCACTAGAGTCATTTCTCTCACTTTGCACGGCCATTTCAAAACAACCTATTACTGTTATCTACACGTGATTTGCGAAATGTCGAGGGAATGAACGGGAAAATATCTCCAAAACGGCCAGAAAATATTCTACGAAGATGAAGATTCCCAGAAATTGGAGGAAATCGGACGGGTGGGATAGAGGATGAGGGACTTCGAAAATTAAAAACTATACACTTTTTTCCATCAAATTAATTTTCATTGCACCAATTTTTTTCAAATATAGAACCTACTAACACTACGTACTCGTGGTATTTTAGAGCACAACCTTCATGAATTCGATCATGACTGTAGAAATCACAAGCTGAACCTAGTTCGCTTTCTCCATTAAGCTTCCATATCACTGTGATGGCTTCTCCGATAAAACCTTCATATTTAATTGGTTGTATTTGTGATTCGGAATGGCTTTTCTCTTAAAAAGGGCGGATCTCAACAAACTTTTATTTTATTCTGGGAGAAAGAATGGGTGATTTTTCATACTATAAGACTTGGGATGAATGCAATAAATTGAAGGAATAGGGTAGGGGAGAGTCAGAATGCAGACTTGGACAAGGTGAATTAAAAAGCGGTTCGTAACTGCAGAAGTAATTTCTATACGGCCCATCGCGGTGATTCTACCGATCCGATTTCACATGCACACACGACTGAAAATCGAAATGAGGCGCCAACTATGCATTCCGGGTGGGATAAGATCATGCGAAATGGAGTGGTGCGCTGGGATAGTATAATGGGGGGCTGGGCGGTTCGATGTCGGAGTAGCAAGGGGGAGAAAGGGGAGTGGGTTTGAAGATGGGGGGTACAGTAGAAGACGCCCCGGAGATGGCTGGCAGATAGAGCGGTGTCGGCGACCTCCGAGAGGGCAGTCGGCCGGCCCAGGGGGGTGAGCGGACGGGGAAGCGGGGAGAGGGCGGGGTTTCCCCCAGTGCGACGCACACCCCCCTACTCCTCCACAGAGATCCCGAGAACCGAAGACGCGAGAGGGATGGGTCAGGAAGGGGTTGGGAGGAGCAGGAGTGCAAGATAATCACGCAAGGGTCGCCGCACAAGATCCGATTCAGCACAAGAGATCGAAACTTCAGAGGAAGTCGAGGCTTGCTAGCTCCAGGTGGCGCGCCCATAACGTTTGAAAATAAACCCGAGTTATCACTTAGTCGGAATCATTCGGAATGCCACCATAATACGAACTGAATATGTGATTTACGTATATTCAGTCGTTCGGCAGAATGGAATTCAATCGAGAATGAGTTTCAAGAGATGGGAGATCGATTTCCGTCACTTGTCTAGATCTTAAATGTAATCCGGTATTTTATGGATATTCCGTGACCACGGTATTGAATGCGCAGTGCGACATTCTTTGAGTGGGGTGTTAAACTGGGCAAAATCGAGCTGTGCATTGCCCTCAGACTTCTTGCAACCCCCGGCTTCCCTTGTTTGACGCGAGGCGAACATACAGCGACCCAATCAACTTGTATGAGACCTTCGAGCTTTCCTGTTGACTTCAAACAATATACAAGCTTAACGTTTCACTAAATTAATACTAATATCAGATTCCGAAAGTATTACCAACAGCTTTTTCACGAAGTAAATTCGAATAATGTATTGCAGTCATGTTGGGTATTAATTCGAATGTGAGACCCAAAAGCTCAGATAAAATTTGTGGCGAAGTTCGTTCCAATACAGAGTAAAAATCAAATTTGCAAAATCGCATCTTCAAATTAAACATAAACTTTTTGGATTGAACAAAAATGATTGATTGCAGAACAAATTGTTTCATCACATTTGTAACATCTTGTATGTAATACTGACGTCATGCCTAGATTTTCCTCACTGCTTTAAAATAAGGCAATATTCCGTCGAATTATTTTGCTCGAATAACAAAATCAAAATTTTGCGAATTACTTCACTAACCTAGGGACTCGAAAGATAACGCATCACTCAGGATCGAGTGTTACGAAAGTCGTCAAGTTGGGGAACTTGGCGACTAAGGCTGAAAAAACGAATGGATAAATTTCAACGGAGTCACCATTTGCAAATCTCGTTGAGATCCAATCAGTTAAGCTATCCTAAGGGTGAATCGATGCAATGATACGGGAAGTAGCCTCTAAACGTGAAAAAAGAGCTTACCCAACTGTTTAGGGGGAATCACTATGTTTAAGGGCAAAGAAAAGAGAAAGCCTGGATGCGTCTTCAGAAGAGGGTTGCAGGATATGAGAAACGGGCCGAATCGACACCGCGAAGAAGTCAGGTCTAATAATGGTTGTCACCGCCTTCCTCAATCATCAACTCGCCCTCAAACTATGGGCTATGACCCTGGGCACAGACTTCCCTCGCAATCCAGTCCGCAGCACTTAAGTTTATGCATCCCGGTACCTTGGACGAGGCATCATCGGGCCAGCAGATATCGGCGCCTGCGGAGATGAGGCGGCGTGGGGAGGAATTGATGGAGAGAGAGAGGGATGATTGAGGATGGAGTCGTGAGAAGAAGGTCGGCGAGACGGCGACTGCAGGGTAGGAGGGAGAAGGCGTAAAGAGGAAATGCAGAAAATGGTCAGGGTCGATTTTCATTTTCGAACACGATTGGCTGGACCCACGGGTTGGAAGCTGAACCTATGCATTGGAACTGATCATCTATATCGGACCAAAACTATCAGGAGATAGACCAAGCACTTCCCTTGTCCTCCGTGTACATCTATGCGTTGGAGATCATCTCTCTTTCCGTGATTGAACGAATCTTTGCTATATTAAAAGAAAACATGAATTTGGGAAACTTCGGCCTAAATCATCACAAATAATGAGGCTTTAGATGTGTGCGTGTGTGTGTGTGTGTGTGTACGTGTGCGTGCGCGTGCGCGTGTGCGTGTGTGTGTGTGTGTGTGTGTGTGGGTCACGATAGTACAGGGGGTAGAGCGTTGGATTGCTGACCGGAGGGTCCCGGGTTCGATTCCCGGGCAAGGCACTCTGGGCACCTGCAGCTCCACCCAAGCTATGTGATTTTTTGGGTACCAGGTCTTCCTGGGAAACCATAACCGGCACAGGGTCAAACCGGCATTTACCGTAGTTATTGGGATTTGACAAAGGAAGGTACTTATACGTTTGAACGTTGGCTTTAACCTCATTACCTATGTCAAAACGTTCTTGACTACGATTACGTGAAGACATTGTACTCACGGTAAACATATAATACCTTTAGAGCTCCTAAAATTCACAGTGACAATGCCACCTTAATAGAATAACTGACTAAAGCACTTGAACGGACACCGAGGGACCCGGGTTCATATTCGGTCAAGGTGAATGATTTACTGCACTGTATCTTTGCTGCAATTTCGGTGCACAGGAGCGGTTGACTCCTTTCAAGTAATTGCCGCCGTTCTCTGAATTTGAAGAAGCACTCGCGAAAGTAGATTATCTCCGTCTTATTTCAACTTTCTCTTCGATTACCTCAGGAATTGATTCCATTATGAAATGGAAATCTAAGGTTATAGAGCACAATGAAATTAAATTTCGATATAAAGAAAAAATTCCATTTAAAAAATAACAACAGCAAATAAAATTTTACATGCCTTAAAAGATTTCTTTGTTCAGAATATCTGAGGGATTCGTTTCCAAGTCCAATAAAACGGTTCAGGATAAAATATGCCCTTCGCTTCTGTGGAGTAATTTGTTTCGCTGGGAGAAAGGAGGATAACTCAATTACAGCGGAGAGTAATATGAGACGGAAAACAACGAATATGAACATGCGTGCGCTCACCTAACTAAGGGACATAAAACAAAACTTATCGCTATTTCGGACTAAATGAATGCCTCGGTCACGTACACGAGCATTTAGATGAAAGCGGAGAACAGCTCCTTTAAGTAAAATAAAACTTTCGAGGTGCAATGAAACAAATCCACACCTCGTAATAACGATGCTAAACAACGTTTAATCCTGATGACGATCTTGCAAATGGCTAAGACTTCCGCAACACTCGCGGGTGAATCGGTCATAATGGCAATTAAGGCTCATAAGTAAGTGAAATTATCCACAATAATTCCTCGCAATGGTTGAACAGGAGGCAGTGCGAAAGAGGTCCCACTTGAAAGGACGCCGAGTTGAAAGAGTGGGTCATAAGTTAACCATTGGATATTTAAACCTCATCTCATGCGATACAGGCTACTATGATGAACGACGCATATTTATTCTTACTGCATTCCTGAGATAAGAGTTAAAATTGCCAAGTCCTCCCTTTGCCCCGATGGCGAAATATTCTTTAGGAATGAAAGGGAAATATTTAGTTCATCAAGTTCAAGAGATACAACTGCGCAGAGGGAAAGAGAAGGTCATTTCATCAGTATTGGTGCAATTAAGGTTCGGCGAATGTGCGAGAGTGAAAAAAATGCCGCATTGTAAATCTAATAATAGAGAAAAGCATTTGAAACCCTGCCGGTTAGAAAAAATTGAATACTCTGAAGATGTACACAAACGGAACAAAGAAATACACAAACACATTGCTAAAAGAACGTAAACATTCTCGTGAGGAAAAACTTTCGAATTTTATTTTCGCAATGCATTTGTTGCATCGATACCGCATTCCCATCGTAACCACAGTAGATGATGCATCTGAAACGAATCATTTTTGAATAATTGAAGTGAAACTGAAATAAATCCCAATCTTAAAAAAACAATTCAAATGTATTATGTCACTAAAACTACGGTAATGTCACGTTGTATCATCCGACTAATTTGCATAATGTTAGGAATTCGCAGATAAAGCCAAATGATGCGATCGCGGTAGGAATTAAATTGAAAAAAATAATCTTTTAAAAGATGATGAGCTCGATACGTGAATTGGTTATGGATATATCGTTTTTTATTTGGTCATTTCGAGCGAAATTTAACTCGCTTTTAAATCGCAAAGCAGGAATCAAGAATCGCACTCTTTGTTATGTTCTTCATGTTTTTAAAGAAAGAATGGGTCAGAATACTTCAGAATGACAGAACCATTCAATAATTTTAAAATATTAACTCAAACCATTCGAAGGACTTCGTCATCGGAGTATCGAATGCATTGTTTCAGGTAATTAGGAAGAGTCCCTTGAGGTGAAATGCAACAATAAAGCAACGGGAAAAGTAATCATTATTATTGAGTATTTCCAAACCTTATGTCCATAAGAAAAAAGAAGGGGAATTTGAAGACTCTCCGGCGCAATTAAATAGAATGTACACAACATATTGCAATGAAATCAGTAACTTTGTAATTCCATATGCGTGGGAAATTACGAAGTCACGTATTTCAATTTAGTAGTAGTAGTTTTTAGGGGAGGCGACCGACTGCTGAGGTCATTTGCGCCATAGGAGATGGACAGGAAAGGATGAAGGGTGGAGAGAAACCCGGCGTCGGCATTAGCCTACTGTTTACGAAAGGCGCCAAGGGGTCCGCAGTTTAACGTCCCATCCGACGGACGCCGTACTCACTCAAAGTGCCCTCCACAAAGCACCTCAAGTAGGGATCGAGATACCTCTGAAAAATATTCAACACCGCCGGGATTTGAACCCGCGCCCTCTGGGTGGGAAGCCAGTGCATTAGCCCCCGCACCATCTCGATCCCCTTCATTTTAAAGAAGGGGAAATTTGGTCAGCTGGAAGCGGCGACAAAAATTTGACAATTTACAATAAATCGACGCTGCCGTAAATCCAGACGGAAAACCAGCACACCTTGGGAACGTTTTCCAAATACCAGCATTCAAAATAAGTGAGACAGACTCCTGTGAGGTCCCATTAAAATGGGTAGATGGAACCACATTAAAATTTTCAAAAATACATTTAATTGACCTATCAGAACCAAAACATTCGACGGACAAAATCAGAGAGAAGAATATGAATACCTACTACGTGTATTTATGCAAAAGTTTACAAGATGGGCGTTCAAATCTCAAAAAACCACCAGTTCTGGTTTACAAGATATCCGATCGAGACTTCGATAAGCTCTTTCAAATAAATCGGAAAATAAGAGAGAAGACAACACACTAATGAGCTTCGGATGAGACAATTTCGCAAGGCACAGATCAGTAAATCGAATTATATATATATATCACAAACCAATATCCAAGCTCGAGAAAATATTGGAATTCGCAGGTGGTGAGCTCGCGGTATCCAGCAGGGAAAACAAATCCCCGTGATATATTGACTTGCGGCTTTCGGATGAAAGCTGGAGGACATATAAGGGCCTCAATCATTAACATCACGATAAATTGGGCTTTATTGAAACATCCAGCATTATTGGATTATTTCTACAATTGACTAGAGGCTCCAGATAAATCAATTCCATACTCATAACAGGAACTACTTCATAAATCATCAAGTGAATCGAAGCCTTAAGGAAAATAAGCCGAGTCTGAGGGTTATGCAATATACGTTGTGATTAAAATGTTATTGCCAGTCTCAAATCAATAGCAATAAAATCTGGGTAGCATATACTTCAAAATGGTAAACAATAAATTAAAAAGCCATTTTAGGATGTTTTAACAAAGAAAAGCGCTTAGCAGTGGATAGTAAACATCCGGTAGTGACACATGAACTGATTTCTGATAGTTCGAATGTGGACACGAAGCTGGAATTCATAGACAGGAAGCGTCGTGGCATCCTTCCTTAAGTATAATACACCCTCACGGTCAAGTCAGGAGAATAGATAAAAGCCATTGAAGGTGAAGAAAGGTATGCTTGCGCATTTATTAAGTATCAAAATTGCACATGTCCTTAACACTCGGTCAAAAATATCATTTAAAAGGGTGTAGTTTGGAGAGATCGAAAACATTTTCAAATCATATCCTTCTTTCAATACGTGGAACCGAACCCATCTAAAGGCAACGTAAAAATATAATAACAAACAAGTACTCAAGAAATCAAATTTGAACTGAATTCAAGATATTTCTGCACCAATTACAAAGTGATTGAGAGTTTTGAATAATTCGTAGATATCCCTAGATCGTACAAAATTTGAAGACTAGCCATTACACCAGTGCATATAAACTAAGTTCTTTTTTGGACAATATTAGGGGGAATTTGGAAGGCCCAGAGGAATTTTTATTTTGCGTTCATTTATTCTGGTCGCATGTTTACCCCGGAGCATCCGCTGTTCCGCGGGGTTCTGAGAGAATGAGTGGCATGGCACATGGCATTTCAACTGAGAACACGCTAAAACAGGCTCTTCATTTTGCTCTTCGAAAATTCCAGGGCAAATTCCGATTTACGTTTATCCTTATTACTCAAACTGCGCATCACGGTGTTGCCCAAATTTCGGTCTTTATAGTTAAACCATGAGTCAGACTCTTCAGACTTCAGTTCACCTGAAAAAGCATGATCAAATTGATAGGATGACCCAAAACAATTGAATCAAGAGTCGACACAGTAGTAAAAGGTGTTCGTTGACCCTTCTTGCTAATCCAGCACGTAATTGATAAGTATATAGTATGGGAGTCGAATGGTTGATGTGGCTAGAGTCCTTGCGCCACACTCTGAGGAGACGAATTTGAATCCTACCGGAGGTGAATGACAATCTTCTTTGCAATCCTTAGGGGACCCACGTAGAGAGAAATTCATGTTGCAGAGTTGGGGCCTTACAATTGGGCTCCTTGCCCTTAACGTTGACAGGAAGCCGCGGCCGCATTTCTCTTAGCTCCAGTACGTAATATCCAACCTCCCACCGCTGCCATTGACTTGATCTCGATGGCAGAGGTAGCGATTGATGCCAATCAGCAAATCCAACGACGAAAACACTAATATTGAAACTATATCAGGGTGGACAGTAATTTTGCTGATTCCTATTTCCGAGATACACCCAATTTTCCCCACGAAAATCCCATCCTTTTTTCCGATTTTTCACCCGAGTGTCCGGAAATTGATTGGGAATCAACTTTGAGGATCATTTCTCGTCGCTTGGCTTCCCACCGGTGTCACAGAATTACGTTCGAAACCATGACTTGATTCTTACCAGGTCCTACGTGCCCGACGGTCTACGGCAAAGACGTACTTAACTAAAACTAAAAGGAATTACGTTACCATCGGGAATTCTCGATTCCTGTATCATACTCCCGACGTATATTATCCAACTGTAATATTCCCGACTATTTCCAAAGCCTCCGCATCTTCTCCTCTGCTGCTTCTCTAAATCTTGAAGAAGATGTGCGACTCAAGACTTTTTCCCGATTTTTCCAGCCGAGTGCCCACCATGATTATCTATCGCTGGTTGAACTGATTAAACTCATCGTCCCGCCGCGCAACAGAGGGCGGAAAATGGCAAAGGAAGGAGAATATGGTCACGACGATGATCGGGTAGTGACGTCACCTCCCCCTCCCCCGCGTTCTTTTTTCCGGGGAATGAATTAACTCAACATTACAATCACAAAAGGCAATCCCCGCGCCTTACCATTTCCGGGAATCCATCAGGGCTCACCTTGGAAGCCTAAGGATCGCCCGAGATGAACGTGTATTTTGCCGCCATAAAAAAAACCGTATGAATGAAAATTATGCGAACGGTCTTGCATCATAAAAGCCATTCCAAACTTTTTAACGGGCGATGAATAAGCGCTTTTCTTTTCTACCCTCTCCCCTCACTCCTCCTCAGTTCGCTGGCGACGCCCTTTGTTCTCCGGAGGCAGAAAAACGAGCCACGAGTTACACCTGTTAATTACGCTTTAAAAGATTTTAGGGCGGAAAGACATTAACTGTCCGGAGGTAAGAGCGTTTACGAGGAGAGAAAGGGGGGGGGGGAGGGAAGCAAAATGTGAAATTTCAGAAAAACTGAAACTTGAAAAGGGTGCAGTTTTCAACTCCTGAGCCGAAAATATCGATTCAAAGTTACGGTCGCATATTTTATAACGAATGCAAGAGGCAAATACTATTGTTGTTGGAAGGTAAAAATGAGATCTGCCTGCGAAAGGATACGATATTTTGGCATCTCACACCCAAAATTGCATTTATCAAGTAAACACGATCATTATTTTAATTCATGAATTTTTTTTCTCCGAAAAAATTCTCACGCGTAATAATTCGTATCAAAATAAAATTTCTATAAGATGCTTAATAAAATCCATCTACACCCGTCATGACGCATTACTAACATTAAAACGATACATCACTAGCAGCACTAAACCAGAAAAAAACAACGTGAGCAAGACTTCACAGAGAACGAGAAACCAGGACCAATTTGGGAAAGAAAACATCAAACAATCCTGGTACAAAAAGGACATTAAAAGAGCGCACTTTCCTTCCAACGTCTTCCCACTGCGAAATTACAACCAAAATTTACTTTATATTCCTTCAAAACCTTTAAATAAAGTTACGTGATTCAAAACATCGCTCACAACAAGAAACATCATATTAAACATGTCATCTAACCGTATCAACGGTGATATCATCAGTTTTGAAAACTAATAACGATATCTGAAAGAAAAATTTATGAATGCAAAGAGTATAAATTCATAATACGAGGTATGGTAACATTAAAACTTTATTGTTTCAAGCATGTCGTAGTTGGGTGGGTAGAGCGTTGGACTACTGACCGGAAGGCCCGGGTTCGATTCCCGCGCCCTCGCAATCACACCTCTGGACACACTCAGCTTCACTCAAGTTGTGCGATTATTTCAGGTATCAGATCGTAGGCGGAGCAGGGGAATTGACTAGCCTCTCTACCCTGATGTGTGAATTTCACACGCCGTTGAGCTAAGTACTAGGTGAGCACTACTTCGCCTTAATACTTCTTATGTATTTTAATCACTTTATTCGGTATTCTATTGGTTAATGTAGGTTTTTGATGGACATGGACAGCATGAATGCGCAACGATAACTCCCTTACCTCTTCTACACAAAACACAACCTGACATCCAACATTACAACAAACTCCTATTCAAATCCACATACTTCCCACCTCCCTTCATTCCGTCCAACATGGTTATCCAATACTCCTCTCCCTTCATCGTTTTCCCGACTTCCTTTCCTCGATCGCAGTATTTAGCATCACATTGGCAAATATAAATTATTATTATTTATAGAGTACTATAATATTTACAAAGTTCACACTGGTACTAGTGCCACATACTTTATTGGTACACAATATCATGTATTGAATGAAGTAGTTCATTAGGTTCAGCTCACAGGTGCAACCTAGTTTCTACTAATAACAGGGACAAAGACTATTGCAATTTTCCTCTTCATAAAGATTAATTTCCGACTAGTTTCGATACACAAAATCATTTTTTATTAAGTGGAAAATTGTAATAATCTTTGTCTCTGTTATTATGGAACAGTTCCACCACATCACATCTGAATCTGTAATTGATACTAGTTTCTACTGTTGGATAGCAGAGCTTTCCAACAAAATGGGCGATACTACATACATTCGTACGGGAATTAGAATTATACTTTATTTACTATAGGTCTGTAAAATTCTTGAGCGACAGCTACCACGAGATAACTTCCAATTTCAGAAAGACAAGACGGTAAAAGTAAACCTTTTAAGCCAGTTGTAGGTAATCGGACGCAGTCTCCCACGGCAAACACCGGAAATACCTCTTTCACACTTTAGCCCGTTCTGGTGTAGTCCTTCTTCACTTAAACTCACACTGCCGTAACTATTCTTTCTCTCTCGCATTTGTTCGCCACTCACACCTACTGGGGCGGGTCCCTTAAAAGCCAGTAGCGTGAACACCTCAGGCTTGAGCATTCGAATCAGTGAACCTATTCTCTCGGCAATCAGTAAACACAGACTCGATAGTATAAATAGCGACAAATCAGAATTAGAGAATATTATTTTCTAATTATCTTTGAAAAATCTAAAACTAAAGAATGGAAATAATAAAATAGACGGAAAGGGAAACCAACGATCAAGTTCGAGGTACGTTAGGGGAAGAAAGAAGTTGAGGATATTCTAATAAGGCAGGGCAAAGGTGATCGTGCAGAGTATTTTAAAGGTTACTCCCAATACCCCAGTTTAACTACAGATCTTTAAGCGGACTTAACTAATTATTAAGCGGAGTAAATGAAAAAGAATATTGAATGAATAGTTTACTCGTTGTGTAGGTATTGTTCTTGAATTACGAAGCAAGGCGTTGGAATACAGGTACGCATAGAAATTCAACCCGGAAGAGGTAGAAAATGATAAAAGAGAAATTATACAGAAGGTTAAAAGAGGAAAAAGCAATATGTTGCACAATGTGGAAAAGAAGGACCAGGTAGAAAGGGCACACTTCAAAAATTAATAAGATTGTCAGTAGCATAAGAGGAGTAAAAGCAGAAGGCAGCACGAAGAATACCAAGGAGCCAACAGCTAATTAAAGAGCGATTTTAAACGGAAGGATAATGAATTAAGGATTAGAAAGGGAAGAGCAAAGGTCAACCAATCTTAGGATTGCAGTGACTGTCGATCAATATTAGGATTGCAGTAATGTTAATGATTTAATGAATTACTACGAAAAAGGAAGGATCTATGCGCATTTAGGAGCCAAAAATCTCCAGGTGTGGAAGAAATCCCCGCCAGAATACCGAAGGAACTTGCTGAAGACACCGCAACTTATTTCAAAACAGGATTTTATAAGCCAACAGAAGAGATCACAGTATTTCGTGATTGGAAGTATGATCATATAATCCCACCAGTAAACCCTGCCGTAACCAGTATGGATTTCATGCAATCAGACCAGGCAGATCATGAAAATCCAATTGGGTCTTCGTATTCATGATATCCTGACATTGGGGGGATCAAAGGAATGAGCATTTTGATTCTGTATTTTTAAATTTTAATACAGCCTGTGGCAAGGCTCTGCATGAGAAATTGATGCAAAAACTAAGATATTATGGTATTAATGATACAGTGAAAATCTGGCTAAGTGACTTTCTATCTAACCGTAAACAAAAAGCAGTCGTCAATGGGTAGAGCTCAGTAAAGATGGATGCAACTTCAAGAGTGCCACAGGGAAATATTATAGGACCGCTATTCTTCTTGATGTACATAAACGATCTAAACTCTCAAGTTAGCAGAAATTTTAGACTATTTGCAGACGACATAGTGATTTACAGAGAAATAAGGACACCGGCAGATAGCGTCCTATTCTCTAATAATATATACCAGCAATCACAATGATGTAAGAAATGAGGTTTAGAAATGAACATCAGAAAATGTACACCACTGAAGTTTTGAAATAAATGACAAGAAAAGTAAAACGAAAATTGAAAAGTACATGGGAGCGAATCTAACATCTCAGAACAGGTCGAACACTCAGGTGTTACAATGACCTCAAACCTTTCATGAGGCACATGCACTAATAGAATATGCCCGGAAGTCTTCAAGAAGATAGTTCTACTGAACGAGTCGTAGGAAAATGTGATGAGAATGCAAGGGATGGGTGTTACTTCACTTCATTTAAGCTACATTGGAAATGCACGGCAAGTGCTTGGGATTCGCGAGAAAAAAACCTCAATTCAGGAATTGGAAAAGGTTCAGAAAATACCCGCTAGCTTCTTTAAATGTTGTTAAGAGAATAGGGTAAGTGTGACGGGTATCCTGGAGGGAATAGGTTGGGGTCCCCTTGATTCTAGAAGAGAGTAGGGAAGACTTAAGCTTTAAAGAAAGATGCATTAACAGACATACACAAAGACACCTTTGTTTTTTGCAAAATGGAGGTAATTATTATGGCATCAAATTATATTGGTAGATTCGATCACCAATATAAAAAATAGAGATAGCTACCGTCACAGACAGATTCAAGTACTTTTTTTCCTTTGCAAGATTCGCAATCATTACAAAATCGAACCCAAGAACCCGAATATATTTACTTAAAGATAAACATTCTATGGTTTAGTCAATTTTTGTGTGATATGTATGGTCATGTTTGTGTTCGAATGTTTATTTTCATGCAATAATATATACGAGAGTTAATATACATTTATGTACATCTATGGACTAATTTTTGGTCGTGCATGGCTGTTGCTCTACCACCCTCCGCCACACGTCCTTGCGGCAGCTTGCGGGGTATCGGTGTTGATTATATTTAGATGTATGTCGCGATTCATCTTCATATCCTTCAATGCATCGCTTGTAATGACCTGTACTCCGGCTTAATTTCATCCCTGCGAGATAGTCAACCCTAAATCGATCGTTCTCACGATAGTTACACCCTTACCTGAAATCCGCCGATAGATTCACATCTCCGATTTCACTCAAGCCCAGCGGCACGTGTCATATCTTTACAACCAGGACATTTTCAATATCCTCGGTAGGTCGGCCTCCACGACTCTACATAAAGAAAGTTATTAAAAATTTCTTTAGGGCAATCCCAAAAATAAGATTTATTTCACGTAGATCAAACTTGAGTAGACTACTGATGAGCCACCACGTTAAGTAGTACGCAGTTCTCGGAAACCAGAAAAAATAAGCACATGCTCGCACATCAAATGGCATAAAAATATACCATTATCCAAACCAAAGTTCCTTTAGGATGTGGTCGTGTCCTCCCTACTATATCCTTTCACATATTCTTCACAATTTTAATCTGCTTTCAGTCTACGGTCCAGTCAAGAATCTCTAAAGCCTTTTCTTGTTCCCTCCACATGCCCTAGAAACTTGGCAACTAACCTATTACCTTAAAACTTAATTTTTTTGTCTTTATTTTTTTTTCAACTTTGAACTTTACTTTGACCTCAAAAACCCTATCATTTTAAAACTTTAAAATCAAGCGATACTGGAATAAATACAAAATGAAAAAAATTTCCAATGATTTTACACACGAACCTTTTGACTTGAAATGAAGACCCAAAAGACGCGCACGAGACGCTTCAAGTAAACTTAAACATATGTAACCTAAAGAGCTACCGAAGCATATAAACCCAGAGTCGAACCCCACCATGTAACTATTTCATACCCTCGTTTTTTACCAACAGAGTACTTAAAAAGGCTATAGCGTAATATAAAATAGCAAGAATTTGGTAAGCTAACCGTTTTAAAGTAGGCTTTTTCTATGGACACAAACTGTTCACTCCCATATTTTTAGCCTCGCCTAAAAATGCTAAACCTGACACTTCCCACAACAGTTAACTATTCTTCAACTCCACATTCATTATTTCTCCCTTCACTCCGTCTAGCATCCATCTCCTTTCTTATCTAGCCTTACGCCACAAATCATTTTAACATCAATCAAAATATTTTGCATCCCTCTTCCCTGCCTTCTTGGTATTTCTCCCAAAAATCCCTTCTCCTCTCCCAACATGCCTATTACTAATTCATTTGTTTGCCTTTCCGTCCATTTTTTTCCACAGCCTTACCTCCAATCTATGCCTATCATTTTGCTTCAATAACTACGGTTCCGAGCCGTACAAAACCACGCTCATTACCAATGTTTTTACTAGCCTTTTTTCGACCTCTTTATCTAACACCCTTGTCATATATTCCGTGCTTCTTCCGAAAGCTTCATTTTTAACGGCAATTCTTCTTCTTCTTATGTCCCTACTACTTCGACCATATTTGTCCAAGAAACTTTCAAGATACGTAACTTGCTCTAATTTTTGTTCTCCTGTTTTAAATTTTTACGATTTCCCTTCTCTAAACACTAATTACCTTTCTTTTGCTTACATTGACTTAAATTCCATACCTATCACACTGATTTCATATATATCACGGCAATAACGGTAAACTCTTGGCTGACTGGCTAACTAAAGCTTGATTATCCACAAACCTAACTGATATTATGAAATAATTATGGACAAGAGAATATACCTTAAAGTACCATAACCATAATTAACGCTATATTATCATTTTATCACTATCCACCACACAATTTGTTATTTTTTCAAAGAAAATATGCAATAATTCCTGATATTAACTTTCACGCGTTTGGCATATGAATAATGAATTACTTTGAGTTATAGTACAGAAGATCACCATCCTTAAGCAGACCAAAATGACGTGAAGAGAACAGTAAGGTATTGAGAAGTCTAAAATACCAATACATCTGTTTCAAAATGATCATAAAAACATCGGAAAAACGTATTCATAGTGTATATATACTGTACTTCGCATTTATAATTTCTAACGGAAGAAGTTGGATTCAAAGTAGAATGACTTCGGAAGATAACGTGTAACCTGTAGAATGAAATAAAAATTAATTCAAAAATATGGTACAAGAAAGAAAATATGAATGAAAGAAGAAAATATGCAGAACGATTTCGAAGGAAAATCTTCTTTCGGAAATGAAAAAAAAGGGAAAAGGTAGGGCATCACAAAGGAATGAATGTAATGAAGTATAGAATTGGTGATATTGCATGGGTTGAAACTGGGGCTAGGGACTGCTGCGGGGATAATTTTGAGGGTGTTCATAATAGGGGTGAGAAGTTTGAAAGTGAGCCAAACGCTTTAGGCACAGAGGAGAGAAATGATCTTTTCGGTACTAATGAGCATAGTCGTCAACGTACAATTAATATCAGTCTACTCCACTTGAGAGACCAAAAAAAGACGGATTCGACCAGGTGAAGCTCGAGCTGGCCTCTAGAAAGGGGGTTGAGGAGCCTATTCAAATAATAAGCCTTATACTACGTGGAAGGGGTCCACCCCACGTCTGGGTAGGAGGGTGAGCTCCTTTCCCTGCGCCGCCTGGGGACTCCACTGAACATTCAGATACCCTAAAAATCACATACTGACCAAGCTATCCGGTTATTCTCGCCCATCAATTTGCTCAATTGACTACCAAGCTGTAACAAGGATGGAAAAGTATTGAGAAAATCATTTCGAAAATCGAAAGTTCGTCCTGCGCTTTGTAGATCATGTGATGAAATGCAATGGATCTTAAGCCAATCGAAAGATTGACATTATCAACCTAACGGCATTTCAATTCTGAAGTTGACTACGACGCCAACTTCTCGACCAAACACCTGGCAGAACATCTGCCGCTGAATCATACAACGATGCCATTCCACAGAATTCAAAGAGAACGGAGATAAGCGCAGTCACCACTTTTTCATTCGTCACTTAATTCTGTGTCACTCCCGGAAAACACGACCATACCCGCACAATAACCACTCAATGTGATCCTTCGCCAAAGAGACGCGATATATTGTTACAAGTGATTGCCTCGCCTGTCCTGGCTGGAAATGCATTCCATCGACGAATGAAATACGCCGAAAAATTAAGATGATTAAGGTTCTTGGATTCTCGCGCAGGTTGCAGGAAAAATACGGCGGAGAAAATATTCCATCACAACCTATTTTTGTTTTGGTACACCTCGGGAAAAATCGATGTGAAAGAAAAAACAAAATACGAGAAGACTTGATCAACAATTTCGCCGAAATGCAGAGTGGTCGATTAAATGCCGTATCCTTACCGAACCCCAATGATTTCTGGCCTTAAAAATATTCAGCACTCACAAAACAATTTAAATTAGAACATTAAAAATAAAATCGCAATGGAATTAATGGCATAAGATATTTCGCGAGAGATGTGCGTCGTGTCGCCGTGTCCAATTCACCGTTAAGTGTTGCGCCGAAAAGAAGACCTTTCCAAGAACGACGTTAAGTGTCAACGAGATGAAACGGAAAGAAATTCACAAAAGAATTCATTTAAACTGAGTGAAAAGAAAACACTCGGTTTTATAAGTACCTAAAAAAAGCCACGGTGGGCATAAAATCAAGCTCGGATTTAGGGTCAACGGGGGCTATTTTCCGCATTGGGAGGACACAAGCCCATTACTTCGGCTACGTTTACGACAATGTTTTCCAGGAAGCCTGCACCCACGTGATCAAATAACTTGGATTCGGAAGTGAGCTATCAATTTACTTGTCAACGATTTATCACGCAGACGCGGTTGTCTTAAACCGCAATGGAAACCGAACCAGCCTCCAATTATGCTGGCGCCAAAGGGTAGTTCAACACGTTTAATTCCGATTCAAATTAAAAGGAGACGCAAATAACGAACTAGTCGTTGGAACTCGAGGCCACAAATCAAATAGTAAGGACACACTCGGCAATTCACACTGTCTATCCACCAATGTCTACATTATAAGAATATCATCACCACCGCGTGCTGAGAATATTTTTCCACGGCAGACAGCGTTTAAGATCTTATCAAAATAACATAAACAAATATTAACTAAGCTTAACTCCACTCACATCCAATTAATAAGTCCGAGTGATGGGAGCAACATCGTGCGAACCCAATGCGAAAAGCGGGAATGCATGAAACAACCTTCCACCGATTGCAGATTGTTTCGCTATCGGAAAGTTATAGCGGAATCCACTGCAGATAAACTCCTAGGGCAAAATCGGGAGACGCATTAATGAACAGCGCCTTTCTTACCAGTAGTTCCATTAAGATTTCTTGCTGCCACGGAACGGAGAGAGATGGATCGATGGATAAGCAAAAGGTCTGACCCGACTGGCAATGGGTTCATCCGCTTACGGGTTTCTTTTACATTTTTCCTACAGTCCGAGGCTCACTCGGAGCCGGTCGCTCCGTATGCATCCAGGGATGCAACCAATCACTCTCGTGAATGCTCCGCGAAGCATAAATCACCAGTTCACCCCATCGTTAATTCGAATCCGAAAAAACCATAAACACATAGAAGGCAACTTAATGATGCGGCTTCTTTCAAAGAGCCACGAAACCTCTTCTTTTATTTCGTAGTCACGTAAACTTGATCTTGAAGAACGATAAAGGATATGGTATTTAAGCAGCTCAACTTTGTAGAATTCCCATAATGATGAATAAAAGATACTTGGTATTTTGTCTAAAGTGTTGTATTACATTTTCCATCGCAATTTCAACGTATTTGCGCAGTTACCATAAAAATGTTTGAGAAGAGCTAACAGAAGTCTTGCAGAGGGTAACTAACATTGGGAAGAAGTAAAATGGGGAGGTTAGGAGATAGGGAGGACAAAGCGGGGGAGAAGGAAGTTTTAAAGATGTAAAGACAGAACTGAAGGAAAAAAACAGTTGGGATTTGCGAAGATAAATGAAAAAAATAGTAGGAGGAGATCAAATTGAGTGTAGATTGTTGGTCACCATAATCATTCAGCGGGAAAATGGAGAGACAGAAAGGAGGCTATTATTGCTCTGGCAGTTTTTCGCGGAGATTGCAAGAACTTTATTGATACAGTGGAAATTCAGAGTGATATGATAGGAAGAATGAAAACTTCGATTTAAATTATGAGAAAATAATTTTAAGAATCTGAAGGGCCATGAATCCTCAATCCTCTACTCGAAACACTGATTTTATATTTAGATCGATGCTAATTAAATAGGAAAACCAGCAGCTGAGTTAGCGGAGTGCAGAAGGATGAAATATTAAAGTAAAACACCAGCCCTTCTATGTTATGCGTTAACGAGAACACTTGTGGTATTATCTAAAAGTACGAGTGAACTTGATTGAAATGTAGTGATACACGAGGGAGCCAAAGAGTAGAATAAGTAAGGAAGATCAAAATTTGTTTCCTGGACTAATCGAGAGTAATTTTAACTTATCGAGAACAATCTGCATGTAACATTAAAACTAGGACTCTTGAATAAAACTGAAAGTTTAGTTGTTTCTGCGTACAACAGGTAATGACTTTTTATCGTTACTAAATCATTCTTAAACTCCCAGCAGATTTTGTAGAGGACATTTCCTCAAAATCACCATTTTCAGCGTGTTAACTTCAACGGATCAACTACCTAAATCAGGACGAACCCAAAGATGTGAAAATATACCATTATACCAGAAGCATCCTCTTATTAATTATTTTAACCAGAATTAAAATAAGCTAATACAAATCTGGAGAAAAGCCGCAAGCCCAACTTCCATTACATAGTGTCAATTTTAACCACATAAGGAGGTAGCCACGATAGGTAACCATCAGCCTACAGTTATCATTGAAAAAAATTAATAATGTGAAATGGTCATTTTGAAAGGCATTTCACAAATATTTGTCAGGACCTACCAATGCAATAGCTCATATTAATTAGACATACATTGAGTTAAAATGAGAACCAGTGCAACAAATTATATACAGCGTTAAATGCTATTTTTTGGAATCATGTTTCCATACACGAAATATTTATCGTTGTATCCTCGCTACGGAAATGCAACAAATTATATTCTTCAAGTTGTTGCGCAAAACGTCAATTAAATGCTTAACTCGATACATGACGTAACTATGATGTCAGAAATATTTATATCAGTATCTCATACATTTACTCAGTGTATTTATAAGACAACTTGCTCATTATGCTAGAAATATCTACTTGAAGGCCGTGGAAATACTACTCCTTAAGATTAACTGGCAGGAGATTTCAACGCCTGAAGTGGAAGCTTATGCACCCGCGAGTTTCAAGAAGCTGATTGAGCAAGCTTTTCGTGTTCTTGGCAATCCATAACTCTAAGTTTACCTTCACTGTGTTCTCTCATTACAAAAATAACAATTCCGCTCATTACCGTTTACTAGGAGATCAGGGCCAAGTTAAGGAACGAGTCGGGCACTTGTAATTACTACGAACAGCTTTAAGTGATGAATGCAGGAGGGAGGCTAATAGGCAATCCAGTAATTAATGGTTTAGTTTGTCGGCTGAATTTTGACTTTCGATTCTCGTTTGACGGCATGAGTACTACTAATAAGTTCAATAAAATGACAGATATTCGATTCGGATTCGATTATGCGCGAATATAAAAATATTCTCCAAATTCCGAGTTAGGTAGTATGAATGAATATAGACGGTTTGCAACTGATTTTGACCAATCGGTAATGCATGCTACCTATTCAACGACCAAAAACAATTCTTTCCCTTTGATAATATTTTTTTTCATATACTTTTTTATTTGCACAAAAACGCTTATTATAAAGTTTGTCACGCCCATCAGACGCGATCTATGATACGACATTTTTTAACTAGGTTTCAATATTATTTCAAATTACAAGAGCCAAAAAAACGATTAAATTTGAGATTAACAAAATTCAAATTATAACTCTTACCGTATTGAGCCTCCTTCTTCTCCCACACTACACACTGTCAGGACGACCGCTATCGAAAGTCGATCCTGGATCCTCTATGATACCCCTTCATACTAAAAACGTCTACCACGTAAATACACGTAATCCCTCCAAATCTTTGATGAACTGAATTTTCTTTTGGCTAGAACTATCTCTCTAGAGAATAGTTCATTGAATTTTAGAGAAATATGCCTGAAAAACATGTATATTTTGAATATGATCATTTCAAAAGTGGTGATAGTTGGCTAGTGCAGAAATTAAAAAATATATAAAAAATATATTTTTATAAAATTGAAAATAAACGGAGCGTGAGACATGATTGCAGACATTGGATAGATAGCATACAACTACGAGCTGGTCTAAAGTAGGTTACAAAACCGGTACGTACACCGAGGGATTTCTTCGTCGGAGCTAAAATACTAGGAAAACTATTTTAGTATTGTACATAATCGGGAATGGATATTATGCCTACGATTCCCCATCATCGTAAGTGGCACGTGATGGAACTCTCGCCGTAAGCCAAGAACGAAAATTAGAGATTGCATATCCATACTATTAACCACTGTATGTAAAAAAGATTGAGGCAAAATACCTTGACCAAAACCATCGGGTTGGATATCCCACGAGGATAGTTAATAATTCCCCAGTACCGACCTACCCGAGGGGAAAATACCGAAGATGGGCAGCTATCGCTGACACACCGAATGCCTGCGTGCAGACAAACAGAAGAGCAATCGAATTAGAGTTGAGGAAAGGGAATTCCTCTAATGTCAGGGACAGAAGGCGGTCACCTCATTCAATAATGACGTCGCGTGACGACAGAAAGACACACCATTCCCCACGCTTCAATTTCTTGGAATGAGCGCGTATTTTCATTTATTCATTCACATGATATACGAGCGCTGGGAGAAGAATGCTTTGTCACACCGGAGAACAATTTCGACCCCGTGCGAGGAACGCCGTCACAGACCATCCCCTCGACTATATGGTTTAGAGTAGTGAAGAGTGTTTTGGATAATGTGTGACTGGTAAAAATGGTAGAAAAATATGAAAACCTTTAGGTGAGATTTCTGAACCGTTTCTACATCATTGCGCTTTAATCAACTTCCTTTTCTGATCGAGAAAACAATAGGACCATGCCATGCATAACTGTTAATTAATGGATGGCCATTCACGGCGTTGCACAAAAGAGGTAACAAGGATTCATTTAAGTTATATTATGATATCGGTCGTCGTCGAAGTTGGCAGTCGTTTTCCAAATATGAGACCTTGTTCAAAAGAAGCTATAAATCATTATATATATATGGTCGCTAATTGTGCAGTTGGGGTATCCGTTGCAATTCTTGAAGGATATTCATATTACCATGAACATGTTTGTTTTATTTTACTAGAGATTTTTACTTGAACAACTTGGGTAGTTCTGCATGCATTATGCCATCATCAGGACGAGGGTTCCGATAAATAAAAGCTAAAAAGGTAGGACGATTGTGATGCGTGACGCGGAGTGGCTTCCTATGTCCGAGGGCGTGGAATCAAATCTCGGTTGAGACGCAGTTTTCAGTGCTACCCTTCTCCCTTTGGTGCATCATGTGTGGTCAACCTTGCACCTAGAAGAATTTAAGTGCATTAATCAATGCGTGGGGACATTGAGCCGCAGACCATTAGCCTCCTTTTGGTATACTAGATCAGAGAAAAGAATTTGTTTTTCTTCTTCCTGCTCTTCCACTCCCTGAAAATCTACATCAATTTCACTATCGATCCGACACTAATGAACCACATAGCTTCAGTAGACCGTCGCTCCCCATTATAACTTCTGAAACTGCCACAAGCATTTTACACAGCGGTATGCAACGAAAGGGATGCCACAAAATGACGACGGAATAGACGGTGACGAACCCATAGCCAACGCCACCAAGAGAGCCAACATCAAAGGCGTTGACTTTTCTTCGCTGAAGTTCCTTCATATTCTACTTTTTGATGCTGCCATTGACGTCACCTCCTACCGTTGTAAAGAAGATGATGCGCAAGCAGATAGTTTTAGTAGTGCTTACCTTAACACGAGGGCTGGGATAGTCCAGTAAGTAAAGCGTTGGACTACCAACTGAAGGGAACGGGTTCGATTTCCGGATACGCCTCGGGGCATTCTCAACTTCACCCAAACTGTGTGACTTTTCAGGTATCAGATATCCCTGGGAAACCTCAGGCGACACAGGGAAAAGTACTACCTCCCCTACTCTGATGGGTGAATTTCATACGTCGTTGGGCTTAGCACTAGATGAGCCCTACCCTAACCTATAAAAACGACTTCCGCATTGATACATGTTTTACCTTAATATGATTCTATTAAGTCAAAAACCGGGAGATCTTTCATAAATATTTTACGTGGAGAATTAGGGGCTGAGGTGAAGTTTGAATTATTTGATAATATTCTTTTTGTATCTTTTTAAGGCTGCTTAAGAATATTTCCAGCAAATGCTTAAGAATAATCGCAGCAAAGTTCACGCAAATTTCTAATTACATTGCGTGCTACCATTACCTAGGAAAGAAATTGAGAAACAAAGGCATTTTATGGAAGATTGAAAGAAGCAAAAATATTCTTCTCTTTTCTCGTAACTGATCTTTTCGTTGCATCATCTACATCCCAGTCATTTACCGCGGACTAATAATTGCAAGTGACATCACAGTCTCGTGACCCATCGGTGGAGTCACAGCACAAAGTAGCCGACCTTATATTAGAAAGTAGACGAGTGACGAACAAGTGACGAATCGGCGTCTTAATAATCTACGGAACATTTTAGGAGGTCATCTATTGACGAAGAGGGAAATTAAAATCGTAGCCCCCTGTTTACTCATGCCTCAAGGAAAGTCAGTGACGCCGATGGCGTGATGTTTCACTGCCGAGTTAGGTGATGATGCGCTCCTGATATCCTCTGGCTCCAGCAGTTCAACTAAAGGTTAACTAAATCAACCTTGAGCACCGAACGAGTGTGTATCAATGTACTTAATAACATGGGCGTATCTTACTAAGGGCTGGAAATTAAGATAATACAAGGACTGAAGACAATGAGAGCACACCTGCGTCGGCTTTGAGATAAAAGTCAACTCTTTTGTTCTATCCTAGATAAAACACCCGTAATTATCAATCGTTTATGATCGAATATTTAACTATGATGATAGCCCAACACAAAAGCAACGCCCTCTTTGAAGAGGAAATGCAATTAGGTTTGTATTCAGTTACTTCGAATTAAAATTGATCCTCGATGAAAGTAATAAAAGTGAGTCTTCGCCTTTCACTCTGGCTCCTTCGGCAAATCCTGTCAATATCCTCATCGGAGACCTCGCCTCGGACGTTAGATTGCAGGCATAGCAATGAGCATGCGCGTATCCTGTTATGCATGCCACCCGCGCGAATTATTTAAGTAAGCAAAAAAACTTGAGGAACAATGTTGTGCAGTTAACAATTGCACATGCGCGCCAATTTAAATCAATTGAAAGACTTCTTCAACTTCTTTCCTTAGTTGACGAAAAATCTCAACCCATCCGTGTTTTGAGTCCATATATGTATAATTAGATTCGACATATATAAAATGTATGCGGTTAAGAGAGAGAGAGAGAGAGCAATCTGTAGTCAATTTTCTTTTAAAATTACACACATTCAGATACTTTGAAATCAAAACTCATTCTCTCGCCATTGAGTCAAGTAATGGGAACGACAATGGGCCAGATATCTATTGACCCTCTCCGAATTTAAAAATATCAACCCTTTCTGTCTCACAAATAAGTCTTATTACTTCTATAGTATACAAGGGTTTTTTGTTACTGGGCCAACGAGTAACGCTTCCAACTGGTTAGTTTATGCGTATGTTTGCTCCAAATATATTCTTCATAAGAGACTGCCGTGCAGAAATCATGAATGCTCTGCTTAACTTACAGATCTCGTGACTGAAAATATGAAACTGGTATTTTCTCGTGATCACTGGGCATTGTGATCGCTCCCAGGACCATAAAGGTGTCAATTCAATATTATTAGGTTATCAAGTGTCTTGAGGCCTTAAGTAATTTTCTCACATTAAATGAAACCTTAACCAACCCCTACTTTGTTAGGCAAACGAGAAAATTGATAGGGATAGGAGAGGATAGGGATGTTGACGGAACGAAGGGATGATGGAAGTACCTGAAATTAAAGGGGGGCTTTACTGAAGTGTTGGCTGTTGGATGGTGTTTTGCTAGGAAAGGCACCGTTTGCTAGTTTGTGCCCATCTAAAGCCTTACTAAACGAAAACTTGCGCTTTATGAACGAGTTCCAAAAATGTATCATTTTTAAATAAAGGAAACAACAGCCTTTTTTGTGCATGCTGAACATATCGATTCCGTAAAATGATGGAAACTGCAGGCAATTAGTTTCGCGAATCGGTGAGCTGATGCCGTAATGCTTCGTTTTTTATCGTCGCGATCATTAATATACGAGACAATACGAACTCGAATTAATCGACGAAAACTTACTTGTGATGTGGTCAAAATTACACGTTTTAAGGACGATATCGAATTTGAAAATACCCATTTCAGCATGTCTAATACAAGCCAATACACAATATTCGTGAACGTTCGATTTTGTTAACAGATTAAATATTTATTCAAGCTTCAAACTTTCACCTTCGCCACGCATCATTGATTAATTTTTTGACTCATTGACGACAAAACTGTTTACGTCCATTTAAAAAAAAATAAGGAAGGCATTTCCCAGGACAAGATAAATACTGGAGCCTGAAAGTTGCCAAATACGGGATATTTCGTGAAATGAGGGAGGTCCGGCAGTCATACTTTCAGCTTAATGCCAACCATAAATCACAAGGAGTAACTTTGCTTCACTTTACCCCTTTCATTTATTTGCTATGGGATTGTGGGGGTGGTGACGTTCCATAGGAAACCATTTCTCTTCCTTTCGAGGTTGACGTGATTTTTGATTCGACGAACGCGTGGTCCTGCGGGAAGCATCGCAAACGCCACTCCCCACCAGCAGGTCGATGACATTTCGACTTTGATAGTATGGCAAAAGGATTCTTTTATATTCATTGAACCGATATGCAAATCTTAGATTAAATATATACTCATCGAGAATACATTTTTATCGCATTTCCAGATCCTAAATCGAGCATTCAAGTTCCAAAATAAACAAAACATTCGCATTATCGATTATATTTTCGTTCTAGTCACTTTGGTAGACGATTATTCTCAATTTGATGACTCATTATCATGGCGCATTAGATACCAACAGATGAGTACAATTTGATTAGACTTCAAGAGATGGGTGTGTCCCACGGGTGCATTAAATATCACATTAAGGTTTATAAGCTTGTTGGAAAAAATATTTTATCACTAAAACGTAACAGAAAAATACTTGAGTCTGAAACTTGGATAAATATTTAAGCTGTGAACAATATGGAACGTTCGCGAATGCTGTGTATCGGCTTGTATTAGACATACTGAAATGTGTATTTTCAAATTAGATATTTTCATTCGACACTCGTATTATACATACGCCACCATTTTCCATTTAATACGTCGAATGATTCCATGATTAAAACATTCAAGCCTAATTCTCGTGTTTAATTATATTTCATTAAATCAATGTAATTTAATTAGTTGAAAATAGTTTATATATTTTCTTTCTTTTAGTTTACATACGCATAAAAATCTGCCGTTTATTTTATTCTAATTTTGCTATGTGTAACTGTAGTTAAATAAAATCGTTTTTCTTTTAGATCCGTCTTGCACTTTCCACATACTTAAAACAACCCGCCTCTCCAAAAGTCTGGAAGACCACCTGATATATACACGTAATTGGTACCCAGTAAATTGTAATATCTTTGTACGCGCGTAAGCGTGAAGAGTACAACGGGAGATGAGATGTGACGGATACACAAAAATTCCACTGCCCCCCCCCTCACGTGACTTACAGGGATGCTTTCCCTGACCGATGGCCACAGTCACGTGATTCATGGATCGTTCCCCAAGGCAATTTTTAGCTCTGGTTAGCCCAGGACTCCCACCGCCAATAAATAACGCGTAAAGCAACGGCATCAACGCTGCCAACTCCCGCAACGGGCCCGTCGGTCGGGAGAACGAGCTCACTCCTCGGAGAGAGCTCCGGGAAGGGAGGGTTAGAGGGAAGGGGGTTGGGCTAGGACTTAGGGCGAGGGGTGAGGGGGGGAAGAAGAGAACGCATCGCGGTTAATTGGCGGAGGAACGAAACAAATGAGGGAGCGCTTGGAAGTCACCCACCACACGCGCAAAAGCGGGGGAGCATGCAGTTTTACGGCCCTCCGTCTCGGCGGAGGGCAGGAATTTGCAGGATGGCTTCCCCCGGAGCGAGGGGACGAAACAAAGGAGCGCCGATTGGAAGAGAGGGGAAGGGTTGAGGGTAGGCGATGGATGGAGGAAGAGGGGGACAAGGGGGAATGGGGGGGAAAGGTTGCTTCCGCGAAGAGGACTCTCCAGGTCTGAGGAATGCGGTCCGGTGGACTGGGGCAAGGAGATCGCGAGGAGGCTTCGAGTGTCGCAACGAGACAGATGTGAGCACCGGAGTGCCCTCCATTCGGCACTCTTTCTAACACTGGTGGCCAATGAACGGGGAGCGGTGACAAATGGACGCCGAAATCGGTCCCGCATAACTTTGCGGGCGTGCGTTCAATAGTAGCGGGGGAAAATCAGCCAGGGCGAGAGAGTGGAAACGTTCTTGATCTAAAATGAAGAATAATTCGTATTCTTAAACGACCAATAGCCTTAAACGGCCTTTACTTTTTTCATAGTTAGCTTAATGTTCCAAAACACAGTACATGTATCTATGGAACACCAGTGCCATGTGTGATTCCGTCGGGATTTTCGCTTTATTTTGAAATGAAAAACCGAATGCACCGTCCATGATTCCGTTTCATTTACACCGCTGCAACTTGAAAATTAAGCAATGCGTTGAAATGCACAGTGTTGTTTGAATGAAATAAATTCAAGTACAGTCTTTTGATTTGTTTAGTTAAAAAATCAACAAATTTTTACCACTCGATCAAATTTATCCGGAAAATATATCACAAAAACACCCTCCAGGGAGTACTCACAAAATTCGAACTTGGAAGTCTTGGGTTAGCCTATGCTGGCTCTACCCAGAGACGTTGGGGGGTACACTGCGTCGATCAATTTGTCTCCAAAATGAGATTTTATAGGATCCGTTTCCGGGGATTGATTTTATTGGAGCTCTACAAAAAGGTTGAACACCTCAAGTCGAATGCCTTCAATCGATTCTCGATGATGGAAGGATATTTCAGAGGTGATTCGCTTCCTGCTTTGGTTTCGCGCGGAGACTCCCACAATTTACTTCATAAATTTTCCTTATTTATAGTCATAAGATCCATGTAAAACCACACAACGAATCCACCGCGTACGTCCAGATCTCGATAAATGAGCAATCGGTAAGCGGCGATACACTGATATTCCCTCTTTGCATGGATGGTCTGAAAGATACAGTGACGTCCATAGGAGATTCCGATTTTCGCTGACTGGATGTGATACGGTAATAGCGAGCCAATAACGCAACGGGTTTGGAAGACGCTATATACTTCCTATTTTTTACGTAATTCGGGTGAAAACCAGGGTGAACCAAATTCCACTTCATGGCAACATTCTAAAATTATGTGAATGACCGTAACTCGCTAAATTCTGAGCCAATATCAAGACAATTGAAAACCACCCCGTCATTATTCAGAAGAAGGGGGGCTCATGATTAACTGTCTAGTGAAGAATAGAATGAATGGGTTCTACGAGCATAGAAAAGAGTGGAATAGTTGACTATGCACGAGAATAGCTCTGGAGAAGTGCGGAAGAAGATAACGCGTTCAGTTGTTTGCCAAAAAGTTCCGGGTGAAGTCTCTGGACCACGCCATCTAAAAACAAAACTGTGTGGCTTTATTGTCACCAGAAATTCATGGACTAACGAATGGTGGCACCGAGAACGGAACTGACTCCCATGATTAATATGTGACCTTCATATGCCTTAAGGCTTCAGTCGGAATGTGATGGAACCCCATCTTTCAAAATCCAACCCCCGTGTAAATCATGAGAAAACAGTAGAAATAAGCGTGGTTTTATAGTTGTTAACGGGTGGCGTGAGGCTTGGACTTCATTTTCAAAAGAGGAAGATTGGAAATAATGGAAATATGCTACCGCATGGGAATCAATGAGGATAAATGCATTAATTAGGCGAATAATGAAGTAGTTCTACAAAAATTAGCCACGAAACAAGACTAGGGAAATTAATTAGAAGGTCAAAGGATTAGCTAATGAGGCATTTTTCGGGGCGAGGGAAAGCTCGCTGAAGACGATAAAGGGACGTAGAGTGACTAAAACAGATCAGAGAAGAAAATATCGGGCGTTATTCGTACATGACACACAACGGGAAAAACAAAATTTTTTCCAAATTTTTTAGGTAGATTTCATATGGATACACAGACTACCAATCATCCCTACCTTTCTAAGCATTCCCGACACAATGTGACACCCCACACAACAATTAACTCTTATTTAATTCGGAATCCGTTCTTCCTCCCTTAATTCCGTCCAACATGCCAATTTATTTCACCCTCTCCCTCTACAATGCACGCACAACATTCTACTCTTTACCAAAGACATGAATCGATATGAAAAAGGATACACTTGAGCGAAAAATAAATTATTTCAAAACACATAAGCGTCAGTGTAACTCATCGATTGCGGTGGAGTGCCGCTATTTGGTAAACAGTGACATCAGTGGCCGCGTTCAATGGTCGACGTTTACACACTAGAGCAATCGCCAACCCATGCCCGACGTGTCTCTA
This sequence comes from Hetaerina americana, assembly GCF_022747635.1. Lineage (NCBI taxonomy): Eukaryota > Metazoa > Arthropoda > Insecta > Odonata > Calopterygidae > Hetaerina > Hetaerina americana. The sequence goes on along the minus strand of NW_027286985.1, from coordinate 32,853,190 downwards.
GAAAACTGCTGCCACCATGCTTTGTCAGTTAGACGAGGGACATTTACGGGGAAATTAAATAAAAAAAATCAGGGGAAGGCTCGGCGGGCGTATCCGGGAGAGGGTTAAAGCGTTTATTCCTCGCCGCCAGGCGAAAGCCCTTCGGCCTCCATGGAGAGCCCCACAAGACAAAGCGACCTCCCGAACCCACGTGAGCGGACATAATTAGAACTTGAGTCTGGCTGTGGCATTAACGTGCGAGGGAAGTTTTGGAGAGGCATGGGTGGCTGGGAGTGCGTTGATGGAGCGGGGGAGAGGGGTTGCAGAGGAGGAGGAGGGAAGATGGGAATGGATGGAGGACGAGTAAGGAAGGACGTTGTTGATATGGGGGACACACGCGGAAAGAAATGAGAGACGAAAAAAAGTTTCTCCCGAACACTTCCTACCCTCAAAACCCCTTTTCTCGGTTAACTGGTTGGTTATTTACTTTTTTAAAAACGCCATCCCCCTACCACACCGGAAAAAAATCGAGCAGACGGTGAAGTTTCGCAAACTGTGGAATTCACGAAAATTCTTGCGCAAGGGAAGTAGTACAGTGGATGCGGGCACGCGACCGCGCTTCGAAAAAAATAATATAGTGGCTGCGGGAACCACTCCCGCGCGTGAAATCCGGCGTCCGAAAATAGGAGGGAATACGGTGTCCGAGAGGGGGACGAGGAACGCCAGGAAATGTATCGAAGGGGGAGGGGGATGGGGCGGTGAGGGGAGGGGGCGAGCGACGAACAATGAGTGCCGTTTCAAAACCCTTCCGAAGCAGCGGAGACCTAAAATACGCGCGGTAGGGCACGACGGCCGCGCAATTAAAAAACAAGGGCAATTAGCGGCCCAAGTATCCATCGGTAATCAATCGTCAGATGAAAGGCAACCACACCGATGGGGCGAATGAAATAGGAAGAGAAAAGTAGAATATTTCACGACGAAAATCAATCTACACACAATTTCGTTGAATTGACTTGAAAATAAATGGTAGGCAGCCATTATCATGTGTCCAATTTAAGCATCGTAAACGCTATAATTTCATCCCAAAAGATGGGAGTTGTGATTAAAGGACCATAGCATGAAAACTTCGTGGGTGATGACAGAGAAAATAAAACGTGACAGTTTAGATATTAGACATACGTATGACGCGTACTCAACTCTAACATACGCGTTGGTAAGTTTATAGAAAGGATTGTACATGGTATTGAATTTGCCGATTGTAAACTTTCACAGTGATTCATTGACGCTGAAATGAATTTCGAGATTTCCCGAGCGCAGAGCGTTTTACGTAGTGAATTATTATTTTCTGTAATAACTTAATGCAATTGATTCTATTTAATACCACGTTCATGCGCATTCTCAAACGTCAGTGAAATGAAGCGCTTATCAGTTGAATTCCCTACGAAAACTTTAATGCAAATCAAACATCAGTTAAGTATTTACGTGAAATTTTCATTTATTCAACTGAAAATGGATTTGAAAAAAAATGACAATTGTTCAGGTTCGCCTGCAACATAGCAGACAATCCCTTACGAATTCTTAAAGCTTGCTCTCTCTTCTCTTTTTCTTGGTTCTCCTACTGATAGAAATGTAAGCGCAATTTTTTACATTACAATTAATACCTTAAAAAGCTGCATTATCATAAATTATTTCTCGGCTCACACAATGCATATCTCCAATTATATCGTCTAAGGTTCTTATTCTTTTATTCCATCTTCTTCGCATTCCCAACTTTCTCCTCTCTATAACAGTCTTCAACATCCCGCTGCCTCTCAATTAATACTCCATCCCATCATCTTACCAACTTCGAATTAATCCCTAAAACCCTTTTCATTTATACCATTCCTAAAACTTCTTTCAAATTTATGATCTTCTTTCTTCTCCATAACCACAATCAAAAGCTTCCAATCTATGGTAGAGTTTATTTCTCCAACGACGAGTTTTGGACCTACATCATACTTTTCTTCCAATGCAAATGTCCACTATTTTTCATTGACGTCTTCCTCCCCATTGTCTACCTCCTCTTTTTCATGAATGTATCTTCGTTGATCGATATCCTTCCTCCAATTGGATATTTTAATATAGACTTCCTGCATAATTACCTGAAGAAATATTTCCATTTTCGTCTACAATATTTCCCAAGAGAGTAAAACGTTAAGCTTACTCAAAGTTATGACATCCTACACATTAAATAGAATTTAAATCAGCCTTCCAATTTCTTAAGCGTCCTATAAGATTGTACAAATACCAACTTGTTAATTACGTCAAATCGTACTTTAAATACAAATCAAATTTCTATTCAAACATTTAAAACTCATATGGGAACGAGGAAAAGAAGTTATCCACACGGAAGAGTATAACATATGAAAAAAATGATAAAAATGTAATTCGCTCTTTTTCCTCTTTCATTTAAATTACAATATACATTCTTGGAGTCTCGTTTCATATTAAGCAGTCCTCTCGCCACCCGGAGGAAAATGGAAAGTGGTTAAGGTACAATTTCCCTTCTCTTCCCGAGAGGATCAAGTTCAGTGCGATACTCATTAAGGAGATAAAGCGAAGACTTGGAAGGGAGATCTGCGGGAAATGATAAGCCGAGGGCTTAAGGAATGAAGTAATGCGGTAATCATGGACCCAAGATGAAAGGGTATCGCATGGGAGAGACCAATTTATAGCTTCCTGAGGGGGAGGGAAGGGTATTAATATTCCTAATTCCCTGACCCACGAGGAAATATCCGGGTAATTCCTCCGGGTTGAGACCATTTTTGAGAGAAAAAAGAATCAGGCGGAAACGAAATTGAACACAGGTCCACAGAGGAGATGCGAAGGAAAAACAGGAAAAAATGATCACGTGAATGGAACAATAGGAATGAATACTAGATGCAGCAGGATGCTGTAACGGGAAGCATAATACATCTCCTTAATTAATCTCCATGCACGTTTTCACGACACTTAGAATTTGTTTATTTTTAACTTCGTTTCCTGGATCAAGCCATCTCGATCAAAATCAAATTAACCCTTCCAGTCATCACGAAAACTTCGGTTTCAGTCTAATAAAACTCTTCACGCAAATTTTTCGATAATAACAAACTGAACTGTCACTCCCCAGACTAAGCAATGCTGGCAAAAATACCCATTAGGGAAACCCAAACGTCAAGAGGTTGAAAAAAAACTTTTGGGACAAGGATCAATAAATTACAACCCTTTAAATGGCATAACCTTAGTTCACAACGATGTTTAGTTATTATTAACAACTCCGATGTTATAGATACATGGCTGACGTTTCCTCAGTTGCGAGAGAATCATCTACATCTCCCCAAAAACAAGGCCTTTTAATATTAAATTTCCGTAATGATTATTAATCAAGCTAATGAGGCGGTGAGGCAGTCTAGCGAATTGAAATTTAACCGACTGGTTGAATGACCGCTAGTTATAATCCGGCTGCAATCATTGCGTATCCCTAACTTAACACGAAGTATACGATCAAACTGGAGGACCCACTGGGAAAGAAGAGTACCCACCTGCCCCGTCCGAATTGCACACGTCACAGGTCTTAGTCGAAAAGGTGATCGCCTCACCAATCAACAAGAACTCTCAGTTTTATAGCGGTGATGTCCATAAGGAAAGACAGCTAACCCTAGTCAGGAATTCTTAAATGCATTGCAAAGTTATTTTACACCATACTGTAGCTCATCACCACAAGTGAGTTCCATATTAATACATGATCTTTTTAATGAATGCCCCCCCCTATTTCACTCTGTTGTTGTAGTGGGGTAGGGCGCCCTGGAAACTCCCGCCACACGTCCTTGCATTGGCCTGCGAGGTTACATTATTAATGTAGATGCAGTGCTAGGACCAAACCGACGTACGCGAGCTTCGAGAGTTGGTTGCGGCTCCGTCATGGGCGCAGCGGACAGGTGCGAATAGCGAGGATATGTGAAGACTCACAGGATCTCCCTAGAATCGGGTGAATCTGGCGGATTTTCCGTTACGCGCATCACCCGAATTATGTTCAACAAAATGTGGAACCGTAGAAACTCCCACTATTCCACCATTCCGTCAATGTTTGAAGGTGAACCGAGTCATATTAATGCATATTAATATGGTGTTTATGTAAATAGGACGTTCTGGCCGCCAGGAATGCCTCCCGTTTCCACAACTGCCGTTCGGTCAAGGAAGCATTAGTAATGATGGCGTAAATTCCAAACGAGTGATTTTAAAATTTTAGGGCTTCAATCTAAACTGCATTTCCACGGTGAAAGACATGCCATGCAGTAGTTAAGCAACGGCGTAGTTACTGGTGTTATTCACAATCCAGGCCCCATAAAAATCAACGAATCGGAGACTACCAAAATCGTTTTAGATATTTTGATGGTTTCAGGAGATGATACATACGACAGATAATTCTTGTTCATCCTACCATCCATGTTTTTCCAATAAAGACGAGAAAAAAATATATATATTTATAGATCTAATTTTCTCAATTGTTGTCTTTTCCCCAGGTAAAATACCATTACCATATTGGGAGGGAAGTTCAGACACCGTAGACATTTGTTTCAATTCCATCACGTAACGTACATATCGCACTCCTCAATTTATTCGGTTTGCCTAATTAGCATACGCAAATTCCATGTCAAGTGTTGCGTAGGGATTGCAGAGTGTAACTAGGTAATATGAAGTACTAAAGCAGGGTAATTGGGCGCGAATAATTTATCACTCGTAAGTATTTATGGTGGAACAATACAACCTGCACATAAAAATGAAAAATGACTTCGCCAGAGATTAAATACTCTCAGCAAGTATGAATATAGCTATCATATTACACAAGATTTAAACCATGCGATCTTCCAAGTAAATATACCTCACAGCCACTCAATTTTAACATATACAATGACCAAGAATTTGCATCTAATTTCTTCATTAATTTTGTTATTGCACGTTATCGTAAAAAATAACTCTAATTCTAATAACTTACATTGTTTTCGTAAAAGAATTCTATGCAAATTAAGGATAGAAAGAGAAATATAGATGGACTACCAGAATTATTTACGCTTATTATAAATCGAATATAAGTCAAAATCAAAATAAACTATAGTTTAATTAAGTAACATTTGGACAAGATGCGTTCATGGTAAAAATTGGTTAACATTGGTAAAAATGCGTTCATGTACTCGTATGTCGACTACAATGATACATGAATGGGACTACCGACTTTCATGTACTCGTGTACGGGTATAAGTGATATATATTTTGCACATCTTATCCTATCCCGTATTACTTATAAAATCATGGGATCAACGCTTAGATAGTCGACTTGGTTTCGATATAAATACCAATTTTAACAGGCAGGAAATTACTGTAGGACCAAAAATTTCCTCCAGATACATTGAAATGAAGGCTGAAGGTTTCTTCAATGTCTAGTATCATTTATTTCTCCATGAGGTAGTCCTCCGCATTTTTTCGATGCCACGCGGCGGTCTTTCCAGATATCTAATGGCGCAACCTCTAAACTCCAAATAAGAGTTCATGAAAATCCAGGCCATGGAGTAGCAGAGGGGTCAAGGTTACAACAAGGAAGACAACCGTGCCGTGCCAAATCATTGGGTTTAATTATATGGGTTCAGAGGTTCTTCACCTCTGGGTCGAGTTTCAAAAGCGGAACTTAAGTGGAGTTCTTCGGAGCAGCTGTGGAGTGACTCTTTGAGTGTATAATGTCCTTTTTAAATGCCGAAATTGATTAACTTTAGCTAATGAGCGAGATATAAGCACTAGAGATAGGTAGATGGTTAGGGTAGAAAGTTAAACGGTTAACTCCTTCAGTCTTGAAAGATTTGTCCAGTTTTAGTTACCTTGGGGAAGAGACCTCGCCTATAGAACCCAAAGGACGCGTGCTCGATTCCCGCTAAGATGGATTTTCCTTCACTTACGATTGGGTGTTTTTGATTCTCCTCGTTTCAAATTAAACATTAAAAATCTTAATTTAAAAGGCCAAAACGTCTGTTTAGGGATAAGTGATAGATAAAATAAAGATGAGAAAACAATTATGAAGTGTCTCGCACGGATAATTTTAGTACATGCAATTTTGTTCCTCAAAAATCTCAACAAAGCCTAGGTTAAGATGAAAAACGCTCTTGAGAATATGTACCTGTTGTTCCAATGGGTAGATATCTCGGATACTTTCTGGAGGACCCGGGTTCGATCTGGTTGGCGTCTCAGGGCAACCTCAGCTTCACACAAGCTGTGTGATTATTTTCGGCCACCAGGTCTTCCTGAGAAACCACCGGTGGGAAAGGGAAAAGGACTAGCTCACCTACACTGTTCATGTGTAAACTTCACTTGCCATATTGGGTTAAGTACGAAGCGCGCTCTCTCCACACGTACCACACCAACCTACGAGTTGATTAGCGTGGTTCTCGAAATATTCTTTCGCAAAAACTGAAAAAAATAAATTTATAACACCCTGCTCTCAAGGCAGAGGTTGGTGCCCCATAAGACACCTATATCATATCGCATCCCCGAATAGCAAAACGCAGATTACCACGTAGATGCCCATTGATTATTTTTGGAGAGGAACATCAATGTCATTAATATTCTATTAGCTCACAAAGCCGGTGTGTTTTGACATGTGCCTCCGTAGAATTGACATCACTATTCTCAAGGGGAGAGAGCTATTGATGAAGGTTAAGGACCGCTGGGTTACAGTAAGTATAGATTAACACCCGCACTGAAAATACATCTTCAAAGTAAAAACAAAGGTGTGCTTGAAACCTCAGTTGATCTTTATCGATCACTCTGTGTTGTCACCCCGGCTGCCCTCGAAGACTACAAATATGGGAACCTAAATTAAGTCACCTTTGGTGTAAAAGTTTTGGAAATAGAACGGACGTGATCTTCCGCAGGACACGTTGCACTGAATTCAAAACGGCATATCCTTGGGATTGCTTCATAGGGATTTGAATATGACAAATGAGCGCCAGGAAAGCGTAACGGAATAATACAAAAGAATAGATATAGATTTCTGACGTTCACCTCGACAAGAAAAGATGAGCAAACTTGGCATTCGCAAAGCAAACTTATCAAACAAATGAGGCATTAATCCACGTTAAACAGTAATGCGATTTTTTTCTTTAATGCTAAAATAATCAGCGAAAATTTTTACACCCTATATTTGACTTATAGGCGGATAATGTATTAAACGCCTGGTTACACTAAGAAGCCCTATTTAAACGAGTAAACTTCTACCCATCTCCGTAACATCTTTAGAATTTACAAAAATCTGTAGAGATAAAATACAATGATATCGGCAAATTAATAGAGTTGTTTTATTTCTAACAAGATAAATGCACTAAATAGGTTGGATGGAGCGTTCGGCCACAATATGTCTCTGGACACTCCAAACTCAAGCGTTTCGATGGGGGCCAAAAAGTTCACGGAAACCACATTCAGAAGAGGGAAAAAAATTGACCAATCCACCCTGAACGTATGAATCTCACACCCCTTGGGGCTTGTGGTAGGCTCTGCCCTCGTCAACCAAACCGATATTCGGTTTGAAAACTGTGGTTTCCCCAATGTGATACTTCGCGACACCGTCTGCCACCTCTCCCATACAACGGGATTTATACCACTTAATCTGTTTTTTGGTTCACTTGAGCTGCACAGATTCACTGCGAACTGGTATTTTCGTTTTTTTTCGAGTGAGCGTACTTACTGTAATAGCAGAAATATTTTATTATGTCGCGACCGCTTAAAGTTAAATGCACTCGTTTACATAATAAGAATTTTCTTCAATGTAGGGTTGATGTTGAGATAAAAACATGAAACAAGTTCAGCAAAAATGTGCATTTTTTGGTTAATCAATAATAAACTTTATATTGCAGTAAGAGGTATTGGACAATTGAAAAAATGTTTGGGTCCCAGAAAGAAGATTACAAAAAGACTATAAACTTGCAGCATATGTTTTCGAAAATGTAGTCAGATTAAAAACACGAATGAAATGCCGATATGAGATGGGTGTGTGGATTCCCCAACCGCTATGCGTTCCTCCAAGACTCTAGCTCATGCTCCAAATAATTCTTTCCCTCGAATACCATCATGCTAGCAGCGAGTGTTTCCACAGAAAAGTTAATCCTTAAATATATTATTATTATTAAAATTTACATGTACAAATAGGCGATGTCAGGTGGCACAAAAGACACAAGTATTCACAAAAGATAATAAATAAAATCAGTCGGTAAAATAAAAGTACACTTAAAGGAAACTTTCAAACACAAATCTCTAGCACAAAACAAGAAAATCCCCATCTCATTAACATCAATCTATCAGCAAGAAAAAAAATAATACTAATAATAATACCAAGCGCACGACACTATTCCAGCTCGAAATCCAAAATTTGCTCATCTTCCCGATCACCTAGAACGTTATAAATTGTGCATACGATCAATCATTCTCGTAATTTGCACTCATAGTTCAATTACATTGATTATAGCTAATGCAATGGGAGTTCACGGTCGACACACGTTCTTAAACCCTGAAAATATTCATGTAGACTGAGCATGATTACAAGGACTGGTTAACTTGAAAGGGAGCTGCATTGCTACCTTTGCGGTTAAATACGTATGCATGCAACAGTCGTCTTAGAAATATCACTCATTTTTTGCTATTTGAAGGGAAAAATCTAGCGGATTAATAGCAAGGGAAGATACAGCAGGAGAAGGTGTTAATTGAAGATATTTGCAGTTTGATTCTCCAGTTGGCTCTTTAAATCTTTCCTAAACTAGGTATACTACAAAGGAGTAATTCGATGGGTGAGGCCACTCGGTCTTTTTCGGAAAAGTCACCTGTGTACACAAGGAAGGCAGTTAACTTGTTCACTTAAATGTGGCGTCAAATCCATTTTCTCATTTACAATCTGCGCTCATTTTCGCGCGACAAATCAATCGTCAATCTGTAACGATATATGCTTTTATTCACAAAAACTCTTCATTACAAACTCAGGGATTCATATTCGATGAAAAATAAATTTTCTTGCAGTCGCTATCACGGAAGGCGACCTTTTTTTTTTAAGGGTACTTACATTTAAGAAAAACAAAGTAAAGGAGGACTGAGAATAACTAAGGTATGTAAGACTAAGGAGAGTGGGGAGAATGATAAACGCGCACCTGGCGTCACGACTTCGTGAAGCACCTAGGAAGTTGCAAGTACATTTTGATATCTACAGTGGCTGATAGGGTAGATATCGCAAGTTATGTGACCTTCACACAAGATACACAAAAGGAATGAGAACACTTTAAAAAAGTCGGTACTACCGGAATAAGAAACAGATCCCTCATGTACGAAATTTTTTTCACGCAAAAATCAGGTCGATTCCAACAATTACAAGTCGGCAAATTTGCAATTCCATCCGTCGAACCCAATATCACCCAAAGATTAAGACCGACTCTTTTTGCACCATTATTTTTAACGACTATCACTAAAATCCCATTGGCACAAAAATTGTCAATTTTATACGTCCTCGTAAACCTAAGCATTTTATTTTTAAATGTTCAATCCATCTAATGTTTCACTCAAAGAATAGCATGTCCATATAAGGAATTGCTTCTGGGATCCATTTATTTAAGCTAAAAGTCGATTTTCATGTTCTCTGAAAAGTCTCAAATGTGACGTAAAACCTTAAAATTGGAATGCGATGGCAACACTCTGTGAAAAAATCGCTGCATTATTTATTACGACCAGCAGACTGCATGCGACCAAATTACAAGGACTTGTACCCTGACCTGTAGCTTCAAGATACGGGTTTGTGATTTCGCTCCTTTTCTAGTCATTACCTCAATTATGAATATTTATTTTATTTAGGATACACTGCTGTTAGGCGATAAGCCGGGTGGCAATGACATGATATAACAAGAGCTATAAACTATGCAGTAGTCAGTCTTAAAACATATCATAGTGTCATTTAGTCATATAGTAGACTTACGAAATAAAAAAATAAGAAAAAACAATATATTGTGATACAGCTATACACCTTCTGCCGTATTGCATTGAACAATCCCATCATGTATACCTTTTACATTCACGCCTAAATGATTTAATGCTTTTGGGTAAGGGCTTAAAGAGTTCATCAGGCAGCTGGTTCCACTCTTTGATTCCCATATTTAGGAACGAAAACTTGGCGTATGAAATAACACGAAAATGCTCTACTATTATTACTACGCCATTAACATTTCAGTGATGTAGGATCAACATCGCTTATGAGAGGACTTTAAGATTTATGTGGGAAGAGTATACTACAATAATGTGGATAGAGAGGATGAAGAACTAAGAAAAGTTGGATACAATTGGAGGAGAGAAAGGTTCTTTAGCAGTAATTTAGAGAAGATAAAAAGCGTAGTTACATACAGACTACTTAGAGATAATAGGATGCAAAAGCTTTTAAGAGGACAAAGAATGTGTGAGATGATGGAGAGATTGAGTTACACAATTTGTCTTTTCAAGGTTTAAATCCTTCAATTATCTCGGGAAAAAAAATTAAAAAAGAAATTCGTATCCAGGTGAAAGTAAGGTATACTACACGATACATTATTATTATTATTATTATGACCATTGCCATAAGGGATTCTTTGAAGTCGTACGCAGTATTTATGAGGAAAAAATATGACCAGGAGATTTCCTTACATCAATTTTGATTCTGATCGCAAAAAGGTATTAAGGAGCAGTATATGAGGGCTATAGGAAAACTTTATATTCACAAGCAGCTAAGTTAGTTCATTAGTAGAATTTCACCGAGGACAGCAAGCAACTATCTACCCTTGGATCAGTTTGGGTTTAGAAAGGGGAAAGGCACGTATGACGCCACTGTAGGGATGAGAAGACAAGTAGAAAAAACATACGATATACTTATTCAGGATTTCTTTGTGTTCCGTTGATTTTGAGAACACATTTAATTGAGAAGACAGAAAAAATTTGATGGGAGTATGGCAAAATGCGGAAGGGATACCCGACAATTAAACGAAACTTTTGCATTAATCGGGCGGCATGCAAAGCGTAGCAAAAAGGGAATCGGGATGGGCAGTAATCGGCATGGGAGTAACACAAGGTTGACGCTATCATTTTAATAAACATTCAGAAAAAATGTGAAGGGTCGCATGGAATAGGCTTGAGCTAAGAACAAAATTGGGAGGAGAGATGATTTAAGTCAGTTAATTTTACAAATGATCAAGCGGGAGTGAGTAAGACAACCAAGGGATTGCAGTTTTTTGGGCATTTTACAGGAACAATGCGAGAGGCATAGGATGGTGAAATACCGTCAGAGAAGAAACCTAATGAGATTCTAGAGACGTAAGAAAGCTACGTGTTAGTTATGCATGCAGAAGATATAAATTAGAGCTTCTGGAGCAGTTCAAGTATTTGGGCAGTACTTTAGAGGAAAAGGGGCATAAGAGTAGTAATGGAGACAATTGGAGAATAATTAATTTTCCAAAAAGGAATATGAAAGGAGAAAAAATGATGAGCGTATACTTAGTAAAGATGTGACAAAAAAAGTACAAACTTCAATGTGGAGTGTAGTACTTAACGGTAACGAGACCTGGTCTTCAAGGCAAGAGGATTAGCATAGATTGGAGGATTTTGAAATGTAAGTGAAGCGAAGAAGGGAGGAAATAAGTTAGAATGTAGGGACGAATGACGATACACACACTCACAGACATTTTTTTAATCAAATTACCTCGGAGATGACCAGAGAATAAAAATCCACCTCCTGCGAAATCCGAAATTGTCGAGAACAACGCAAAACATTCACGAGAATCCGTCCCTCGCGAACCGCCCACCCGCCGTCGCCGCCGCTCATCTAAGCAAGGGGCGGGAGGGGGTTGGTAAGTCGGCAGGGGAAGAAGGGGAGGATGTAGGGAGGGTAAGGAAAGAGAGGGGCGGACCATGGCGGGAGGGAGGAGAGGACAAACCGGTTTGAAGGCCAACAACCCATGAGGAGACGCGACGGTAAGGGAATAGGAGGAAGGAGGCGGCAAGGGAGGACGGGAGAAGGAAAAAGGACTGACTGCATCTCAATTCCATCCATCCCACCCTTATTTCTCACCCTCCCCGCACCCGCCACTACCCACCACCCATGCTCGTCCCCTCTCACAACACCCCTACCTCGCCGCGGCTGTTCCATTTTCGACGCCGGCGAACAATGAGCATCGATTTGTGAGTCGATGCATCGCCTCTTGATGGATCATTAGACGTGGCCGACCCCACAGTGTGCCTCGAATACGAACGCCCATTTCCCTTAATATGACATTAATGAATTTTAGTGGCCACGATCGGTCGCGCCATCTCTTTGTCAGAACGGTGGACGCATGGATTTCGGAGACACTAGGGTAGCTTCCTCTCATGGACAAATATGGTACCGTCGGTACTCACGGATCCTTAAGGGTGGAAGTATCTAATCCGGATCAACGACACAGAGGAAATCGCGGGGAACGCATTGCTCTTCGGCGGTCGCTATTCTTCAGTTACCGTTAAGCCATTACTCCCGTGAGTAACGCGTCCTCCGTCCGGGAAAACGGAAGGTCACGCGCTCGAATCCCGCTTAGGGCACGCACTTTGAGTGATGGCATTCCCACATACCCAGAAATGTATTCAAGGGAGTGAGGTGACCTGATTTGACGCAAGTCACCTAAAGAGAGACAGTCTACGCAAAGAAACACTTCGGACTGTCGCCCGAGTATTTTAGAATCTCATCACGTATTCTTATTCTGTCTGACCGTCAAATAAAAATATTGTTTGGTGAATGATTTATTGCCGCATTAACATGAATAAATGGTATCCATTACAGCAATGCAGATTATTTCAGCTAATATGGACGTCGTGCCGTACGCCGATGGTTTAAATCTCATTAACACTGGGAAAACGCTTTCTATTGAATTATGACTCAACAAAAACCATTAATGTAAAAATATAAAACCAACAACTATCAGGCGGTTCAGCTGCAAATAAGTAACTTGAATTACTTAAATGATAGCGTGACATATTAAGTATTAATGTACACGTCTTCCACTTCAGTATCTAATTTTCACGATTGGAAACAAGTACCTCAAGATATTGCTCGAAGAATATATGCCCAGGTTCGCGAAGGACTTTCGTTCAATTACCTTGACTAATTCCAAATATTTGATTCTGATTAATGAGGTGAATTAAGAGAATCTAAGATACAGTGAGGGAGAGAGTTACTTTTAACTAATTCTAAAGTACTAAAGACGCCTAAAAATAGTAATTTATTGAGTTGTGCTCAATTTCACCTATACGTATTATTATTAATATTTACATATCGTTATAATTAGGCAAATAGCCCGGTGACAACGGTCTATTGATGTACCCTTATAATGCACCAGTAGAACATACATGAAAGAAAATGCATTTAAAAACAATGGCACTTAAAGATTCTCGTATTTCCCAACAGTACCTGCAACATCACATATGGTCCAGGTTCACACCATGCAAAGCAACGCACTGTCCAACATCACACTCCGTCCGAAATCACACACTTTTCTGCATCATACCCCTTCCAATATCACGTACCGTGATTATTGCACCGCCCACTTTTACAATCCAACTTCTCAGGCCTCAAAATATCACGTACAGAACAATATTTTAAGTAAATAAAATAATATAATAATCACCGACAAATAAAGGTTATTATTATCCACTCCTTTGTCCTGAGGCTGCTTCACACATTTTCTCAAAACTCCTAAATATTTTTGTTGTCTCAGGCGTAACTTTGTGGAATTTGCATAACATATTGAAATGTAATGAAATAATTGACTTTGTAATTCCACACACTTTATTTAAAAACACACGACCCAGGTTTCGACAGTACCTGATGATGACGTTCAACGTCGAAACCTGGGTCGTGTGTTTTTAAATAAAGTGTGTGGAATTACAAAGTCAATTATTTCATTACATTTCAATATCCTAAATATTTTATGGAAGGGGCTCAAATAGCCTTACAGGCAGCTGGTTCCATTCAGCAATACTTCGGTTTAAAAATTAATATATGTTCTTATTTGTTTTTTGTGTTCTTATTTTTATTTAAGACTGTGGTCGTTTTTTCCCATAGAACTGGGTTTTTCTATCCCTTTCCACGAATCTTCCCATGCTTCGTCATTTTTAACTATTCTGTGCATCGCACCTAACCTACTCTTTTTTCTTCTTTTTTCAAAACTCTCCCATTTCAAAATATCCAACGTTTCCGTTAAGCTATCTGACCTTTTGTGCCTTCCGAGTACGTATCTCGCTGCCTTTCGTCGCACTTTTTCCAGGTTTTTAATATGCCCCACCTCATATCGGTCGCATACGATGGACGAGTATTCAAGGATAGGGCTAACCAGGATCTTATATTCTTTTTCTTTAGTGACTCCGCTATTTTCTTTTAAATTTCTCATTACCGAATAACTTTAAAAGCCGTATATACTGACGTTAACGTCCAATTATACATAGGTGTTAATTGTAAATACCTGGAACGACTGAAAACACACACCAAAGCACCATTTTCACATAAATATTATTGTGATGCCCAAATACCAAATAATTCCCAAAACCTGTTAACTTGTATAGCGCGGGAAGGCGTAAAAGACGACGGGTAAATGCACACTGACCCCTGTACTGGCCTTTAGATGCCCAACAAACTATCCCACTACCTTTTTACAACTTTCTTGTTAGCGCTAAAATCTCCCATAGATTACTTGTACCAGTTTATCCTTGAGATTATTTACATTACCGGAGAAATGATAGAGATTTTTTGAATTTTTAAATCTGGATCAGGGATCGAGCTTCACCTTCAATTACAGAATGAGTACCGAATAATTCGTATTGGTTTTTTCTGTGCTGCCGAGGCACGAATTACATTACATCGATAGACGAAATAGAAACCCATCACTTGCAGAGACTCATATTGGACGCGCACCACAGGTTGGAGGGGGTTTCGGGGGGGACAGGTAGGGAGAGCTAAGTGGTTGAGGCCACTCCCACGGCACATCAACACTCTCCCCTTCCCTTTCCCTCGTCTCACCTTCCGGAGCTCGTAAAAACTTCCCTTCCCTCCTCGCCTCTCCACCGGCCCTAACCCCTCTACCATCCGTCTCCTCTTCTCCACTGGATTCTTCAGATTCCAAGCGAACTCAGACGTCTCCGTCCGGGCTCCGAGCCCGATTATACCAAACTACCCTCCTCGCGATTAAGGAGGCGGAGTCCTCGCAAACCCTCGGATGAATGCGTCGCTTTATAGTTTTTTAGCAAGCTCATTGCATAGGAATCAAAAAAAATCTGCGATAAATAATAAATTCTTAGGTGAGGAATCGACTTCCCATATAAACGGTACAGCGTAAAAAAATGGTGAACATTTCAGAATGTCGTCAGCTTAAGATTTCACGTGTATACAAATGTTGTTTGAAATAAACCTTCCTAGCAGTTTTAAAAAAATGAATACAATTAAAAATATTTAAATTTACTTATTCACTGCTCATTTTTATGATTTGATTTTCCGAAAAAAACTTATTTACGCAATGTACTTTGATTGGCATCCGAGACGAGATCTACCCTTTATTTTGGATTATGAACGTTACTGTGATTAGTATTCGATGATGTCACCCTGTTATAATATAGCCACATTGACTATCACGGAAATGCATTAACACACAATCTTCTCCACTTTAAAAGGACTGACTAATACGTCTTTACTCCACGATATTATTACGGGGATATAAAAAAGTGAAATGATTTAATCACTTATACAATATTTTTTAGTTTAAATCATGAAAATGGTCAAATTTTACCACAGTCTGATGGTTTCCGAAAGTATCCTAAATTATCCTTTTGTCCAATAACGGATGAATTCAAATACGATAAATGCATTTTGTTTCACATTCGTCAACTATGCACGTGAGCGTTTAAGAACACATTTTAAAATAGCCAACATTCAACTTGGCATTTAACTTTCAATGTCATTGGCATTTTTTCTTCTAAATGAAAGCAGCATGAGCAAGCAGTGACGTAATTCACTTCTGAATTACTTGGTTTAAAGAGCTATATTGAGTTATGTTCCTCATCTTTCCATTCCAATGTCCTCTTTTTTTAGTAACAAAGTAAAACCAACAGGGGGAAATGTACAGCATGAGCTCGAATATGAATTCCTTACTTAGCACTCTGATGTTCTTGAGTTTAAATTGAAATATCAGGATTTACGAAAAGTTCAGCATTACTCCATAAAATCTAACGATAAAATACGAAAAGAGTTTCGAGAAAAATCTCTGTATAAGCAATCCATCCCCACCACCTCCCCGGGAATAAACAAATTTTTGAAGTCTATTCACCATGATATTTTCCTTTGAATTGAAGGAAATTTATGAGGTATAACAGGAGCCGTATTTACAGCAAAAATTAAAATTGAAATATGAAAGCGAGGTAAAATAAATAATAATATTAATTCCAAAACTTCGGACAACATTGCAATCACACACATATTTCCTGCTCTCCAAGTGTTAAAAGAATTGAACCAGCCCATTGAAGTTATTCAATCAAATATAAACTTCAAAATTAAATTCATGGCAAACAACCCAATTTTCAGATAAACTAAAAAATGAAATGGAAAGTGAGAGGAGATTTTATTCGATTATTTTTAATTAAGAAATTTAACCCTCCTGGGAAACAAGAAACTGACGGTAAAATAGTGAATCACGATTAAATGAGTTGGTTGCATAGTGCTTGTAAATATTTTCACGATTTGGAAAAAGCACTTTAAACGGCATAGGCATCCTTTTCATTTCTCTGGTCTATAGTTTCAACGTTTACAACCGTTGCCGGCCCCGGTGGCGGCGGGGTAACGTCCTCCCAGCCAACCCAGCCAACCCAGCCAACCCGGCCAACCAACCCAGAGGTCGAGGGTTCGATTCCTGCCTAGGTAGATTTTCCTTAATCTAGGGCTTGGCTGCATATAATTGTCTTCAATGCAATGTCCGTAATGTAAGAGTTAGATGGAAAAAGGGACTATAAGTCTCAACCTCGCCCAATTAAGTTGATAAATAAATAAACCGTCAAACAGATGTTCATGAACAGCACTACGCGGGTCTATCTGAGGGAACAGTTACACTATTTCACTCTTACGATGTATGATACCTCCGGTTTTCATCATTCAAGGACGCGTCCGCTGTTGAGATGCTCCCTCTAACCGATTTAAACCAAGGGAAAAATGTCCGTGAAACCATACACGATTCAAATGACTGTTATTCACCAACAAACAGCATTTCGAGGCAGGCCGAAATATTAGCCTGGTATATTGAAAGAGGAATGTACGCACCAAGCTCTTTGATTCATCACGTGATAAGTAAATTCACCTATTTTATGTAAAAATAAATTATGTTACCTTGAAATCAAATATTTCCTGTGAATCATTAACCACTATGAGATATTGATTTCCATTCTGAAACGCCGTTTTGATTTTATTTATTGGGGCTATGGTACGTAACTGCACATGATCTTTTAGCGAACAAATAGGGTGAGTCAACTCCATGGTTGCTATGAAAAGAGCAACACTTTGCAGTTATGGTGCAACATTTAGTAAAGATTCTTCCGGAGTTAAAAACAATCCACCGCCGTCAACATTATCCTCATGATCATAGCCGACGATTCTAAATTCTTAAGAATCTACAGAGACCACACTTTTAGGGCCTTAAGTTCGTTGCGCACTTGGCTTAGGAGGCTGTTAAATCTTGTAAACAAACAACACTACGACTCCACTAACGAATAAGTAAGCAGCTTACATATTTCCTCTTAGCAAACACCTTTCAATAAGGGAATTCTCATAACTGCATTTTTTAAATTCGTCAAAAATGTTGGCTACTCTTAGGAAGAATTTTCATGAATCATGCATCGAATATGTTCATAAAACATCGCAATACAGATTATAAAAAGAGTTACGCTGTCGTAAATTCCCTCCATATATATTCCCTGTACACTGATACCTATACGTGTTTATTTGCATTACGTATTAAGTGCATATGTACGCATAATAGGCTGGTGCCTTGATTGACACGAGCTGGATCAGAAATATAATATTTTGGTGTGGAATTTTGAGGCTAGAAATTCATAAAATAATAAGTATCTACCTGAATATCCTGTGAAAATATTTCACTTAAGAACTTTAATCTATTTTAATCGGGATATTATTTCTCCTCTAAAGATTATCCACCCTTAAATCCTTGAATTAATGCATACTTTGCATGAAAGACTAATTATAAACATAAAGAATATTTATAAACAAAATACTGATACCCTGACAACCCCCGCCATATGCCCTTGCGACGGCTTGCAGTGTATTTTATAAGACACTTTTCCATCACAAACATTTTTGTTGAAATTTAAAACAGACGATTTTCATATCTCCTAGTTTAGACTAACTTAGCTTAATCCTAACTTAGCCTAACCTAACTTAGCGTAACCTAACTTAGCTCAATTTCACTCCAGTGGGAACCAGCACACGGATAACACCACTTTAAGTGTCTTTGAGCGTGGAGTCCCACATCCGTACCTGACGCTTCTCTCCCTTACGACACCATTAATAGTTGCGACAAAATTGCCCTCACGCCGAGCCGAGGCGTGGGAGGAGCTGATGTCAGAGAGAGAGGCGTGGACTCGCCCGCCACATAACAATCACCGCGGCGCGAAGCTTCATCCACCCATAGGACGGCAAAACCCATCCGTCCCAGCCGGACGTGCAAGACGGTGCCCGCCTTACGTCGGCTCTCTCTCTTTCTCCCGTGAAGCCCCGGGTCATTAAAAGATAGATTCAAGGCTGAACGCCCACATGAGCACGATCTTACAGAGCTGTCGATAGCCGAGCAGTAAAAGAAAATATCAAACGCCATATTTACGAGCGTGACGCGACGTGACGCGAGCGGGCGGGAAGATGAATAAACACTTATTGCTGGATATTCGTGAATATCCGAGCCCCATAAAGTGGGAAAACAAAAGATGAGTGAAATCGGCATTTTACCGTTCACGAAGTCTTCGTTCACTGAGAAAAGGATGGGGCGTGGGGTTACGATACTGGTGAGATTTATGCTCCTACCCCGTTACAGACGCACGTTTTTAACCTCATCGTCCGTGTGAGACGGCAGGAACTATTATGACGGCTGATTGAGATGGAAGGGGGAGAGCTAAACGCCACTAACTGACATATCACAGCAGACTAACAAGCGTAGGAATGTGTATCCAATGACAGTTCTTAACTTGCGATCCCCTTCAATCGCTTTTCCCATGTTCGTGCCATTACTATTAGGATGACAAAATTCGCGAACCGGAGTTCCCGTGAACTTTGTGGGGATGGAGATGGTGAGGTGCCTATCGTATTGGCTTCCCACCAAGAGGGCTCGGGTTCAAATCCCGGATGTGTTGAATATTTTTCAGTGGTATCTCGATCACTACTTTAGGTATTTGTGGAGGGCACTTTTAGTGAGTACGCCGTCCGTCGGATGGGAGGTTATGCTGCGGACCCCTTGGCGCCGTAAAGAGTACGCTAATGCCGACGCCGGGTTTCTCTCCCCCCTCCATCCATTCCTGTCCATCCCCTATGGCTCAAATGACCTCAGCTGTCGGTCGCCTCCCCTAAATACTACTACTCGTGAACTTTGTCATGATGAGTTAGAATATTGTTGAAATTTCCGCCGCGGGAGCTTTGTTTTCCTTTCGGATTCATTAAAAATTAAACGGACAGTACCCTACAATTTCAACATCCAATTTAAAACATCGATTTTTCATTGACATCTTATCAGGGACTACTAACACCTAAGGGAAAAAAATAAGTACCACTATATAATGGACAATTCCTTGGCCAGTAGAATGCTGTCTATGTATCAGTACCAGGGGTAATGATCAAGGCACTGGCACCTAGCGCAAGAATCCTGGCATTTCTCGGCACCTAGATAATAGTACCAAACCGTTGAAAATTATAAAACCCTGACACTGTCACGTCGGTCGCTCGGCAGTCAATTTAACTACGCGTTTTCTCTCGGGTATATGAGAAACAAGTGTGACAAGCAGTTGAACTATTTTCCTTCCCCTTTCATCTGCTGCTTGAAAATCATAAACATTATTCAGGAAAGAAATATATGTCCCACCCTCCTCATCGGTTACTGCGCTAGCATGGAGCCCAAACAACTCTCTCCCAGGAGAATTCGAGTGTTTGTGGACAGGGAAGATTTATGGCGCTCGACACAAATTACAATAACGTTGTTACTCAACCTGCAAAACCCGTCTCGTCCGATTACCTTTTCTTAAACCGTGCGCACAATGAGAATTCCCTCGCCGCTTTCTTCAAGCGCTATCATTCCAATCCATCCAGTCGCGACCTCAACATGAACCACTGGAATAACTTGGAATGCCTGAGCATCGAAAGTTCAAAATGAAAACTACCTACATTTTACTCATACAAGGAAATGCTGTCGCAGCAGCGGAATCTTACAAATGTATGTGCATATATCAGAAAATTATTTTGTTCGTTCGTTTCTTTGGGAACACATCACGCCAAGACGGTAGGGAGCAAGGGCTTATGATTTTTTGCATAAATTGGGAAAAATACACATTGATATAGTCTACATCCGATTAGGATATACTTTCATGGATATTTTTGAGATCGAATAAATCGATTCTTGGAATAAAAAATTTCGCACATACATTACAAAAAGAAATAGTCGAGACCGCAAATTTAATTGGCACCAGGTTTGTAAAGGGGGGGAGGAAAACACAAATTACGAGTAAGGGGAAAGTAACGGAACACACACTAGGTCACTTGGGTGTGTTTGGGAAACAGTGGCCCACGTACACCTCAATCACACACAAAAAAGCAAGATTAACAAATAATAAAACAAACTTACAACCACTCAATCACTAGGATGTGTTAAGGAATAACAGTCACTCTCGTGAATCGCACTCACTCACTCGTTCAGGGTTTGCAAGGTTATCTCCTATGCCAGGGACCCGTTGTACTCATACAGGAATGAAAAATAATTAAAATAAAATTCAAAAAGAAAGAGGCCCAAGTTCACGTTCACAAACCCTCAATCACTCGGCTGTGTTAGACCTTTGTGAATCGCACTGACTCACTCGTTCAGGGTTTACAAGGATTCCTCCTTTGCCAGGATGCTTCGTACATTATAAACAGCTACAGCAATTTCGATAGTTTCTGATAATTTCTCTAAGAGATGAAATCACAAGTGAATATTTCGGTAAACTGCTATCGCTAAATTAGATGGTGTCGAATTATTTCTTTAATAGTTAACTTTTAAAGTACATAGGTTTTTTTTGGAATCCAGGGTTCATTTTTCTTGTAAAAATCAAATCCTATGAATTGCAATGATAAAATTATTGTTGCCCGCAAAATTAAGTGGTAATAGTGATCAAATTTCATACATTAATCTTCGTCACCATTACTACATAAAAAAGGTCTATAAATCTAATTAAAATCCAGTTACAGCCGAACGGATAACTTGGTCCGGTGAAGCTAGGCATATCCGCTAGCAATAAATGAAGCCACGTACAACTTTGCATTCACAAGCGAAAGATATATGACCCGTTATAGAGATCATCAATGAAATCACTACACACGCTTCTATGATTCCTTTATTTTCAACGATGCTGGATTAGTCACACCTTGAAATTCCCACGGTGTCAGAAATGTGATGGTTTTTGATTCCAGGTTTTCAAGAATACAAAATCATTTTTCGAGGTTTCGAGATACTATTTTACTACCTCGATTTCCCCGATGTGACCCTACGGACGGCGTAAAAATTTGCCTACGCAAATAATTCCAGATTATCCCCAGTAACACATACATTGGCGGGTAGATAATGACATGATAAACAATTTTAATAAATTGATGGTCCACTCGAATAAAATTCCCGCTTGCATACAAATCGATTGCATCTCTTCGATTTTTTGAGGCCCTGCATACATTTGTGCTGTTGATACAATTCAGCAATCAAATGAATTTTTTTTGTCTCACGCGTAATTTTATGGAATTTAACTCAACACATTTAAAACGAAAGAAGTAACTTCCACCATGGTGGTCATTCCACACTAAATTAATTCAAATGCGACCTATTAGGTTTCGACGTTGGACGTCATCAAAATTTGATTCGGTACCAGCTTATGATGACGTCCAACGTCGAAACCTAGGTTGTAAATTTCGTGTAGGATCACAAAGTCACTTCTTTCTTTTAAATATATTAAAATGAGTGTTAACCGTGCCTAGACACCTTCCCGCGGTGTTTACTCCAAACGTTCTCGAGATTTCACAAACAATGTATAATACAGAATAATATCAGTAGGCTCCCCGTGTTAGTGAAAAATCATTCCTATTATGGAGTATTATATAACGTGGTATTCTCACGCGAAGACGTAAGTACCTAACGACTACTAATCACAGTTGTAGTGTAATGGTATTTATGTAGTTTTTCCTTATCCTGGTACAAGGCGTTTAGCGTAATTACCTGCATGAATACTCGTTCGTTCAAATTGTTAATTAAGACATTCATATTAAAATCAGATATGACAATTTCCCTTCTCCTATCCTCCATCTATTTTCCAAATTTTCCCGGATTAAATTCATTTAAAAAATTATAAAAAAATCTCATAGGTTTTTTCCAGAATTTTTCGAAATCTTTTCTCATTCCCGGTTTTAAAGGGTCTAAGGAATGGCCGACCATCCCTTCACACGGTTCAAAAAGTGATGATCAAAATTAAATAAATTCATCTCATGATTCAAAAATTAAATTTATCTTCGCTTAAATCGAGCTGCCCAGAAAATGGGTGGCAAGAGTTTTAAGGGCCGACCGTTAAAAATGAAACAATGGATATATGAGAGGTATGTGCCAAAGGGATATATCGGGGGACAAGCGGTTCTTCCGATCAAAATTGTCAGAATTTTTGTGCTAAAATAACTAGTACTAAAACATTTCACGGCTGGTGCTAATTTCTTTTTATTTGGCTGCCAAAAATTATACTGTGGGATACTAATACTCCATTCCTTCGGTTTTCAAAGTTGATTCCAGTTACCTGTATCTTTCTCGAAAATTTCAGTATGCCTTCGTGATTCGATGGAATCCCCACTTATTCACTGCAGCATTTGCAAGCTGTAACGCCTAGTTATTGAAATCAACTTCGGCAAATCCCTCAAATTTTTCTTCGACTTTATCAAGCCACTAAATTTACCCCTTTAATGTTCTCAAGTCATTGCCGTATATATTGAATAAGATATTCGATCTCTCCTTGGCATTTTCGTCACATTCACGCACCACTCGTTGATTAAAAATGCATAAGAAGTTTTTTCAGAGAGGCATATATTTTTCAAACTTAAAAATTTCCCAGAGCAGATTGAAGAAAAAAATGTGACTCACGTAAACTTTTTGATTGTTTCCAATCGCTTCTTCTATCCCGTTCATTTGATATGCGATGCTGTGTTTTCTATTTAATTTACTTAATGGGTTTAATATTCTGTTATGCATGCGTATTAATATGTAATGCTAACACTCATTCTTAAAAAAAGAATATTATTCTACGTCGTAGATCACTTGGAAACGCTAATGACAACGTTACCATAAAGGTCTAAGTCCTTTTCCAGCGTTTAAATTTCTCCAAAAGGTGGAAAAGTCGGGATATGTATCAGAACACCTTCATTCTCAAGGCTAAAAACGGAATATATTGTTTTAAACATGCACCGAATTCACACCGGACGATATCTTTACGAGGCCGTAGTTCAACTTCTCCACGGTCAATTAAACTGATTTCGAATGGCAGCTGCGCGGACGGTGGTTATACTACATGCGCGTATCAGAGAAGTGTAATTAATGGATAAGCTCACTAAGCCTGGCTACTGAGAGGAGTGGGATGGCCGTGACAATTATACTTAGGGTTTAAATCATACGCGGCGCTCTTACTGCACTCGACAGAAATGTCAGCTGCCTTGTCTATCGTCACACTCCTCCCCGCATCGCTTCACTATTATTAACTCTAAAAAAAACTACGTGGTACATGATGTGAATGGAATGGCGGAATGCAATGGATTGAGTGATCACAGAGAAGGACAATGTCGTAAAATTTAATACACCTTTACATTAAACAAGATACGAAATTTCGATTAGGTAGTTTGCAAAAATGTATTTGACACTGATCTTTTTATGTTCTGATCTACTTTCTCTCAAAAATGTAATTTTTGGGCATACGCACCCCGTACCCCAAGTTAAACAGTACCAGTAGCCTCTTCTACGACATTGATAACTATTCGTATCATTGATACCTATCATCTAATTCCTAAATATTTTTAGAACACGCTAGTTTCAACCTATTAATGCGCCATTTATAAATCTCACTTAAATTGCATATACATGTTTCCCATCTTTGAGAAAGCTCCTTTGCCTTTTGGCAAAGGAGCTTTCTCATGGAGGAGGGTATTGATGACGGGAACGTTGAGTAAGGAGGTGAAGAAACGGCTCGTAAAAACATTAATGTGGAGCATGGTTTTGCATGGCGCGGAAACAGGGTCAATGAAGCAGGATGGTAGGCACAAATTGGAGGCTTTTGAAATGCGAGTGTGGAGAAGGATGGAAAAGGTGACGCGGAAAGAAAGGAAAACAAACGAGGAAGTGCTAGGCATGATAGGAGAAGAGAGAGGATTGTTGGGAGAAATCCAAAGGAGGCAGGAGAGATGGATTCAGAGCATTTTAATTGGCGAAGGAATGGAAGACAGTGGTAGAGGAGAGAACTTCGGACAAACTAGGAAGGGGACGGAATCCTAATGGGCGCGTAGGGGGAAGGAAGGTATGTGGAATCGTAGAGGGACTTATTGTAGTACCCGATTTCAGGTTGTTTTTTTTGGTTTGGAGAGGGAAGAAAGTTATTATTATACAAGGCTATACCGTATCCATCGAAAACCTACGTTAACCGGTGAAATGCAAAAAACCGTATGAATAAAAATTCTGTGAGACGGCTTAAATGATTGACGAAGAGCACGTCCAAAAGAAACGCTGCACGAAATCATGTTTAATAAACCCGACACATGGACTAACAAGAACAGCAAATAACTTCAGATAGGTTATTCATCATATAATAAAATCTAGAACGAGGATTTCTAAATTGTACCGCTAGAGCACTGGCGTGACAATGATGGCATTATTTGACAACTTTACATGTAAATAACCAATAAAATTACGCTCGCCACCTTTGAATTTGATGGACAGAATTTAAAAATTTATTTGATGTGCAAATGATAAATTTCCCAATTGAAGAGACAAAACGCAAAAGTTTTACATTCTCTAAAATAAATAACATACTACTGATTACACATAGAATAACAGGTCTATTCGTGATTTAAAAAAAAATAGTCAGTATTTGGTACCAGAGATCAAGATGAAAGCATTAAGAAAGAAATCATTCACAAACGGGAATGGTTAAAACCCTTCAGTGTTCAAACACTCTGTGAAAATGAAGTGAGGATCAAAATCACTACATTCGCTCATGCATATTCGCTCAACGGCTTTTCCGTAGGTTAAGGGGGTCAAATCCCACCCCCTGGATGGGCGGTGTCACCTCCTATCGGTGTCCCTTTATTTGAGTAGAAAGTGCGTTAATGAACTCGGCAGGCGCAGAGTCTAAATTTAGAAATTCAGTATACTACTCGTCTTGCGGATAAACAATACAAGTAACCTGTTTTATTACTCAGTCCCTGACATAACTTAGGTCTTCTTTCCAATGAATGCATAAAATAACTCTGAATTTCCTGTGAAAAGGAAACCAGGATAAGCTTTAAACATGCAAACTTAACGAAAAAGTAGAAACTAGATTTTACAACGTTTCGCGAATATGAATGTAGCAATGAAACTCACTGAACTAAATACGGTTTGCCTTCTATTCCTCATAGCCACACTAATTATTCCCGCTCACTTTTCACCGTGTATAAATAAAAAATTCCGCAATCATAAAAAAACTTGAACGCAAATTGCAATTTTCACCGACGTCAATATGAAATCCGATTTGCCAGCTTTTTTCGTGAATTAAATTAAGCATGTGGTAGTTTGATTGCGTACTGTTAAATATGAATGTGTGAGATTAATGGGACGGTTTTAATTAATTAATCTGACGCGGGGATTTAGTTCCCAAGTTTCATTAATGACGGGAGTAATTCGGTGAGTTTAATTATCGAGTGGAAAACAGAGAGAAAAGTATAATGACCAATAGAAAAATACAGATCGGGTGAATTACGTATTTTAATATTGAATTCGCATTCGAATGGAAAAAAATTATGAAAAACTGATGGAAATTCAGATTTGGGGAGATCCCACAGGAAATCTTTTACCGCCAATTCTTTTATAAAGCGTGTTTATCATTTTGAACTACGCATCGTGTTGAATTGGATGGATGGAACGCGGAGCATCATAGCTAGACTAATTTTTAAGATAGTCGGTTTTCTCTATATGTCACGAAAGTTACATTAGCGTTGCTTCGCAATAGATTACCACCGGGAAAACATTAACATCCAAATAAAAACTGTACAGCAGGATGTTCTATGAATAGAATTAACAGAAGAAACAACGCTAAAATCATCAGGTGCTTCGTTTTGGAACTAAATAGAAAGAAAACAATGGTTCGTAGAAATATAGCGAGGCGACGAATGCAAATTTCAAATTTTATTCCATAATTTTACTTCCAACTAGAGTATGGTAAACAAAACATTTCCAGCAGAGTTATGTACGATTGGAAGTCGCTTTCCTCGCACTTGGTATACGATACACTCGGATAATTATAAACCCAATTAAAGTTTAAAGGTATGCATGAAGCCGTGACGTACTAAATGAATCTAGGCAGTTTTTTTAATAGAGAAATATTGAGAAACCTCGGTTCAAAAAATGCGGAGAAAAACAATAGTAAATTAAAATTACAGGCAACGGAGTTTATGGAGATAATACATATCGCCGCGCGGAAACGTGGTCATTGGAGCAGGACGATAGGCGTAAATTGGAGGCTTTTGAAATATGGGTGTGGAGGATGAAAAAGGTGAAGCTGATGGAAAGGAAAAGAAATGAGGGAATGCTAGGAATAATGGGGGAGGACAGGATTATTGAAAGAAATCCAAAGGAGGTAGGAAAGTTGGACACAGAGCATATAGATTGGCAGTGGTATGTTGAAGACTGTGATTGAGAGGAGAACGTTAAGCAAGTGAGGAAAGGGTAGGAATAGGACAAGCATGTTGGACAGAATGAAGGGAGGACATAAGTCATACACTGAATTGAAGAGGGGCTTAATGTATTTTTGGATGCCCGTTTGTACTTTGCGGGAGAGGCAAGGGAATTATCGTTTTGTGGTAGTGTATATAGCCTGTATCCATCGAAAACTTACCTAAACCGGTAAACTACTCATAATAAAGACCTAAAAAAGCTGACCCCATACTTTCAAGATTTATTCAGTTCCAACATGTGACTTTTCCATGGATATCACATGAGACGAAGAAGTTGTGACCTGATCCTTTAAATATTGCAACCCTACTAATATCGAACCTACTGTCACTGCTGATACTAGAGCTGCATTTATAATATATCTGTTTTGAATTCTTAACTAATTTATTCCTCTCACGTGTCGAAAAGATTTTATTTCAGTGCAAGAATCACGAACACATTAAATGTGTGAGCAGTTGAAACAGTTTAAAATTTGGTATTTACTATTCCTGCCGTACAGAAAATTACAAATGTCATGAATTAAAACATATACACCGCGATGCCCAAAATGTGCACTATGAGTAAATACGATATCAACCCGAGAAAGCTGACAAAATGATTTTCACTCTCACTCAATAAAAACACCCCACCTGAACGTTGGAATGTGACGACAGGGTGTTTTTACCTGGAATTGAGGAAGATATGCCATATGATTAAATGAATATTCCATTCTAATTAAAAATAATAAATGCCGAATTAAAGTTAGCATACTTGAAAATATTACTAATAATTTAGGTACGGCCCTCATCCTCACCTCTAATGACCATCGCTTCCGAACACAAAACATCGCAAATTAGAGGTTTCTCCTTATCATTGCATTAATGCGCATGGTTTCAACTGATATCCCTTCAACATTACGTCTTTGCCTGAGCTGCTAATAATGAGAAAAATATTAAAATTATTTCCAAACTTCATGAATCACGATATGCACGCGTGTCTTTCGACCAAAATTCTTTGTATTTTGGATGAAACGTTATTCCGTGCATAGAATAGTATTTCAAAGGTTTTCTTTAAAAATTTACTATACATATAATTAATTATATATGTATATTATAATTATAATTATTATAAGTTAATCCACCGGTTAAGGTAAGTTTTTGGATAGACAAAACTACCAAATAAATATTGTGTGACTCCTAACAAAACAAAATACAATCCAACAATCTAATTTACATCAGGTCCCTCTTCATCTCTGAGTACTTCCTTCCTCCCTTCATCCCGTCCAACATCCCCATCCTGTTCCTGCCCTTTCCTCGTTTGCCTAACATTCTCCCTCTCCTCTATCAAAGTCTCCAACATCCCTCTGCCGATCAATACGCCCTTCATCCATTTTTCCTGCCTCCATAGAATTTCTCCCAGCAAACCCCTCTCTTCGCCCACCACTTAATGATATATATATATATTTATACAAATATATCATATTATATTATCATATATTATATGTATATATGTATATATATATATATATATATATATATATATATATATATATATATATATATATTTGTATAAATATATATATATATGTATATACATATATGTTAATATATATATATATATATATATATATTTGTATAAATGTACATATATATGTATATATATGTTTATATATATAATACACAGTAACACACAATATAGAAACACAAAAAAAGAAGAACACTCACATGTATTTTCTTGATATTTCGACGGAAACAATCCGTCTTCATCTGAAGATATAGAAGTAATAAGTATATATAAGTATAATATATATAAGTATATTTATTACTTCTATATCTTCAGATGAAGACGGATTGTTTCCGTCGAAATATCAAGAAAATAAGTGTGAGTGTTCTTCTTTTTTTGTGTTTCTATATTGTGTGTTACTGTGTATTGTACTATTCGGCACTTCCGTGTTACGTCTACGAAAGCATATATATATATATATATATATATATATATATATATATATATATACAAATGTGGGTCGCGGTAGTCCAGGGATACAGCGTAGGACTAGTGACCGGAGGGCCCGGGTCCGATTCCCGCGCAAGCTTCGTGTTGGACAAGGGTAAACGGGTACGGAGCGTAGGGCATGATTTGTCAAGTGCTCAAGGATGAAGGTCACAAATTGAAGTTTTTAAGTGACACAAGCTATTTCAAGATGGCCAAGAGAGTGTATGTAGAGGACGAGCACCGCACTGAACGGCCGTCGACGTCAAGAGCCGCAGACAACGCAACATGCGTGTGAATTGCTAAATTCAGACCCTGGGTTAAGTGCGCATGACCGTAGATCGTGTTGGCATTGATAAGCTGACAACGCACACCATTCCTTCTAAGGGCTATTTGAAACCAGGGCATGATGCAAATAAATATAATTAATGAGCAGCTAATACAGTTGATAAACATTATTTTACTGATAGCGGCATATAAGAAATAAACACGCTAGTTGTTATAAGTATGCTTCAATTTTTTACCTAAATCTGCGATTTTTCAATTAAATACTTTAGAATTTAGCTTTAGAATTATTATGGGTATAAAAACAAATATACGTATTTGAATGGACATATACACATTTTTTCCATTTTTAATTTTATGAAAAATTTACGCATTACATATTATATTATTTCATCTATTATGTATGATGTAGATAATAGTAGATGTGTGTGTGTGTGAATGTACGAATGTTTATGAATGCACAATTACACACTTATAAACAAGTAAATATAAATACACAAAATATTGGTGTAATAACAACATCTGCCATACGCCCTTGTGAAGGACTATCAGGGTACTGTGTGAGTAAATATAGATGCGTATGACAGCGGTAAATAAATCTTTTCAACTGGTTCATACTACCTCTATTTAACTTAATCTCAAGTTTCTAATTGAAAAAATCCCGGATTCACCCAACAATAGGCGAAGGACTACAGCTATGACAGTGCGAGTCATTGCATGAAAGTATCAGGCAACAAATTATCCAAGGTCTATCTAAGTTACATGTTCAATCAATCTACCTCCAATGGTTCCCATCCTCTCCCCTGCGGCGACCTCGCCAGCTCTGCTCCTCCTCCCTCCGTCAGAGACGCTGTTCAGCGACGCCATGGACGCCGGCGGCGGCGGAGGCGGCGGCGGTGGCATCAACAGTCGCCTCTTCATCACCATGGCAGTAGCCGAGGAGGGGGGCGATGACTGAGGGGCAACCGATGAGTTCGTCGGGGACCCCGGGGCTCCCTCCGGACCACCCCTCGCCTCCTCGCCCTCCATGTCCCCGACGGGTGCCGCAGACGGCGGCGAACTGCCTCCTTCCGCGGGACCCCCACCGCCATGGGGTGACTTGTTAGCCTGAGATGACGACGAGGACCCGGCGGACGAAGGCGGTGGCGGCGTCCCCAAGGCCTGCGGCTGCTGCTGGTGCTGCTGCTCCGGCAGCTCGGGGATGGCCACGAGCATTGTGGTCCGCGGTGTGGGAGGAGAATCGTTGGCGGCGACTGAGGCCCTCCTCGCGGCGGCGGAGGCGGCTGCATCGGCGGCGGAGGCCTCGCGGCTGGCCACCGCGGAAAGCGGTTCCCCCTGGTCGTCCTCCACCCCGGAGTTGAAGTGCGAAAGTCGACACAGGATGATGCCTCGGTTCCGCCGGACTAAAAGGGCTCTCCGAAGACACGAAGCGCCACCTCGCGGAAGGACGACCGCTATCCGCTGCGTCCTATTTCATTACGGAGACCCTTTTTTGGGCGCCGGGTTGGTCTTCGACCCTGATCCGGAAGGATTTCGATGGGCAGTCGAGTCAGGGACTCGCATGCATTTCCGAAAGGCTCAGGAATGGATCCCGCTGCATATAATGCAACAATATTTGCCGGTGCAACGCTATATGCGAGGAGGGAGACTTCAATGCGCGATATTTTTTTCCTGGTGAGATCCGAAAACTACTAACTAAGTAAAAATTCGCACTGGTTTTTTATGCTACAACACGTGAAGTCTTTCATCATTTGTCCGGCGTTGTTTCATTGCTATCCTGTCACCGAAGATAGAGAGTCCTTGCAGGTCCTCGTGGTTGGATCTGCATTACTAGGTGCCTCATCTGCTCCCATATTTAGAAAATACCTGCCGATGAGAAGTAAAGAGTTGTATACTTTAGTTTATAGAAACATGAACTACTAAACAGATTGTTGTACATAATTTCAAAAAACACTCAACTCCGCAATAATTAAACAACAAATAATAGAGAAATAAAGAAAAAACAGATAATATGCTTATTATGTTAATGAGATGAGAGCCATTAATGGCTCTACTAAACTCCTTTTTTATTTAACAGAGATAACACTGAACTTCCAACAATACACAATACTCTTCATTTCACACGACTGTTCCCGTAGCTGCAAACTTCCACGGTTTTCCACCTGATGATGTTACTATGCCACAAAAATATTCGTGTGGAACAATGAGTATTTTATTGTGTAAATGTCAGCACTACTTCCGTTAAAACATATTAAGTTGGCTAAAAATTAAGATACGTGACTTTTAAAATTATAGAGGAGATGCTACGGGTGTAAAGAATTGTTTTTCGTTAGTTAATAACCAAAGATTAAAATTCTCATCCCGAAATATATAACTGAAGTTATCAACCCGAAGGTTTGTATCATAGGTGAGGGGAGTTCACCTGGTACTACATCCAACAGCGCATGAAATTCACACATCATAGTAGGGGGACAAGTAACTTTCCCTGGGCCACCTGTGGTATCCCTGGAAGATCTGCTACCCAAAAAGCATGGCATCCCAGAGAACCAAACCCGCGTTCTCCGATCATTTTTCCAACGCTCTACCCACTGGACTACTGCGTACCCCTGAAACGTTCACTGCATGCTAAAACCTGGCTTGGTAGGACTGACCAAAAGTTAACGACTGCTAATGATTCGGATAAATATTCTGATGCGTAAAAATATTTTCCAGTAAAATAATTGCAGTGATTTAAAGGCTTGAATGTGCCTCCATCTCCGAATGAATAGATGTTTTTTTTAAAATAAACACCCTCTATCTCTACCGGAAATGAACTCAGAAAAATGACCATAAACCTTTCTTAAGCTATGATTCATACTACCATCACATTCTGATCCATACTTCTCATCCTAACAAGACAACAATGACAGCAGATGGAAAAGGACAATATAACCTATATAACTGTTTCAAGTTAGGCCGGCGTGTTAGCTGTCGCGCGTCAGGGCAATGCGGGCATTCATATAACTTTTTTTCTCCATCCTCCTGACCTTGAAGCGATACAATTGGCATGAGACGTGACACCACAACTTCGTCCAAGATCTCAAGCATTAATCATTCCGAAGTATATAAGCCAAGCGAGAAGATCATCGGCTACCGGTGGCAAGATAAAAACCTTTGAGACTTTCTTACATTTTTACATTGGACAATGGCAGCAATATAAAATGCATCGATAAAATGAAAATGGATGACAATGGCAATGTTTCAGACTATCTAAGAAATATGTAGTCGGCATGATTCATAATGCAAACCTCAGTAGAAAACAGTAATAAAAATCAATTGTATTGTCTGCCTCGATTCCAGTAGCCAAGGAGGATATATTATAGCATTCTAACATTAATACGCTAACAGCTTACGGTCACGAAAGTGTTCGATTCACTATTTTTTCTGGTGTTTCCAAATCTTAGAGACCAAGTGATCCCGTTACGCAAACCGAAATTTGGAAGAGAAAGAAACTAACAGTGAGAGTATTAATAAATCCAACCCTCATACATGTTATACCGCGTATGGCCCTGTACCGAGCTACCTTTAGTGAATGCTATTCGCCAAAGTTTCGACGAAATGCTTACAGCAGTCAACATTTCGAAATAGAGAAAGTGGTAATTTATCCTCAAAATCCTTTTCCCGTAATGTGGTAATTCCTGGAATACAAACGAATTCGATTAAATCACCATTTCTTCCGGCCATTTAGGGTGCCCTTGCCTTCTTCACGCTCGGCAGTCATCCTTCAACTGCAAAAGGTAAACCATTGAACAATCATTACGATGGAGCCGAAACAAAGAGGGTTTCACACAACCCTGCCCAACGTCGAGGTTCGAATCAGGGGATTTTATTTCAAAAGAATAATTAACAAAAATCAATGGATTAAATTTTTCCGATAACCTACTATCGAACCCTAAAAAAAACATCGGACGAAAAGATTGGGACGGCGATCCGATGGGAAACAAACCGATTCCTCTCCCTTTATCTTCGATGAGAAGGTTCACGCCCTATTTCTTTTTCGTTTTGCAATGCGAATCTTCCCCCTACAAATAGTCTGGCGGGGGGAGAAGGGGTGGGCGTGAACCGCGGCCTTCCCAGGTCCGTCCCACACACACCTTGGTCACCCACCTTTACTCCTTCCCTTTCTTCCTACAACCAAGCTTTCACTCCATCCTTTTCCTCCGCAAACGCGCCTTCTTATTTCCTTCCCACTCACGGGAAGCGAGGAAACGTGGGAAGTCGGGCGAGCGAAAGGGGAAGAGAGAGAGAGTCGAGATGCCTTTTAAGAAGAACCACCACTTCCCACTCGTCAGCCCTCACACAACCGTCTCCGCTAAGACGAACCACGACGAGGCTAGGCGTGTACCGGCAAAGTGGCGAAGGAGGCGACGCGGAGGAGCATAGGTTAAGCTCATAAGGCTAACTCGAAAAAGTGCGTTACAGGATAACAGCATACAAAATGGCTATAAATCACAAAGAGTGATCAACTATCCAATTAACTTACGGTTCGAACAATAACGTTTTAATCCTAGCAGAAGACGAAAGAGTACATTTCTACGATGAAAAGAGTACCGGCCTTTGTCACTTGTATTCGATTGAAAATATTAATCAACATGCTTTTGCGCTCATGCATCGGGAAGCTATTTTGAGATAGGAGTTCGCCACTCGTAAAAATACTGCTGTGCAGTAGCAGTTCTTTCATCTCGGGTGCACCTGGCGGTAGCCGAGTTCTCTATAACATAAGTTGCGGGATCGTAATTGGGTAATCTAATGCACTTCATTTGCTAACGATCTTAATTCAAGATGCCACTTTGCCAGATTTTTTGTTATCAATAGGACTCCTTCATTCGTTGAACTGAACTGAATAAAATTCAGAAAAAAAATTCTTTCCTCTTTGACTTCGAATCCACTACACATTCGCTTAAATTCTCGATTTATTTTAAGGCGAGCCTCAAAACTGAATCTCACGTATTGTCCAGAATTCATTTAATCCGCCCCATAGTTGCATGAAATTTTTTCTGGAAAACATAATCAGATGTTTTATTCATCATCACGATAAAAAAATTGAAACGTGCTCCTTCTATTATAAGCAGAGTATATGTCTGAAAACCTATCTTAAAAAATAAGAGCATGAAAGCAGTTACATATTCTGCTGCATGGCTAACTACCAATAATACACTGCATTCTTTGGATCACAAACTGCTTGAGATATACTTTCCGCGGAAGTTCTTTGTTCGCGTGATTGCTGATTTATTCCCTTTCCATCCAAACGCATTCCTTGACCCCAACCTTCTAATTCCTTTCTCTTCCCCATTCAAAATCTTTCCAAACGCCTAAGTGGTGAGATTATTTTCCCTACTATGCCAAACATATTAACACTCAAGGCGAACAATCGTAAACAGCGGAGAAAAGTCCATAAAAATAAACCGAATACGGTACTGAAGGCTTGCTACGCATCACTAGGATGTAGCCAGAGGCAGACCGACATTTGAGCGTTTGATCCAATCGCTTGAAAATGAAGGCTAACCGTTCAAACGTGACGAGCCATTAAATAACTATGCAAAAAAATTACTCTTTACAATAAAATATATTATTATAAAATTTGACTACGAGTATTCTTCTCATTAATTTGATAATTGATATGAGCTGACTTTTTATTATGATAATGAATATTCTTTTTGGATTCCATTTTTCGATTTTGGAACAATCTGACGAATTGAGTACACCCTCGCAATCAACATGAAATCTCTCTGAATGGTCTCAATAAACGAACTGTCCGTTGACTAAAAGAGAGTATACTATGAACTACATCAGGCAATAAATATCGAAGACAAAAGCTAAAAGAGGACAGCCCTTATCCCCTCCTGCTAAATCATCTTAGCGAGTTTTCAAGGAGGCATGAAGCATTCATTTCGATACGTGGATGTGTATTGCGCAAGAACAAGAGAATGCATTCCTGTGGCGTAGGGATATTCGTCATGGCTTGTCAGAAGCGAAGCTCGGCACGTCCATTTCTATTTATGAAAGAGTGACTAACATTCTAGAAATATGTCAAGTTCCGTACCAAGAGCTGTAAACACTGGCAAAATGTTTATGAATGGATTGCTGCAATTAAAATGCACGCATTTTGCATTGGCCTAATAGCAAGGGAGAGTAAAAACTGATTTGAATTTACAAAAACCGAGACACGATTTTCATAAATATTTTCAACAACAAAAAAATTGGTCAATGGTTTTGCTTCATAGTCCACTTGAAAAAATTGCTTGATCTTAACAATACAACGCTGTAGACAATTCATATTTTTAAAATTCCTTCCTGAGCTAATATATATTATAATTCAAATCGAATTTTGGAAAGCCTCCATCGTAACGTACGATTGCACCTTCCAAGTCATCTTACAACATTTACCTCATTCTCCTTTACATTTATTCCGAATAAGATGGTAAGTTAAGTGAATGGTAATTTAGGTAGTCCTAGACTATTTCCCGTAGAATGTTGTGAAAAAATTGGCAATATAAGTGAATTGACCGGAACTGACCAAAGTTATAAATTGGCCACGTGCCAAGGAGATGATGCCCTGTCATCTACGGTGCATTTGCCTTGAAGTCCAATAATAAGCAGATATGAAAATTATTCGGAGTGATCTAGCAGAATTTCAGCCTTCGGAAAGAAAGTATTTGTAAATTGTAATATGTGATTACAGCCGATTAAATGCATCGCAGGTAAATTATATCTACCCTTCCTATCTCTTCCTGCCCCCAATAAAACCCCACCTAGAGTATGTAATTACCAATAAATATGCTTGCTAAAATATAACGCATTACTTTAGTAGATTTTTACCAAATTTTGCCACTACTGTAATAAGATATAAAAACGTTTAATCTGTAAATTAATATACAAACGCATTGTAAGGATGTAAAGAGTTCGAAGAAAGCCTTCGAAAAACAAGTAGCTTGAAATTATTCCTTGTAAAGCATTTGCTCGGCGCTATTTCACTCCAAATTTTTCGGATACCTCAAGAAAATCATTATTCGCCCTCACTGTTTCTCAAAACCCTGACAACCATCCGCTTTTCAATTCCTACAAATCGTAGACCTCTCAAATCTTTCCTAGTTGAATATATTTCACTCTTGGCGTACTCTTTTGCCTCCAGTGGATTTTTTATACCGTTTAATCCGTATCCCTACCCGCACCTGGTCAGTAAAACTATACACAAACCTTGCACAAGAGGGCATGCATCTGATGAAATATATTTCACATCCCGGGTAATTCTATATCCCCATCCTATTTTCGAGGTCTGTGTCATTTTCCATGCAGCATTCCCTTCGAGACGCAAGGCATCATCAACTGATTTCGTCATGACAACGGGCTTGCGGATGCGGTGGAGAGGCCCATCCTTGCCCCAATCCACCTCCCTCACGTCTCGCTCTCGAGCCCTTAATCTGGCCTCAATAAAAATAGAGAAATTCATACATCTATCTCTTTTTCGAACGAGAGAGAAAATTGAAATTCGGTCCTTATACCACGATACGAGTCTTTGCCCCTTCCACCATTCCTTTCCTTTACATGTCTCTCTTCCTCCCGTTGATTTCGGACGTGCAATTTCACCGGCAATCATAAAAAAGCGAGATGTGATGGGAGGGGATCGGAAGGGCCCGCCCGGGTAGCGAGAGACGAGGAGGACACAGCACAAAAGCGAGCTTGTTTATCAAGACGGGTCCGGAATCTGTGGAGGATGAGGTGAGGGGGGGGGAATATAGTGGGCGGTGGTGATTGTGTGTGGTGGGAAGGGTGGATGAATAAGAAGATCACGCGTACTAGAATGGGGCGAAGGGAGAGGCGAATAAAATAATGCTGGGGATGAGGAAAGACGTAGGCTGCAGTTTTCCGTCCCTCCCCTTTTTGGATGTGGGAGGGGGAGGGCGGGGGTGGTCGCGGAAGGGATGGAGTGGAGGGGTGAGGGTAAGGATGGAATGAGTGATGGGCGATGATAGCACCGGCCACGGCGGGGAGTGCGTGGAATTCAGCGCACGCTTCCTTCGCTTCCTTCGCATTCCTCGGAGGGCGCGTGCTCGAGCCGAGGAAAGCACGTCGGGCGCGTCTGCGGGGCGGGAAGGAGGAGGTGCGTGTAAGTGTGTGTGTGTTTTTGTTATGTGCGAGTGTGACGGCAGAAGGTGGTGGAAGGGGAAGAGGGAGGGGCTGGCGAACGGGGGAGGGAGAGATAAAGACGGCTTGGAGGGAGATAAAGAGAGACGGGTTGACGGGAGGTGGGGGGCGCGAAATGATAATCTCGCCCTCGCTTACCGACGCCGGGGCCGCCGAAAAAACCTTCCGCGGCGTTGCCAGTGCCGGCGCCGAGAACCGTGCCCGGCGACTTCGAGGCGCGAGATTCGGAAACGCATTCGCCCGTCCTCGTCGGCGCATTTTGCTGTTTGAAAGGGGGTAGCGAAACTCTAGGGTGGAGGGAAGAAAAATTTCGGGAGGGGTTGTCATGTAGCTGACATCCGTATATGGGAGTTATGGGTGAGGATGGGTTTAAAGACGCCCCGAATGGAAAAGAATAAGTGCCTAGGGTGCAAATGTACATTTTTGCTTACTTTAAAAGCAGGCTTTATATGGCACTTAAATCTACACAACAACGACATCATTTAAGGCCAGAATGTTGCATTTTTGGGGACATTTTTCACTAAAAAAATATCGACGAATCTCGATTATTCGGTGAATTTGTTAAAGGAGCAATAATTAGCGGTCAACGTTTTCATTCGTAATTCCCGGTTAAGTAGAGTACATTTCAATTCATCTATGGCTTAGTTCAAATTAATTATCTTAAACAACCAGTTTATATGATACATTAATAAACTTTATAATTGTTTAGGAGCTTTTTTTGATGAAGTATTGCTCTAGTTTCAATAGGCTACAGTTCTCTCAATATTTTCAGGGAGAAGAAATTCTCGGGGTGGTCACACATTTTATGGATACGCACTCCCGATTTACAAAAGACGAAAAACCACGACATCCTATCATCCCATGCATTTCGACCTTGATTACGTATCTTTGGGAGCAAACCCTCATCACTTCGTGTGCCTCCGGTATCATCGAAGTAAGTTAGAAAATATAGTTTCCATTTTTGTCCGGGTTTGCACGTGCAATGACCTCCGGCAAACAAGAACTGATCCATACATCAGAAGGAAACTCTTCCTTATTGGGGATTCCTGATTCCCACATAGCATACCCGCTTCACAAAAGATCAAATTCCCCACTTTTTTAAGATATTGGGCCATTTTCCTGATATTTTTCCGGAGTTTCCAAGAAGTTTAGCATTTCCTAAATTTTTCTTCGACCCATCCGGATTGTATACAAACACACACGTACTCATATCACACACAAACATAAATACATCCAAGTTATGTGATTTTTCGGGTACCACGTTTTCCTGGTAAACCATAACCGGCACAGGGAAAGGAATTGGCCCCCTTACCATGATTTGTGAATTTCACAGGTTGTTGGGCTCAATATTATTAGATCAGCTACCAAACTGATCTCCGGGTTGATAACTGTGGCTGGTTTGGGATTTAATTACATTAAGAGAAAAAATGCGGAATCAGAAGGAAAAACTAAAAAACTGAATAATATCGGGATAATCCGAGGTAATATTAACTTTGAGGAAATAATGGTCTTGCATCGTAGTTTTCATGAAAGGTTCAATGTCAAACAATCCTTTTTCAAAGATATTTTGTGATCATCTTAATTTATCTATGTCGTTGCTATGGAACAAGAGAGGTAGGCAGGGGACTAGTATCACAGATTCAAATTCGCCAGATGAAAACGGGCAATTCAATCGGTTCAGTGAGGAAACAGAGGCGGTGGAGCCGCCAATAAGGTGGCGGACAGCGTGCGCCTGGTGATCGGCGAGAACATTCTTGTGACCAATTGAGAAATTTCGAACAAGTAGCAACAGGCATCGCACTGGTGAATTTTTTTACAAACAAACAAACATTAATATTTAGTAATAATGAAGTAAGTGTAATTGTCATTTCACATTGCATCCTAAATTGGAATTGTAATGAGCACTATTTAACAGATGATTGTACCTATCCAAAACATTTCACGTTAGTTTACCGCAGGATTCGAAACAATACATGTTTGGGGGTCAAAGAGTTTCGAATGGTTGGTGGCTGTAGTTTTAGAGAAGTTACCGCTTCCGCACCAAGCAACGGGGCAGTGGATATCGACAACAATACGTGTTTTTAAGTCATCTGACATACTCTGTTCAATGGTTTCCTTTATGCTGACAGCATTTTGTTCAAAATTATTCCCCAATGGTGACCTAATCCCGTCGAAAGTATAGATGAATATGTAATTAACAATTTCATGACAGGAAAAAAATTATTCTAAGTCATTTTAACCTTTCATTTTTACTATTGAAGATTGAGACGGAAAATTAAGAGTAAAAATAAGAACTATATCAGTAATTTATCCGCAAAATTATTCCAGGTAACTATATACAATGGCCATTTTTAAAGTCAAATGAGCAAGCAGGCTCGCCTTTTCACACAACCAGTTCGCGTTCGTTCCTGCTTGTAAGAAGAAACAAATTCTCCCTTCATGCAATACAAGAAAAATCGAAGTTCCAGAAACAATATTAAATATACCAAAGAAATTATAGCAAAGAGGAGAGGGTACGCATAGGAAAATTTCATCGTTTCTGGGTACAGAGTGGGCGAAGGAATTAGCGAAGAAGGAGCACTTACGACTTCGTACTTAGATAAAGTCAAATTAATTTGGTCCTAGTGAGGAAAACACCACTCCATCGAGCTACAAAAAAGCTAAAATTGAGGAAAAAAAACTTTAAAAAAGTTCAATAGAAGTTTGTAAAAATTTTCCTATACTTCATGAATCAAAATTACTATTTAAGTTTCAATAAAGTAATGGAATAAAATTATAACTACGCTTCCTATGGGCCGATATTCAATGATGGGACCTATGATGGGAGCCGATAAAAAGAGGACTTTCCTACTAAAATAGGGGGTTATCCTTAAATTGCTTATGGTTTATGGTGGGGAGTGTGGCGTACCATTTCATTACGTTTCCTAACAGGAAAATTAAGGGATGAAGGAAGGGGCTCCAGGAGAAATCTTACTTAAGGCTCAGTACGATATTATTTCAGTCACTCTTTATGAAGGAAGGATTATAATTTTCCTTGAAAACCACAGAGCAAATACTCACTAATGACATTGCCACTATAGAATTATTCAAGCATTAATTAAAATATGAATGTTTATATTATTCCACTCGATGCATTCTAATACGAAGAAAAACAAAAACGGTCCTTATTCAAGGTATTACACGTCGACTTAAATAGCATTCTTCTTCTCCTTTTTTAAGAAAGTTGTCTATCGGGTAGTTACGTGAGGTTCGATAATTTTCTTAGATGGGGTAAGATCGTAACATACGGATCCTTATACCATGATCGAAGGGGTAACAAAAACTGACTTCAGTAACTAAAGGATGAACCTTGGCTTTCGCACTGTAGCCTAGAAAAAAGAAGCTTGTCACAGTAAACGGAGAAGACGCGACGAAAAATCGGAGATCGAACGATCGGCATGGCGTAAACGCCGAAGTAGGCGAGTGGGCAATAGCTTTTTCCTTTCCCTCTTCACCGGAGTCCTATCTACCCCATCCCCCCGCTCCCTTAATGCCCCCCCTTCCCGCGTGCCGCGCCCCTTCCCCATCACGCCGCGCCCTCTTCAAGGACGACTAAGAGTCAAAGGACTTGTGAGGCGAGGCCGAGAGAGGGGGAGGGAGGAGAGAAGGGAAAAAGGTGAGGAAGGGAAAGGGGAGAGAGGGTCCTTGGCCAAAAAATATCCCCCGTCGGGGAATGGGAGGGGTTCGTTCTCGTTTGCATTAGAACCTCTTCCCGTTCCAACTTGGAAAGCGTGGACGCAACGGGAGGGGAATTCTTTCTTCGGAGAAGGAATCGCTGTTTCAAAGAAAACTTTTCCCTTCGTAAATATTCCCGATGGGGCAACGCCCTCTCGGATTCGACGGCCGATGAAGATCTCGGAGCGGAGGGGACGGAGGAGTTTCCTCCATTGAATTCGAGACTCTTCTCGAGTCTCTCCGGAATGGTAAAACGATCGTGAAAACGATACGCCGAATCCCATTAATTCAGGAGATCAAAAGATTAATTGGGAGATTGGGGAGGGCATCTCCCGCTCGTCGGCTTGAAGGCGTTGCAGGCTAGTGACTGGGGTTCTCGGCCACTATATTCAGCGGGCTCATGGGTTCAAATCCGTGAGCACTAAAATGGAAACACCAATTCCAATCAGGAAGTGGTGTCGTGAGTTTAAATACCAGAAAATTATGGCAAATGGCGCTTGGCACAGAAAAGTATCTGGACCCTGGAAGTGCGAGTTTCACATGCCGCACAGGTTCCAGTAGCCCTTGCTGACCTCCACCCCCAGTTATCAATTGTCAACTTTTGGGTTAAAAAAAGAGCCGAAAATATAATTAAGAGTTAACGCTGGAACTCCGAGTCACTCATTTAGTTATTAATTTAAGGTAGAGTGACGAAGCATTAGGAGAAAAATCATGACAGGGGATGAAGTGTTTACAAAGAAGATGGATGTGTGATTGCACAGAAACCCATATAGTATGAGCGTAAATAAAAGATGAGTGAGAACTGAATGAATCCTAGCTCTGAATGGCGCCGAAATCGTTCGGGAGAAACTAGAACGAGCGTGAGATAAGCAGCTTCTTAAGAAGTTACTGTGTTGGGGGAAGGAGAAAATATCCTGAATGGAGAGGAATAATCCCACAGAATTTAGGAATATGAGTGGGGAAAAAGGGGAGTAATTGGTGGAGTTCCAAAGAGACAACGAAGTGGAAGGAGGACAGAGCGGGACACTGGGCGTTTTTGGACGAACGGAGAATATTGGAATGGTGGGGAATAGGATAGATGAGAATATGCATGTTGGCTGGAGAGAATGCGAATAGAAAGCACAATGAACTGATGGAAATGACATAGAACGAATGGTGTTTACATTTTGAGGAAGTTCTATGGAAGCACACGATGACTTATTGATGAGGACGTCCCTTGAAAACAGCCCATTCTTATATATCTCTACATCTACGCACATCAATTTCGGCGGCGAACCAATATCCTCGAACATTTATCCATTTAGACACTTATGGCTTGCATCCTAACATCCGGTGCCACATACCCCCTGGATGGTTTCTAAGGAATGGCGTACATGTAGATGGGAAATACAGGTGGTGCCGAAAATTCTGCCATGGCGCGCTCGTCGTCAGACAGCTCCTGGCCAAAGACGGCGTTGCCACGTTGCCGCACCTACCCTATTCTCCCGATCTGGCACCACCGGACTTCTTCTTCTTCCCTCTGATGAAAAGACAGCTCAAGGGACGACGTTTTGACTCGATAAAGGCCGTTCAAGAGGCTTCGACGAGGGTCATCAACGGCATCCCCAAAGAAGATTTCCAGCGGGCGTACGGGGAATGGGAGCAACGTTATACTAAGTGTGTAGCAGCTCAAGGAGCATACTTTGAAGATTATTAAGTCGATGTAAGTATAATTGAATATCGTTTAAAATCTACCGACAAATATAGTGAAAACTTCCAAAGATAAACTGATAGATTGCCGAAAAAATAAAAAATATGCGCAATCCCTTAGGTAGTTTTAAACGCATAATCCTATTCGAACAGTTAGAGAAAAGCAATGTAGACTTTGGAATAATACAAACTTTGTTTTCAGAAATTTTGGAATACAAATTACGTTTTTTGTGCTCTGGAAAAGTTAAGCGAAACAGGAGGTAAATTTTGAAATGGATGGTATCGAATTAAGCAATGTATTATTGGTGAAATACATGGGTGCTACTCTGATACAAAAACTTTCATGGGATATGCACGTCAAAAGATTACGTTTACCAAGCTTAAAGAAAAAGAGTTTCATTAGACGCGTTGTAGCCGAATGTGAATCTTCATCTGCATAATTTCCCCAGAGGGCGTGGAATTTTTCCAAGGGCACAGCCATGCATTCACCAGTGTTCATTCATGCATTTGTGTGTATATACGAGGGTCATCCGGAAAGTAGTACCCGTTCGTGCCGCATGAAGTGCTGACGACGCGAGTAGCCGCTGGACGAGGTCAGATAGCTTCAGTGGCTTGTCTGCCTTCTCTGAGCCAAGTTGCGTGACGCTAGCATTGCCTGTGTTGTTTCTGTGATTGTTTACAATGTTTAAAAAAATTGAGAACGCCGCCAGTTGTGAAGTGAGGGCAGTGATTAAATTCCTCAATGCAAGAAACGTTCGCCCATGTGATATTCATCGCCAATTAAAGGAGGTGTATGGAGACAATGTAATGGACGAGTCGTCTGTTCGGCGGTGGTGTCGCAACTTCAACATGGGGAGGGGGAACACACACGACGATGAGCGTTCGGAGAGACCGTCTGTCATTACAGACCAACTGGTGAGCTCAGTTGACGAATTCGTGAGGAACGATCGGCGCGTCACAATTGATGACATCTG
This sequence comes from Hetaerina americana, assembly GCF_022747635.1. Taxonomy (NCBI): domain Eukaryota; kingdom Metazoa; phylum Arthropoda; class Insecta; order Odonata; family Calopterygidae; genus Hetaerina; species Hetaerina americana. The sequence goes on along the minus strand of NW_027286985.1, from coordinate 32,809,089 downwards.
TGAGCATTTTCCCAATGTTTCTCGAACAATTGTTCATGAAATTGTTAAACACCATCTGCATTATGCAAAAATTTGTGCAAGATGGGTCCCTCGCGTATCTCAATGAGCTGGCGGCGAAGGACTATGCAGCAGGAATACAGAAACTTGTCACACGTTATGACAAATGCCTTAATTTGCTTGGAGATTATGTTGAGAAGTAGTTTAAAGTATCCTCTTTCAAATAAAATTTTTTATGTTTGTTGATATTTACTTTTGTGTCTTTATTTCACGAACGGGTACTACTTTCCGGATGACCCTCGTATGTATATGTATATATATATATATATATATATATATATATATATATATATATATATATATATATATATATATATATATATATATATATATATATATATATATATATATATATATATATATATATATATATATACATATATATAACGATTGTACGGAAAAACTCACACGAGCAGCACAATAATGAGCTGACACAATATAACACAAATAGAATAGAATAACAACATTTAAAAGGACACTCACACGGTAAATTGTTCGAGTTTTCGGCCCTCTCAGAGGCCTTCTTCAAGTGAGACTCGACTCTGAGAGGGCCGAAAGCTCGAACAATTTACCGTTAAAGTGTCCTTTTAAATGTTGCTATTCTATTCTATTTGAGTTATATTGTGTCAGCCTATTATATATATATATATATATATATATATATATATATATATATATATATATGTATATATATATATCGGGAAGTAAGAAGGGAAGATCTATGCTAATAGTTATAGATAAGGCGGATAACATAATAGTTGACACTGAAAAGGCCCAAGAAAGATGGAAGGAATATATAGAAGCACTGTATAGTAAAGAACTTAGGCCAACAAAGTTAGACACAGAGATGGAATATGCCGTAGAAGAAAATAGCTTAGGTCAAGACATACTCGACCATGAGATAGAAAGGGCATTAAGGGAGATGAAACTAAATAAGGCCGTGGGGGTGGATAACATTCCCGCGGAACTTTTAAAATGCTTAGGAAAATGTGGGAGGAAGAGGCTTTATGGACTGATTCGTAGTATCTTTGAGTAAAGAATCTGGCCGGAAGACTTTGTAGGATCAGCGTTAGTTCCTATTCCGAAAAAGGAAAAAGTAACAACATGTGAGGACTACAGAACAATAAGTTTCTTATCCCTCACAGCTAAAGTTGTCCTCAGGATTATGAACGAAATGATAGAGAGTACAGCAAATGATTACTAAGGGGATGGTCAGTTTTGGTTTAGGAAGGTGAGAAGTACGCATGATGCCATTGCAGTAATGAGATCACTAATCGAGAGGAATATAGAATACAATCAGGATGTATTTGCCTGTTTCGTAGATTTCGAAAAAGCGTTTGATAGAGTGAATTGGGAAAAACTAAGGAGTATATTGAAGAAAATAGGAATAGATTGGAGGGAAAGGTGGCTAATACGCAACCTGTATTAGTCTAAGACTGCTCAGGTGCAAATGGGGAACGGGGAGTCCGAATGGTTATTGTTAGGAAGAGATATAAGGCAGGGTTGCCCATTATTACCGGAGCTGTTCAACGTATATGTGGAGGAAATGATTAAAAAGGCATTAGAAGAAGTGAAGGTAGGAATGAAAGTCGGTGAGGAATTCGTAAAATCAGTTAGGTTTGCTGATGACCAAGCTTCAGTTTGTCAGTCAGCCAAGGGGTTGCAAGCATTGCTTAGTGAATTGGAAATTCAGTGCGACAGGTATGGGATGAGAATCAATATTAATAAAACAAAGGTTATGCGATTTTCTAGAAAGAAAAAGGCCAAGCTTAACATTAAAATAGGAAGGCAAAAAAAGAGCAGGTAGAACAATTCACCTATCTCGGAAGTGTTTTGGACCAACACGGTCAAAGTAGTAAGGACGTAAGGAGAAGAATTGCACTAGACAAAGAGGCTTTCACAAAGAGGAGGGAGTTGATGACGGGGACGTCGAGTAAGGATGTTAAGAAAAGACTCGTAAAAACTTTAATTTGGAGCGTAGCTATGTACGGCGCGGAAACGTGGTCATTGAAGCAGGAGGATAGACGTAGACTGGAGGCTTTTGAAATGTGGGTGTGGAGAAGAATGGAGAAGGTGGAATGGACAGAGAAGAAAACAAATGAGGAAGTACTTGGTATGGTGGGCGAAGAGAGGGGTTTGTTGGGAGAAATCCTATGGAGGCAGGAAAAGTGGATGCAGGGGGTGTTGACCGGCAGTGTGATGTTGAAGACTGTGATAGAGGGGAGAATGTTGGGCAAAAGAGGAAAGGGAAGGAACAGGATAGGGATGTTGGACGGGATGAAGGGAGGAAGAGAGTACTCAGAGCTGAAGAGGGACCTGATGTAGAGTAGGATATTGTGTTTTGCTAGGGGTCACAAATTATTTAATTAGTAAATTACGTCCATCCAAAAACCTACCTTAACCGGTAGATTACCTAATAATAATAAATAATACATATTTAAAATATATATAATATTAGGTCGGCACAATAGAACACAAATAAAATAGTAACACTTAAAAGGACACTCACATTTCCAGTTTGAGCCTTCGGCCTTCCTCAAGACTCTTAAGAGTTACTTAAGTTTTACTATTTAATTTGTGTTCTATTGTGGCGTCCTAATATTAAACTGCTCGTATGAGTGTTTCTATATCATCGATATATATATATATATATATATATATATATATATATATATATATATATATATATATATATATATATATGGTCTATGTTCCATGCGGATCACACCTAATCCTCCTCCAAGGTACTCTAACGTCAAGCATGGACATTTGTCACGAAATTGCGGACCATTTGCGAAACATTCCGTTGGGCCGCATGATCCCGATCCCTAACTGCATCTGGCGAAAGTTTCGCAATCATATATGTCTGATGTAATATTTCGTGGCCGCTCAACTCAAGCAAAAATAAAGTATCAATCCTTCCTTATCTGTGAATGTAAAATCTTCGACGGACTGCATGCGCCTGTTCACCATCAGGGGGCCAGTTCACGTGGGCTTCGCCTCTCATAGACAGCGACTCCACTTGTTACTATATATAGGTCACCGAACAGATCCCAAAACGAATACATATATGAATAGCGTGCATCACTATGCAGGACGTGACAAACTCGTATCACAAGCCAAGTTTCTCAATTTGAATCTCATCCATAATGGCATCTTTGTGTCACATTAAATCCATTCAGAGTGTCACGTAATGAATAGTTAACTTAGTACCTCTGACCATTCACCCGGAGAGCGAAACTTGGTTCATATTTCCGTCCAATGACTTATTGTTTTTGCTTCGAACCGAAAAAGAGTAATATTTTGCAGGATTTCAGCAAAAATAATAACGAATAACCAGTGAAATCATGCAGAAATTCCACTTAACATCTTGTCACTAGCAGCTCGTCTCGTCGCTCAGAAGTATTTTTTACTTTGATACCGCAGGAACTATCCCCTATTACAAACCATATTGGTGGCTTGCAGGGTGCCATGCAGATCTAATCTCACCATCCTCCTTTTTTTCAATTTTATCACCGACTTTTGATATTTCAACAGCAAAATCTCAAAATTTCAGATAGAGGCAAATAGCCTCCTTCGAATTTATCTTTTTTAATTCCACCAAGCTGTCACATTCACTGACGAAATTATTAATAGATCGCAATCAAATCGATAAAACAGTTATGAAATCAACTGCAATTAGTTAGACTGGGTATCCATGGCAATTAAATCAATCATTATTATCTCCAGTACCTTCCTTATCAACAGTAGGTGAAAATGATTGCAAATACGAGTTGAAGGCCTTCATAGGAGAGCGATTTCTTTCGGATTACGGTGGCTATAATTGACTTAAGTAATTTGACATCCGATATTAGGTTTGAACAATAGAAATAACAGCGTTTCTCACAACTCGCTCAATTCTGATATACCGCCCACGTGGAAACTGAACGAATTGATTTTCTTTCTATAATGATGGCTTCCAGCAGTTGGGTCCTTCGTCTGAACGGCAAACTTGTCGTGCATGATCACCAACACCGTTGTAACGAGACGCTGTTTTGAATAATTAACTTTTCCCCGCATAAACGGTGGAGCCTAAAGCGAATAGACAAAAGGCGGTCGCATTCCCGCATGAATTAACCTCGATTCTGCATTTCAGATGAGAGGAAACACTCGGGAAGGAAATGCTGCTCCCCGCGAAATCGACGCCATTCCTCTGTCTTAAATATCTCAAAAGAGAAACGAATTGATAATGCTGATGGAGAGAAGCTTTATGAGCATTTTCGAAATCAACGAGGAACGGGCCAAAGAAAGATAATCGCTCATTGCGCTTGACCTAATAAAACGACCCCCACAAACGATACTCCTCTCGCATTGGCGCTCTTAATGATTACCTTAAGGTTCCCGAAAAGGAAGCAAAGATTGCACATTAGTGATAAATTGATCAAATTCACCGGATAAGACAAAATATTCCATAAGTTCTTCGGTGTATCTGCTTCGAATGACCCATGAGATTAGATCATTCGAGGCAGCTATAAATAAGTGTGCTTTATCGGAATATAGCAAAGGCTACTGTGATAAAAATAAGATTTAATGCGTCTATGAATATTATTATCATTCATTTATCACATTGTTCTCAGAAAGATACTCATGGAAGAGCGAACTAGTGCTTTAAATTTACTTTTTTATTTTATTTAATACTTATGACTTTTAATAAATAAGACGTGGTTTGAGGAGATGAGAGAGATACTAAAGATAATGATCGCCCTAAGCATAAATTTCGTAGAAAGAGGTGAAGCACAGCACATGAATGAATCAACAGACCAGTTATTCAAACCGATCACAATGTCCCAAATTCAGTAGTTAAGTACGGTGCAGCAGTGTCCGCGATTAAAAAATGTCAGTGCACACTCGAGCCAGATGACGGTTTACCTTTACTTCTGGCCTCAAGGAAAAGGGAATTCTTGATCATGGACCCCGAGGGATGTCTTCTCCACACTTTTGCATGGCTACTACATTCTATACATCGTAACGTGACCTTTCCCAGGGCACTGGCTGGGAGGATCCGACGAATGGCACAGAAATGCCCCTGGCGTATTGAAAACAATCTAGTAAGACTAAAGGTTTACAATAACATGAGGCTTACGTATTTTCAGGAAAATTTTCAAATCGATAAATAATTTCAAATACGATTACTTTTAGTGGTATGCAAATTAATTGCAAACTCGTTCCTATTGAATACTGACCGAATGGCAGAGAGCTAGAATAAACTAATCTTAGAAAAGAATCCACTATCACCCAATTTAGCTTCCCATAGATCATATCTTGGAGGACCTTTAATAATGAACGTTTAAAAAATGGTTAAAATATAGGTTTAAAAAAACCAAAAAAATCAATGTCATACGGAATCCATAAATGGATTTACATTCAGTCGGTGGCAGTGCGTAAGTAGACAATCATATGTATTAGGAGAAAACGTTTTTTTGGGAGATAGCCGAGGCCGATACTTTGTGGAATTCCACTGCAATGCACAAGGAAGAATCAAAATTACGTTACGGTTCTACAGAATACCCAGTGGAAACGCTAATTTATTTTGATTCTCCCTTGAAAATTTTAATTTAATGCCGCGTTTTAATAACTAAAATATGTTAATATCGCAATTCAATCGTTTTGAAACTCATATTTTACGACTTTTTAAATACGCCTACCGAATGATTGGGACTTCCTCTGTGCAAAATAAAACCTTTCCCTCGGCAAGACCCAGAAGTATCAACATTTTCACCATACCGCGCTTCCTTGAACATGGTAGATCTTCCGCAAATTTAAAAAAATGCAATGCGCTATCTGTAGAAGGCAAATAAAAAGGTTCTGACTCTCACGTGGATTGCATCTCACGTCGCTGCGTCCAGAATTTAATAAAAATAGCGAAAATTAAGACAGCGCAGTCTTCTGAAAATAGAACACTGGCATATAAATTTATACTGACATAAAATTTAGAGTAACGATAGTAAAAATTCTAAAAAATAGAAGTTACACTAATATCTTCGATGACTTCACCAAAATTCAACTACATCTACATAAATAACCCGCGATCTACCAAAAAGATGTGTGGCGGTGGGTGCGAGCATCAATGCAATGGTCAATGCATAAGGGAAAAGAATGGAGGACAAATAAACGCATATTAATATCAACTACGGAGTTATTGTCTCAAAGTAAATAAGGTACAAAAGAGCTCCGATAACACACCCCTGGGAAACACCTGAAATGACTTCTACTGCTCCAGAGCGAACACCATCTATGAATACATCGTGTACGCAAGTATTCAAAAATTACATTATTCTAAGTCTAAAACTATGCAAATTCATTAGCTATTAAAGCCATTTCACTCGTCATATTTCTCAACGACCTTATACAAAATCAACTGAAGAAGAAATACACGTTAATGGCAAATACAAGAAGGATTCGATTAATTTTGACTCAGGACTCAATATTGACAACTGAGTTTATCTGCTAGTGGTTATTTCATTCCTCTGACTTACCATCTCTCACATTATCAATACGAATTCTATTCAAAATGAGGCTTGTCGCAGAAGACTCGGCGCAGGCGTTTAACCCAAAAGCAAAAACATTACGCTATGCACGGAAGAATTACGATAGTTTCTAGAGGTTCAAAACTACTCCCTTCCGAATCAATTTCATCACTGACACGCGATACAAGAACCTAAAAATAGAATCAGCCATCATGAATATTATCATTTCAAATGATCACAGAATGCAACGAGGAGATAATGGAACTAAACAGTGGATTTATGATCATCAAGGGTGCAAATGCAATGGAAATCTCGAAAACACGAAATTTAAAATTATCCCTCCGAACCAATGGCATTCTAATGCTCGTCTCCGCAAAGCTGATCTCTCCAAAAAGGCTGGCGTCTACTAAGAATAAATTAGCATATTTAGACTGTCGATTAGCATCACCGGTTTACTCTGGCTTTTACACTGATCCAAAACTGTGTAACATATGTATGTTGATGAAACGTGTTCAATTTTAATGAAAAACACCGCGCATTACATGACATAATCTGTAACATTCAAAAATGTTTCTAGACGTTATAATACGTGTAATACAGAGCGACGATATGGCCTAAACACCTGCTGGAAATGCTTAATGGGAGTTTAGGTGACATATGGTGGCTAAGTCAAGTATATTTTACAACTACTTTGTTCATATAAAATGCCTTTCCTGAAATGTGCCATCTGGTATGTCTGGAATACTATTGCAGTTGCCAGTGTTGCCAAGGCTACAAACGGGTGAAACTATAACCAATGCATAAAAATTATATAAATTGAGACATAGCTCTAATGCCATTAAGGAAACAAAGGAACAGGGTAATTCTATGAAATCAGACAAATTAAATACATAAATTCTCCAAAATACGCCCCCAATAAGAGGAGGGGAACATCAAGTTTTTTTTTAATTTATGAAGGCCACGATCTACCCACCTCATACGACTATGCATGAAGTACCGTTTAAAAAAGTTTCAACGATATAACTAAAGATTTTCTGCCGTAAAGAGATGTCACCCACTGCTTAAGCTCGGAGCTTTAAACAAATCCATGAAGATCGCACTACTACTCTTAAAAATATCCCATCGCTTACTTACTTACACTCAACAAATACTTTAAAACTTGCATTATGATACAAGATTGATTACGAGACTACCTATGATTGTATACAGGGTGGCGGTCCTGGCCTTTCATTATTGCTGTATGGGATACTTGGGGAGTGTTCTTGGTGAATACAAAATATATATGATGAGGAATCCGTGAGCTAAGAAGAAATATGGATTGGATGTAATAGCAATGGACAAGAATGAAACAATTTTGTTGCGCTGGTTTTATCGTAATGAGAGAATCGAATAACCGAACAGACATATAAAAGAGTAAATGGTTTGAAAGTAAAAGGTGGAACTAGAAAGAGGTGGGTAAATGTATCTTGACTGTCCAAAAGAAGTATATTTAAAGTTTAGGGACTTTAATAGCCTATACGAAACAAAAAAAACTGTTTCTGACTCTGCAGTGTGGATCGCCGTAATTCTTACAGGCTAATTTAATTTTTTTCGGAAACAATTTTTTTTACCTTAGTATCGGCGAACCTGTATGAAATAACGCGTGAACGTGACGAGACGAAATAAGTATGGAATAATTGAACAGAATACAAGATTTTACTAGCAAACAATAAGCTATACTCTACGGTTTCAGGTTTCACCTCGTGGAAGTATTTGATATCCATATCAAAAGATTTTGAACTTCTCCACAGACTTTAATTTGAAGATACAACGTGTTACTTCGACTTGCGACATTACCTGATGATGCCACAAGTCAGTGAAACGCATTGTATCTTAAAAATAAAGTATGTATTAAAGTACAAAAAATCTTTTCATATGGATACGGAATAAGCTATCTAAAATACATTCATATGAGCCTTTTTATGACGTTGACGCCGAAAGAGAAGGGTGTGAAGGATATTTATGAAAGCGGTTGTTGTCGCAGGCGTTTATCTTACCCGACACAGTAGGTATATATCGTATAAACCTATCATCTAGCCTGTCTTTCATCGATCAATCACATTACACCACCGTGTTCACAATCTGGATCCCATAAACCCCAGAGGCAATTCGAATTGAAAGATAACACAGCGAGTGGCAACAATTTGATCAACTGGATCCAAACAAGCCGTCCACTAATTTTTTAAAAGCGAATCTCCTCCGATTCAACCCCCCCATCCCCCATTTTCCACATCCCAAACGAGGGCGTTTGGAATGAAAGATTTCTTTATATCGCCCCAGGCGACGGAGGAGTCGAAATCGGCTCTGCGTGTTTAGTCGACAACCCGATGCCCGCCGAAGAAATGGCATCGATGCGTCTCAACATCGCGTGGCCCACCTCTTTAGATCTTCTCGAGCTCCGCTCTGAAGAAGGCACGGCCGAGGGAGTGAAGGGTGGGGAATGGCGAGGGCAAAGGAGAAGGAGAAACTGTAGCAGGGCAGAGAGAAAGAGAGAGAGAAAGAGCAGTGGCGAGGAAGAAGATAGAATGGTTGGGGAGAGACGGAAAGAGAGAGAGGAGGGGAAGTTAGCTGACTTCCCACGCAAGCGACCGCCGGGAATCCTTCGCCTTTCGGCGTCATTCAACGCCAACGCCACCTTCTCCCCCCCTCTCTCTAACCCCCTCCGATTTATTCCTCTCGCCCCTCCAACCCATTCGCCACCCCGCCCCCCACACCACTTCCTCTCCTGACCTCGCCACCACGGCTCGCCGAAGGTCCGGGACAACAACGGCCATTACGGCCTCCCTCCCACTCTACTCGATCCAAACCACCACTTCTCCTCCTTCTAACCCGCGAGCTCTCGAAGTCTACGTGACCAAGATCGCTTCTAACACGTGTTGTGTACGATACGTTCTAATAGCTCGCGTGGATATACGGTCGCATTCATTTTCCAACTGTCCAAGTTTAAAGAACACAAAAAAATGTTGAATGTTGTCGATCGTGGAAGAGAATAATGCAAACGGAAACATCCTCCATTCGCAGTGTGCCGAGGCATCCGGTCCGTCCGGATCTTGCCGTTGCAAGCGGATCCGTCTAGGATCGCGTGGAAGTTTTCCGACGCTCGACCGAAAACTTAAAAAAAAAGCCGATCGTGTGGGGGAGCGGCAGCGCTAGGGAGCGTTTCCCGACGGAGGGGGCGAATTGATTTTTCCACTCCCTTCTTCTAGCAGATGCGGCCAGAAACGCGTTTTGATGTGGGAAGAATAGCGGTGTTTTAAGGCGAATAACACGATTTTTCCGCGGGATTCGTATTTTTTTGGAAACGATATTCGGAAAATGAGCGAAGCCAATTTCAACACCAATTCCACGGCTTTCACTTTCACTGCTTTAGGGAAATTTAAAACAATTTTGATTCTGAGCAGCTAACCTAAGCTCGATATCATATCACCTCCCATCAATCCTCTCAACACCACCCTCCAACCTGCTCAAAATTTCTTTTCACCTCCATCGATCAAAGAAAACAATGTACTCCCGCAGGCAGTAGATCAGCAATAGAGTATGAAAGTAGACGATCGGTAGTCGGCTCGATTTAGAAGCACTTTTAGGAGCTAAGATTACTCCAAATCGCCCAAATTCCTTAAATGACGTATACTAAAGCCGGTTCCAGATCTTAGGATACCGGTTTGCCAACGCGTGAACTTTCGGTATTCGCACATCATGGATTAGAAACACTGGTTTTTTGGTAGGCACATAATTCAATATTAGCTGGGACCACCGAAATATTAAAGTGAGTCATTTTCGTTTAATTGAATCTTTTTTTTAACAATTTATAGACATATATGGGTCGCGGTAGTCCAGTGGGTAGAGCGTTGGACTACTAACCGGTGGGTCCCGGGTTCGATTCCCGGGCAAGGACACTCTGGGCACCTACAGCTCCACCCAAGCTATGTGATTTTTCTGGGAAACCATAACCGGCACAGGGAAAGGAACTGGCCCCCCTACCCTGATGTGTGAATTTCACACGCCGTATAGGGCTTAGTACTGGGTGAACTCTACCATCACCTACCAAACCGACCTTCGGGCTGATTACTGTGTTTATGGTTTTTTAATATGTATATATATATATGTGTGTGTGTGTGTATGCGTGTGTGCGTGTGTGTGCTTCGAGTATATTTGTATAAATAAATAAATGTGTGTATATATATATATATATATATATATATATATATATATATATATACATATATTTTTATATAATTTTCAAATGTATATTCAATGCATGTATTAACTCATATTTGTGTATGTACGGTGATGCCCTAACATACCCGTCCACACGCCCTTACGGTAGCCTGCGGGGTATAGTGTAGATGTAGATTGAAGACCCATCTATTTTACTGGCTGAAGACACCAAAAAAGTTATATTTCCTAAGAAGGTAATGGTTAAAATAAACTACAGGTCAAAAATAACGCTTGTCCATCTTTCGTTCATTCTTTTCTTCAAATGGAAAACTTTTTCAGAATAAATGATATAAGATTCAGATTTGGAGCCCTGCATTTGAAAGGCTTACCATAAATATTCATCCATTCACAGTTTTCAAAGAAATGAAGAGCTCATCCCGAACCTTAGCTTTGGAGTAGTAAAATCACACATTCAGGGCTAAATAGGCAAGCCTCCACCATGCAGTCTCCCACGAACTTCGACAAGGTCTGTACTAGTATGACTTATTTTTCCCCGGATATACGGACGGACGGGCGGCGGCTTAACTACCTGGCTTCGAGGGAGGGGAGTCTCACCAAAGACTGGAGGCCAGTGGCAGTTGGCTCCCAGCCTTTGCGGAGAGCGGATCGCACGTTTGCGAAACCTCTATTACGTGACCATGTTACGCTCCATCGTGAACCGGTTATTGAAACAGTGCTGCGCCATCAAATTTTGCGTGAAACTGAGCAAAACAGGAAAAGAGACTCATGACGTGCTCAAGGCAGCTTATGGTGATAACGCCATGGGTGGATCAGGTGGTTTTGAGCGGCACAAGTTAAGAATATGCTGACGATGCCGAACGTTCAGGACGCCCTTCGACCTCGAAAAGTGCCGAAAATCTTTCAAGAGTGAAGTAATTGTTGGATACGGTTTACAGATTAAGTGTCCGCATGGTTTTAAAAGTAATAAAATCGACTTGTGACCGAAAACATGGGCATGAGAAATGTGTGTGCGAAGTTGGTACCGCGTGTGCTCTCGGCAGTACCAAAGAAAACTCACTAGCGGATCTGCCAAGAGCTTCTCGAACATATGAGTGAGGATCCAATTTTTTTAGAAAACGCCCCACCAGACTTCTTCCTCCTCCCCCGCCTCAAATCTGTGCTGAAAGAACATCACCACGACTCGTTGGATGCGTTACGGCAGGCTGTGACGAGGGAGCTTAGCAGCATTCCGGGCTCCGCCTTCCTGAAGGCGTACGATGCGTGGAACACCCGCTGGTAGCGGTGTGTGGACGCACGAGGGTGCGACTTCTAAGACTGTTTTGGGTGAATGTATCAATTCTGGCAATACATTTTTTTAATCGACTTAGTCCTACCACTTTTGGGACAGACCTTGTGGTAATGACAAAATATCACTGCTTGTTTTTTTTGGTAGAATTGTCAAAAAGCATCACATAGGACTTTTACCTGGTATCCACTAGAATATAGCCGTGCACTCACCCCATTACGCTACGAGGCCCATATTATGACTGAAATAATGTAATTTGCAATCAAAATAAAATAATATCCATGATAAAAAATTCATCTACAGCAAAAATTGGGCAATATTTGCAATTCAATTGTCTCATTTGCTCAAATGACCAGTTCAAGCACGAATTATACCAAAATATATGCATACTATTCGTCGTTATGGCTGACCATTTATTTTATCTGAATTGTCACAAAATGTATTTTATTTACTTTAAGCACTTCGTCTTATCATCAAATTAATTTTCATACACTCCTCGGTATTAATTTCGTGGATTCAATTTGTTGATTAACGTAATCAATGTACAGCGAAGTATTGGCCCGGTGGATCGAGTATTCCACTAAAATGCAGAAGATCGTGTGTTCAAGAAAAGTGATCCCTTCGGGAAACCTACGATCGCATAAACCATAGAAGCCAAGAGAACAACATATCAAGGAAACCATGAGGTGGCAGAGGGGATGGGAGTCATAATCCTTCTCTGAATTTGGATTTCACAAGCGAATGAATCAAGCGGTTGGATTTAGCACTTGCCATTTGAATCCACACTCGCCGTGATGCCAACGGTTATTCTGCCAAAGTATCAAATACAAATTAATGCTATAATTTCACACGTCCAAGTTTGCTCCCTTAGCACCCTTCAAGTCGCCACTGTCCTCACAATAGGTGTAAAAAGAGGCGTGTCGTATTGGCAACCATTGTCTCACGCATAATGAATATTTGGTCATGATTAACTTATTAAATCATTTAACACATCGGATCTATGAGTCATATACAATTAAGACGGAGATTAGTGAGAGCTGATCGTGGATCCTTAAATATCATTTTTTTTAAAGTACTCTGCGAGCCACTAGTAAGGTGTTCGGCAGGGGGTGAATACACACCAGACGTATTTTGACCCGAATGTTGTTACCCCTGCCGCGATTGGACAACGTTATTTTGATCCATTATCGTCCGTGGAAAAAATGAGATCTAACATGTATCTGTTCGATACTTGATCTCTCTAATTTTATTTACATCATCTCGTTTACCTTAGAACGATGGGGCAAATAATACATTTTCGACATAATTCCTAAAGAGACATCCTTCAAATTTATGTAAGATTTTTAATCTGCAACCTTCGCTCCGTGAGCGATTCCCATCCTAGCTCCTCTGATATTTTTGTAGTAGTACTCCGTTTATCATGACAACGTTTTACAAGTCTAGCTCCTCTACGCTGCATATATTCAATTGTTCGAACTAAGCGTGGGCATCAACACAAAATGTACACTCAACGTGTTTTATTCCAAATTCAACTTCGAATTACAAGTCGAATTTCAGAGGGGTAGGGTCTTGATTGAAACGATATTGGAAACCTGATGAATGTGACACTTCAAAGAGTACAGCCAGGGGCAGCTTACCCTAAGAATATGCTCACACATGGAACTTGACGGGTGTTGTAACGGCAGCTCCTCTTACATGTCTTCCTAATGAAGAGGCAAGAAACAAACGGGAACGATAATCATAACGGAGGCGAAAATTCGGATGGATATGATGCACGGAAATTGGAAAACCAAATCACTTGCGCCCACCTACGCAGTCTCACTAATGAAGGATTTTTGCGAATAGATTTCGATTCATTTCTTCTCTTCCACCCTGATTCCACCTTATTTTTCTCCATCCCCTAAGATCATCAGACAAGACCAAGATGTGGGTCATGCATATTACAGCCAGGGGACGGCTTCGCCCGACGTGATACGACGACTTTCCCTTTGGACAACGCAAGAAGGGTCGAAATTCCTGCCGCGTCCCAGCGTAAATTAGCTGACACACTGGTCCTTCTCAAATGGTTCCCAGACCTATTACGGTAGCCAGCCCTCCCGTGATTACGTCCGAATCAGAGTGCCCCACAAGACGACAAGCAAACGCGGAACCGGGGATGAACAGTACCGAACGTGGGAATGAGAATATGGAGGGATGGACCGGGGGGACACAAGCGAATATAAAATGGAACTCACGGGATCATGAAATGAGTGTGCTTGAGTACGGAAGTTTCTTATTTTTTACGGAGCTGAGGATCCGAACTCTCCATCCTGTTGTCGGCTACCGGGCAAAGAAAACAAGGGCTCTTACGCACTCTAGAAGCGGGGGCCTTTTTCCAGCAGAGTAAGTTTACGTATGTGTAACCTTTATCATTCCTCACTCTACGCGACCCCCTCCCCTCAACCCCAACCCCCTTCCTCCCCTTCCGCTCGTCCGCCATCAGCCGCCTTCGTTTGACCTTGAAGGGAAGAATGACGGGGGGGGGGGCGACTGTGAGACTTGGCGGGAGAAGGGGCACCAGAGGGTTTGCGTGTTTGAAGGGTTGGAGTGCGAGAGAGAGAGAGGGCAAGACAGAATAAGGGAAAGCGAACGCCACGGGACGCCTGTCCGTGCATACATATAAACCTTTTACTCTGGAATTCAGACGCTGAACTTTCTACGTTACCATAAAAGATCCTCCTCCACTCACTGCTGTAACGGAATGAATTAATGAACATTCCACTTTGAAGGAATATCCACACCAGAGGAAGTGGCTAACACAGATGGGAAGTAAAAAAAAAAACTTCGAAACTCTGGTTCAAAGAGGTAGTTTCACCGGAATTTACGATGCTTTATTGTGCCTTCCTCCAAACAAAATGATACCATAAAATTATATCTGATATGACACTACTTATCTCGCCTGATAAAGTTCTATTGCCTTTGCTTTGTACGTTATGAGCCTCTTGCATCTAAAGTTTCCTTAAGCTTTATGCAAACTTAATCACTTTATGATTCGTCTGCGTATCGATAGTAATGAATTCATTGTGAATTTTGTTTCACCAGTTGCACTCTAAAGTACGCTCGTTCATCCCAATTAGTAATACGCGAAGAGGATAAGTATAAGAGCACGACCAGGTCTCTGAGTCGGAATAAAATAAGTTTTTAAATAAGTGGTAGGTGAGTTCAGGAGCCAGCCTCGAGTAGTGCATTAGTATTTAAAGCGTGGTACAGCAGGGAATCATTCTCGGTAATTACACGAAGCTAGAGGAATTCCTACAGAATAGAGGATCCTACCTCGGAACAACTACTATCTCTAGCATTTTGCGATCCTATTGGTCTGTACCACCTTCCCCTGCTCTCCTCGCAATATTGAATTCAGCTCATTCATCCCTGTGTCTGGCTTGTCATCTCTTGCGTCTTCGTCGGTGCTTGGGGAGCCAGCACCTTCGTGCGTGGCATAAGGGGTATTGACACCAGTCTTCAATTGCGTAGCCGTGAGTAACCTCATGACTCTAACTCGCTTCTCATCTTGCAGCTTTTTCACAAATTCAGAGGTTCTCCTTTGAGCATTATCCAATTCCTTAGTTGAAACCTATCCGATGGGTCACGGATTCTTACCGCAACTTCTAATTATGCCTCAACTAATGACAATGGAAACACTGCTTTTTTGACACAGTTTCCTATTGAGCATCAAATGAAACTATGCCATGAAAAAGGTCTCTTTTATGCGGATACATATGGTGGTCCCAATGCGTGTTTCCCGTGAAATGAGGCGAAGATGATGAAAGCAACTCCCATTCACTTTATGTGTTCCGAGGTATACAATTCGAGTTTGTCCATTTTATACTCATTACCTCCGCAAAATGAACGAGCTTTAAATTAATGAAAAATTAAAAGACTTTCAACTGCATGCAATGAACGCAATTTCTATCACGAAAAATACACTGATGCCATTTATTTTATCAGGAACGAAATCAAAGGAATGAGAAGAATTGAAACGGAAAAAAATGAGTAGGCAAAGTACTGAAACCAACAAGGTTACCTCTATGCAGCCACATGCTGGAATACACTTTCCACATAATATGCAATAAATTTCAATTATCCGCTGTTTGTAATAGTTTCCAGCCTACATTAGACTTGCTCAATAGAAGAACAAGTGAGTATTACAATAATTTCAATACGGCATTGCACATGAGAATAATATTGTCAACAAACGGTCGCAATTCCATTACGTCAACTGTTTGAGTCGTTAAGCGTCAAAGCTAAAAAAAATAAAGTTGGAACATCACTCTGTCAGTAGAATACAACCTAACCCTGCAATAAATGGCAATTATAACTAGATTAGTTTAGCTTTAAGGTCGCACTCCTATCTTATCTATCCTATCAGCTAAGGTTAGCTTCAATTTCACACATACCTTAATATAAACATGGTCAGGCAGTATATAATAAAAGAAAAAATAATTAAATGATTGATCCGCGGGTTTAACGACTGAATCATGTAAATGTTTACACTGCGAATAAACTGTCCTCCTCGTGCTATTGTGTCAAACATTCAAATCAAGACATGTCCGGTGCAAAGGAAACTATTTGAATAAACTGATAACCACGCATCATACTCACAGTGATGAAGCAATTTTTCTCGATTCCAAGAACAAAATACGGCTCCGCCTAAGAAAACCGTCCAAATGGTGTGCAGGAGATACGTAGGTCTCGATCGGTGGGAATATTGGCTCGGCGGGTGATGCTCTCTTTCTACTCACTATCCACACACGATTAACATTAAAATTATTTTCTTCGGGTAAGGGTCTATGACTAGAAGAACTGTTTGAGACGAATGGGCGCTCGAACGAGACAAAACATCACTGAGACGAAGGGGCGACAACGCGTTCTGAAGGATCTCCACACGACGTGAAAACCTGATCTTCTCCATCTTCTGAGCTGACCGAAGTGAGGAGAAAAGTGTTCTTACAAGAGTTCTCCGCGAAAAGAAACCCCTAAGGAACCGAGATTTATGGATTAGAATACATCCAGGAGAATTCAGTGCTATAACTGGAAGATAGGCTTGTCCAAAACGATCGGATATCCAATGAGGGAGTGGGAGTTGTGCTTGTTTGCTAGGCGGACAAGGCAATGACAGCATGACATGGAGGAAAATGCGTTATTTTCACGACCCATTATGGAAGGCGTATAAGTGTACGCACGTCTCTGGCAGGCATCGATTATCTCTCAGCGCCGGTCGGCATGAGGGGAAAGCGATCCGAGGGAACTTGCAGAGTGCGGGCCACCAAAAGGTTAGTTCACTTTCAACGTAAATTTGAAGCACACGACACGAGGAACATACTCAGGCAAGTATTGAGCTCAAATAATAAACGTTCATCGAAAAATGTCTCTTGTTTTTAAAAGCTTAAAAAAATACCTTTCCTGACATTTATTCAATTGCATAACCAGTTGAACATGCGATCCTCATTCAGATAAGTGGAAACAAATGCCGAACACGGTGTGATACCGGCTTACCAGAAACTGGACAGCTGGATTTCATAATTAAAATCCAGCGCGATTTATGTCATTTCAATATTCTCTAGCTGTGATTCCACAAATGTTCATAGCGGCTTTGGTGTTGAGGTTGAAACTTTCGCTATTGTATAAAAAAATAAGAAAGTAAAAAAATTCAAAAACTCAATAATTTTTATACATGCAGCGATTGCAAATTCTCACCATAATCTGCAAGGATGATTGCCATCAAATGAATTCTTTTCTGTACCAAATATTTTAACCTATATAAACTTTGTTTTAATAATTGAAGAATGTTAATCGGACGAGGTAGAAGGAGGCAAAGAATATGCCCGTCGTATGGAATGAAGAAAGATAAAAAAGTACGCGGAAATGAAGAAGAGTTTGTTGTAATGTAGGATGTCGAGCTGTGTCACGTTAGGTGAGGTTTAGAAGTGGAGCGGTGTTCACAGTCTTGTGTGCCCATTCCAAACCTACTTATGCATTAGTGTACTTTCTAACTACATGTATATTAGAGATTTCCAATCAGAATTCTTAAATTATTACTCCTTTTTTTTCGACCACGTCCTAACCTGTACTTCGAAGCGTCCGCGAAAAAAAAATAAAATTCCAGTGGGCGGAGAGTTGAGTAGCGGAATGCCTCTCGAATGGTGGTAAGGGAGAATGAGGAGTGATGCATACACACAAATTTCAGGATATCTCCGAGGATAAATGCAAATTCCGAGTAGAAGGTTCAGCGTGCGTGCGTATATCAACTTCACAACCGCAGAAGGTTATCTCCTCTTCTACCAATTACACAGCAAAGAACACTGCCGTAGCCAAGTGTCCGAAATCCACCTGTAAATTAGGAACACCACATAAATCAAGACACAATGATAACAAAACAGTTTCCGATAAAGAAACGAAGTGAATAATAAAACTTCATAAAGGCATACTCTATTCTTTACAATGTATTCTCGATGATCGCCACGCGGAATCAATTCAATTTACTATTCTTCTTCACTAGCTGACTTGAAACATTCATCTCATAATCTTTGTTCATCTCTCCTAAAGTTACCTATTCATCATTATCTTGTTTCCATCGACCTATTTGTTTCGCGCTACATGCAATCGTTTCTGTTATCAGATTAAAATTGTTTCCGTGGTCACGTAAACAACTCCCCGATCCACATTTGACAAAAGTTCCTTCAATTAGGTGCTCTTTCTTCTCTTTCAAGTTTATATCTGATTTTATCCAAATACTCAATTTCACCGCTATGAAATCTGCTTCCTGAGCTCTATGACCCTGGGACGGGGGACGACAGGACTAAGTATCATATGATGTTATTTATTTTATAATAAATTATTGTTGCTCATAATGCAACGTTAAGTGCAATTTGGATGTTTTTGAGTTACTTGTAAACTAATCACAGTCTGAAATTCACACATCAGAGCATTGAGATCAGCTCCTTTCCCTGTGCAATGTACTATTTTCCAGAAAGATCTGGTACCCGAAAAATCACACTGCTCGGGAGGAAGCTGAGGGTGCCTAGAGGCGTGCCCGGGAATTAGATCCCGGCTCTCCAGGGCAAATGGCAAAATTATTATCGTCGGTAGAAAAAAATTTCACCTTCCATCGGCAGACAGAAAAAAATGAAAAGAACCCAAAAATTTCACGGGTATGTTTTAAACACGGCCACCTCCCATCCGGCTGGCCATTTGCACCGAGGGAGGCGGTGTGGGGAGGGGAGGTGGGGGAAGGCAGAGCGAAAAAATTCTTTCTTGCAATTTGTCAAGAGGCTCTCCAATGATACACGCGCTCCAAAACACGTGCTCGCCACAGCGTTGTTGATGCCACCGTTGCAGTATTCGCGTGTTTGCGTGCGGGTGGGAGGGACCTCTGGGGGGAATGGGGGGAGGCGGGAGTGGGAGGGAGAGAGGGTGGGGGCTCTGCCTCGTGACGATTGGCTGATGTGGATTTGCTCCATCCGAAGCAGCACCCCTCCGAAATAAAAACTATCCCATCACCGACGAGTGTGGATGAACGCACTGGGCAGTTATGAGTATCATTGTGTAGCTATGAATTAATTAGCCAGGGTAATCAGCATTATCTTTTATACCATGCGGCAAGCAATATAACAAAAAGATATAAACGGAAGTGAAAATGAAATATGCCTCATCGCGTACTTTCACAGCCTGTGCAAATTCAACTTCTAACTACAAATATAAATACATACAAATATTTCTCCGCACATTTTCGTTTCTACGACTTGATTTCCATTTGATTGGGTGAAACTATATCGCACTCGATACAAGTACACAGAAAACAAATATTATATAATGATTACTTCACATTAGCATACAAAGTGAGTATGCTTTAAAGTGATAATGGACAGCCCTGTTTACCGCCATCACACTGTCCATCCCGACTCCCCATTCGCTATCCACATAGTAGTTAGTTAAGTTTGCAAATACTTAATGTTAGATTCGAAATACCAGTGCGTCAATTTTGCATCAGAACACACGAGTACTTAAAGAGCTTGAACGACGAGCTGAAATTATGAAAATTAAAATTGTTCCAATCTTGAAAGTCTTTCCTAAATCAAGTGATTTATGAGCGTCTAATTACGATTCATTTTTTTTATATTTTGTCTTTTACATCCACAGTTATCTTAAAATCGCACTTAAAATACCGGTTCACATCCGAGGGGATAATACCACGCGCCCTTAAATCTAAATGAATGAATCCGGAGAATGGGACCAGCGTCTTCCCTTGGCGGTAGTCCCCGGAACTATGGCTCCACATCTCTACTCCAAGGATAACTTCTGTGTTTTGCCAATAATATCGTATGGGTTCGTTTTATTCATACTTGGAGCTGTCACAATCTTAACAGAGCTTATTAATAACACGAATGCGTGCCCATCATCGTGAACATCTCAAGGGTTTAGCAGAAATATTAGCGAAGCCCAATGACTCCTATCAAAATGCTCAGATGGGTTCCCGTCAGGTTGCAATCGGCTTTTATATTTGCTAAGACATACATGGGTCTTTTCTTGATTGTATAACATTTTGCAGAGTTAAAGGAAAATCGAGGAAGCCATGGCTTGATGCAAAGCTGTAAGAGAGTACGGGGTAAATATAAATGCGATTCAGAAATTGAGGATTTTCTTCTCCACTGGAGAACATGTAGGCACATTAGAGACTGAGGCAGACTCTAATATCCATCAGGCTACA
The DNA here is from genome assembly GCF_022747635.1 of Hetaerina americana. Classification (NCBI taxonomy): domain Eukaryota; kingdom Metazoa; phylum Arthropoda; class Insecta; order Odonata; family Calopterygidae; genus Hetaerina; species Hetaerina americana. The sequence continues at coordinate 32,788,280 of NW_027286985.1, read as the reverse complement.
ATATATATTTTCATTTCGTGTATCTAGGTATGTATGAGCATCTTTCCGTGCACTCTTAAAAATTTACTAGGCTCTACTTTTGGTAGTATTATTCTGAGAAAAGTTTGACACAGACTGCGCCGGTACAGATGGCGAATCGAGAGTCAGGATGGATTGATAGATAGATAGATAGAGGTCTTTTTGGGCAAAATTGAGACTAAATGGATGGAAGGTGATAGGCAGGGATGGAGGACAGAGATGTTCACTATTACGTGTTCTTTACAAAATATACGCGAAGGAAATGGTAAGCGGGGCATGAAAAGAGCCATGAGTTAGAGTGAAAATTGGTGGGGAAGCCTTCAAATCAGTTAAAATTCGCAGATGATGACACCTTAATTTGGTAGTTAACCAAATGGTTACAATCATTACTTTGCGGGCAACAGAATTAGGACGAGTATTGATCATTAAAAAACTAAGGCAATGAGATTATCAAGAAATAGGAAGGCTAATAAAAAAGTTAAAAGGTACGGAACAAATAGAACAGGTAAACACTTCCCCTATTCGGCAAGTATTTTAGACGGAGGTGGGCCGTGTAGTAAGGGCATTAAAAGAAGAATTTAGAGAGGTGAAGAAGATTTTAACTTGAAGCAGGAATTGATGACATACCCCTTTGGTAAAGAATGAAAAAAGAAATACTAGTGAAAAAATATGCAGACAAAAACTACCTCATTTTAAATGGAGCGTAGTTTTGTAGGGCAAGAAGACATGGTCGTTCAGACAAGAGGAGAAGCGTAGATGGAAGGCTTTTGAGAAGTGAATGCGGACGAGTATGGACAAAATAAAATGGACGGAAAGGAAAATAAACTATGGTGTTCTAGTTATGATAGGGGAAGAGAAAAGGTTGTACGGAATCATTCGATTGAAAGAGGGATGAGATACTGAGAGGCAATGGGATGCTTAAGACATTAACAGAGGGGAGCATGCATGGAAATGGAGCCGGAGGATGGAGAGGAAAAGCCATGTTAGATGGAATTAAGGGAGGTAGAAAGTATGCAGTAAAGAACGAGTAATTGTAATTTCAAGTACTTAAGATAATTTGTGTCATGTTAATTACGACTGAGGAGTACAGTAGGATGTAGCGCCATGGTCCATAAAAAACCTTCCAGAACCTGGTAGACTTCAGCTAAAAAAATCCTTTACAGACCATCTGCACCTCCACTTTATTCCGTTAACCACCGTAAGGTATTGTGGAAGGAAAATTACGATTTATTACGACGTTTTACACAAGAGAAGAAGAGGAAGGGGTAGAAGTCAGCCCGTTAAATGAATATGGGTTTAAAACATCTGAGTTTTTCCGTCTGTTTTTGCTGAGGTCACGAATCGCGCGAGGGGAAAACTATTTCCTGAATCTGCATGCCCGGCTGTCTCTCTTCTTTTGTTATTATTGTTACACGAACCCGATGCATCGACATTCAAACATATTTGGATAATGTTGCTTGCCGTCCCAAGTAAAATCAGATTCAACCTAGCAATTTCCAACTTTCAGTATATAACCGACAAGCTTTGGAGCGCAAAACTCCCTATAAATCTTTCTACTACGCCAAGAAAGCATGGCAGAAGCCGCGAGAATGTTTCCGAAGCCAGGTTTCATAACAAAGGATTACAAACAAAGAGAACGAAATGTGGGACGTCCACTAATTTGCAAAGAAAGGCGGAAAAAACCAATGTGTTTCACTTTTTGCTGGCTATCAGTTTGGAAAAACTATTCAAAAAATATACATATCTTCGCATTCGCCTATTGCGATCATAATTTCTTTGAAACGAGCACCGCGAAACTCGGCAATGATACCAAAAAAAATAAGGGCTACGTTAAGATAATAAGGACAGCACACAGAAAACTACCAGCATAGTATTATTAAAAAAAACGAAACATTTAAACATTGGTTTCAAATTAACTGAGTATAAAAGGAAAGAAAACTTACACACCTCAAAAAGTGTCCGATGACGCGTAGCAACGGCACTTGTACAATTTCACAGGGTCATTTTGAGTCAATCACAGACGCTAGAGCGGCAAGAATGTGGAGACACTAATTTCTACGAGAAAAATATATATTTTTTTAACATCCTGCCTTCAACCGTTTCAAAACGCACAAAACACTGACATGCACAAGAACACAATCCCGTCGGACGGAAGACCGCTTCTCCAGCGAAGGGGGGATGACGGAGGCGCAGTTCGTTGGCCGCCGCCGCCGCGTCGAAGTCACTCGAATATCACGTGGCGTAAACACGGAACGTGGAGGAAAACAAAACACGAATGAAAAAAAGGCCGCCGATCCGAAACTCTCGTTCGCGCGAAAGGGGAAACTGAATCGGTGCACACTTGGACCTTCCGTTGCCTCTGGGAAACCTCCTTATTTCTCGAGATAATTCCCTCTCCCTCGACGGACCTAGACGAGGGAATTACGTCGAACGACGCAGCGAAATGGATCCAATTCGAACAAGAAAGCGGTCTCACTGCTTTCACGGCGACATCATGGTCCTTGAAAGCCAAACTTTGCGATCGACGGATCTACCTCACAAAGTCCCTTCCATCCTCCTGAATAAATATCCAGAAGGGGAGTTAATAATCCATTCGGTTTTCTTGGACCCGGGAGGTTCCGGGGGAGGTGGGGGATAGACGGGAAAGAGGGTGAAGAACGGGGAGGAAGGGGGAGAAACCTGTGCCGTAGGTTAGTTGGCGTCAGAGCGTGTCCAGCGTTCCTCAAAAAGCGTCGGTGTGTTATCACATACAGACACACACATGCACTGTGGTACTCGAACACAATCCAGCAGCCTGCAACGTGGGGACGCAGGAAAGATTCAAACGAGATACGTCTTATGCCCCCATAAGCCACAAACTTGAATGGGAACGGCAAGAGGCGGGAGGTCACTCGTTACCAGAAGAGAATGAAACAGCACATACACGAACATAACAGTGACAACTCCCCATGTCAAAACAAAATCAGTCCATGAGAGCTGAAACTTGGATTTCACTTCATAGAGTTTGCGAGAACCCTATGAAGTGAGTGGTTGCCGACGAACGGACGGAAGACACTTTGAAAATAAGACCTTCCGATGAAAAGACACTGCGATGGGAAGTCTAGGCGACGTTGGGCGCCGAGTGTCCGACGTCGCCTTCAAACAATCCTTCCTCCTTCGAAGCAATGGCGAAGAATGACGACGGCCCGTCGATTGGAGAAATAAGATGATGAACACAACAGTGGATCGAGATGAGAAGGGAAGAAAGGGAGATCGTTTGGTGGGGGTGGGGGAGGAGAGGGAATGCAGGGTGACGCGCGCAGACGCCCGAGTGTTGGAGCCCTCACGAGACAATGGCGCGACAATAACACGCTCGCACGCAGCCTGGACGCCAAATCGTCAGACGGCGACGAAAGACGACCGAGCCGACCGTTGGGCACGGCCGATCCTCACCAGCGCGGCGCACTCACTATCTGTTGCCTCGATACGCCGCGCGAGGGAGAGAGGCGGGCTTCCCCTCCCGCGCCGCCGCACACACCTCCCCCCTCTCCCGCCCTCGCTGCCAGCCTTTCCTCAGTCCCTCCGGCCCCCACCCCACCCGCCTATACCCTCCCTCCTCCTCAACCCCACACATCTATCGGGGGCGGAGGAACGGGAGTGGGGCGGGGCGGCAGATAGAACGAGGGAGAGAGGAGTAGGAGGAAAGAGTGTTGTGTGAGTGTTGGTGAGCGAGACGGACTATCCTCCACACACGTGCGCGCACGCTTGAGGTCAAAACGAATCCGATCTTGCAAACTAGCACTCGAGGCCTTTCAAATACAGAAAGAACACCGTAGTTTGCCGAGTGGACGGACTACAGGGGGAGAAGGGCGACCTCGGATGTTGTGACGACTCCGCGGGTGGATGGATGATGGTGTGAGGAAGACCCCCGCCGCCCGTCCCCGCGTAATATTTCCCGACGCCGGTGCTCAAAAGTTGATCGCCCAACTCACCCGTTCAAAACCCCGCCGATTCCCCATGGACGCGTGGCGCGGGAGAGTGAAGACGTTCCACGGAAGGGAAAAACATTTCTTCGTGTTGTAGCAAAACCCTTAAAAGTTCTTGAGAAAACAAAAACGACGGTCCGTTGAACCGAGAGAAACGTAAATACTCGTGAAATACAATGTTTAACAATGTATATTGTCGATTACATTGGATAACTCATTTATTTGCCGCAGAAAATACATCTAATGGTGGAGAAAGCAGAGCTAATGCTTCTACAAAATCTTCAAAAATAAAACCAATAAAGCATTATACAATGATTAATTCATCGTATTATTACTTTAGGGGGGCATGACAGTCAAGTGGGAAGAGTGCTGAGCTACAGACAGGAGGGTTCGGGTTCGAATCCGGGAAACGCCCTCAGTTTCACCCGAGCTGCGTGATGCTTCGGGTACCAGATCGTTGCATTGGCAAAGGAACTGGCCTCCCTACCCTGGAGAATGAATTTCACACGGCTCCAGGCTTAGTATTGGGTGAACACTACCTACCAAACCAACCTTCGGGTTGATAACTGTGTTTTTAAGTGTTTTTGAGCGAATACCTTTTACATAACATTTGGGTTGGGTTGGGCCATATCAGCCATTACGTTTTTCCAAGGTTATGGAAAAAAGGAAAGGTAATGAAATTATTTTGTCTTAGAATGAGTGGCTTGGCCTACCAGAATGTTACGTATGAATGATTTCCTCGGTGTTTAGGGCAAAGAAAATAGGTGGATTATAGACAAGTTACTTTTGGCAACCAGAGGCCACTGCCTTTAATGTCTTGATTACATCCAGCCTCTCTGCGGCAGAAATAATATCAGAAAATATTCCACGATAATTCTTTAAAATAAAACAATGCATAAATATGGAATAGCTGAGCCTGAAACCTATTCAGTTCTAATTTATAAACGGCAAATTAAAATAAATCATTAACATCTATCTTTCGTAACTAAACATCGCAAGCTATGAAAAAAGTGAACACGATAAGTTCTTGGTCACACATTAGTTTCAATATAAAACCAAGTGTTACATCGAACGTTCGAGTCTGGAGTGGCGGAAATGGGGGTAAGCGACACCGATCTTAATTTTTGCAGTCAGTTCATATTATTAGATCTCCATTCATATGACTCTCTTAGATGAATACCGACTCGGATTCACGGCGATCAGCCGTGAACTTTAAATAATAAAAAAACATCAAAATGAAGAAATACTCACGTAGTAGTAAAGCAGTATGGGGATAAAAAGAATGGATCATCTCGATTTTTTTATGCAAGAGTTATCAATTCAACCTAATTCAGACCTTCTGTAAACACTTTCCCTGACACAGTTCTCCAGTATTAAATATTTTTTTTCTTTCCAAGTGTACACGAATAATGAAAACACGAGCTTACGGTATAAAGGGAAGAGTTCAATACGGGATATGAGAAGAGATCGAGCAAAGAAACGGATGGGCAAACCCTCAGAACGTATTACACTAACTTCATTATTCACACATTAAAACTTTTTCTGATTATCTGTTCCAATTACTATGATTGGATATTGCCTCAGGTACACCTGGTAAGCATTCCATTATACACAACTTCTCAGGATCTTAAATTAATTTCGGAAAAACCTAAGCTGTCATTGTCGGCGTTGACATGAGGTGAAAATCCCTTAATTCGATGGAAAACGTCAACTTGCAGGCGAAATGGATTGGTTTTGAGAGGTGGGAGTCAACACAAGACATTTTCGAAACCATCATGGAATGATGCTTATCAATATTTATAGCTCTAATGAGTCAGTTATAAATGTTTCACGTGCCGTTTCATCCCGTAAGCCACGGTAAATAATTCAAGCTATTTTCGAATTCAGGAAATTTTGTGGCACGAGTCAACGTTGTGAGACGTCTCCTGGAAGATTGATCAGCCTCCACGTCGTCCATATCTATTTGTATTATTTCAAAGGTAGAACAGCGAAGCGACATATAGTATTTTCATTCTCGCGTGACAGCTCGGAAATAGTCTGGGGACTACCACGGGGTGGATGGGGGGTTGGGGGTGGCAAGCTCTGCGTTCCATTAAAACAAATAATAAATGCAACAATATAGGCGTTTCCCACGGAGCATATGCATATATACGTAATTTACCCTGAGATCCGTGGGTCTAATATGTCGCCAAGCGCCCCGATTCTTTAGCCAAGAGATGGCGTCAGGGGACTGTTTCACCCACCAAAGGAGAAATAGACAATACACAAGTGGAAAGGACAGTGGTTTAGAATTCATACATCATACAGGAAAGGAACAGTGCGTTTCGTGGCACGCATAGCCAGAAGATAGAGATGAGCCACATTGGCCAAATACACATTCAAACACGAAATCCCGCCAAACGGCGAATAAATACTCATATATACAGAAACAGATATAAGGAAAAGGGATAGGAACACATATAAAGGACGAACACAATAAAGGTGGGGAAGGCGGAATCGAACGGATCACAAGAGTAAAAATATAGTAGTATTACTGAGATAAAACGGTCGAAGGGCCTAAGACCCACGTGATCAAAAAAATGCTGAGATCATATAAGCGTGACATTTAATATCGTTTAATCTCATGAACTCGCTTTCCGAAGGGTGGAATAACACTTGGTAAATTTTTTACTCGATTACATATTGTTGCATTGAAATGCACATTAGCGGATGACTCCGTTAAAAGTTACTGTTGCGGCATTTCCCGCAGTTTCTTTGGAATTAGGAAGTACATTAGTACTGGCGTAAATCACCACCGATACCTCAATAGCTCTCTAATCGATTTCTTAAAATGAATATCTTAAGATAGACCCGGTCATACTTACGATCAATACCTCGAAAGAAAGTTTTATGGATTAAATTGAACTTGTTGAATCTGAATAAGATTTGAAAGCTGTCTCACCGTTCGCTAATAGAAATAAATCATATATTTCGAAAAATTCAGTCTTAGAGGGACTATATTTATTCTTAGACAAATTTGCGAGCAAATCCCTGGACCAGTGAGACCAAACCTTAGCTAACCTACCACCACGGATTATCCAGATACTAGTTATTTTTTTTAGTTTACCAAACACCCATTAAACCGAATAAACTTATTTTAACCCAATTGCTTCAATTCAGTTATTACTGATTCAAGTCTTACGTAGTCCCTCACGTGCAAAGTTGTCTTCAAGTAGACGGGCATGGGCTCTCCACCCCACAACCCCGCCGAAAGTAGTAGACCCTGGTTCCTCTCGCCCCTGGCCCCCTGACGACGACTGATCTAAGCGGGGGAAGCGGGTCTCCTTCCTCGATTTCTCCTTTCTCCCACCCAGCAAAAACACCGCCGAGTCCGAAACTTCGGTGAGAGTGAAAGCGGGGGTTAAGAGAGGTGTGCGGGTTAGAGAGAGGGAGAAGAGAAGCGGTATGGATAGCCAGGCCCACCTAGGGCCGTCCCGGGATCCGTACGCTCGCTCCTTTTACCCCTCGAGGGTCTACTGATTAAGGTCCAACACGCAGGAATGATTGAAGGAATTAAAGGGATTTCCAACTACTAGCCTTGGCCAATCTTCCCCAAAAGTCGAGAGGGCGCAAGCCCATCCATCCCGGAAACCCTTCGGGTGTGGTGCGGAGGTGAGAGAGGGCCGGCGGCAGCCCCAGAGGGGAAAGGCCCTTGTTTCGAACTAGAAAGATTCAAATCCCCTCCGACAGCATTTCGCCCGGGGACGTATTTCTACGATCGACCCTCTGGGTCCATGTTTCTGGAGCGAGCGAGCCCTTGGAACACATTTCAGAAGGGTTGGTTAACCTCGGAGAGTCATTCTATACACCTTAGCAACTTATGCTTTCCTCCAGTGCGACGAGGACATCAATGTCACCTCAGTAGGTTTCATTAATTAATATACTCTTCGACAAGGCACCCTTGAAAACGACCGCTTGGGAGAGAGGGACCGGCGACCAGGTGTGGAATATCAGAATTAATACACGCAAGAAACTATACGGCAATATGTTGCTTAAATTTGAGTTATTTAAAGGCAAAAAATTAATCAAAATTTGGAAATCATTTTTATAACAGCTTAAATGACCAGCGGTATCTAAATTATAATTTAGATCCCTTGATTCTACATTTAATCTGTCTCATCATGTTGTCTTGGTATCCACTAACGAAGAACAATTGAACTATCAACTTCCCTTTACGCTGTTGATTCGGCATGAGAGGTAGGTATCCAATAGGGAGGATTCTTAACTGATAAGACACCTATGCACAACTTTATGCTTCGGCAGATAAATTCGCTTTCGTCACATTTATTGAAAAAGAATACGCATACGGATTCGATGATGAAAATAGTGAAGGCTAATTCAGTGTGGTTGCTGGCTATTTTCCTTAGCGTTTCCGTGGCTTAGTCATGCGACTCCCAATATGTCGTAGACTTTAATCATAGAGGACCCTTCGATAGATCTACTGCATTTGAAACGCGATGGAAATGGAATCGAGCAAGACTATACGAGGCATGCATGAATGCATCCTCCGAATTACCCAAGATGCATCCAGGATGTTCCAAGACATTCGCCTAAGGAAATAGGGACAATGTGCATACTCGCCCGAAGGAGAGACACAATGATACTTGATTGGTTCTCCTTTAATTTTAACCAGTTTTCAACTGTCTACAACATGACCAATTGCCGCATGAGAATGAAGCAAAGACAATCACCACCCCTTGTTTCGAACAAGAAAGATTAAATTCCAACAGTGTGGGCAGTTTGAATTTTGTAAGCGAAAATCCCTGCTGCCACAAACGTCTCGTGCTATGTGGTCAATGGGCTGGTCTGATGACATAATTTAATAATTTTCGGATATGTAAACTCCCATTACATATGCCTAAGTTTATATTTGAATTAGTCAATGAGTGCAGTTGAGTGAGATATAATAAGATTGGTCCCCATGTTTTGATGAATAAAAACTGTGCAGCCACTCTCAAAATTACTTCCATCGACAACTTTCGAGGGTACTTGATATGAAATTCATTAGGTCACTCATCAATAAGTAATTAATTTTCCACATTAGGTCGGTGACATTCCTTCATGATAGGAGCACAGGAGTTATGAGTAAATACACTTCTCTGTGATTCTTCTCTCCCCATAGACAGCAATCTTGTCGTGACACTCAAGGGCAAACAAGAAGAAGAGAAGGTGAAACGAAATATGCAGTAGTTAGGGACAACCGAACACCTTACATTTATCATATAAAGTGCTTAAAATGAAATTTACTATTAGTTAAAAATAAATTTAATAGAGAAATACATTGCGTATACTTTTTCAGCATCTTCCAAAAAACCCGTTTGTGCAAACACAAGAACAGTTATTTTCGGCTGGGAAAAATTACAAAACAATTAATTACAATGGGATTCGCCAGCTTTTTTTTCGAAGATACCAATTTTAAAACATTGACCACGATGGACTTCAAACAATGGGATATGCCTTCATTTAAATGCTTCCTACCGGGATAATTAGACGATTCAGACGCAGTGAAAAATGTCCATTTTAAACGTATGACTTAATTCAGACCGAGGGATGCATTATCACGCAAAATGTTTAATCAAGGTAATAAACGACATATTTATTCCCAGATATTTACCCAGAAATTCACAATATCTATGAATGTAGCGCAAATGTTTATTGAGTTTCCGGGGCGAGTCCGGCAATTTTTCTTGAGAACTAAATACTGAAAAAAGAATTTTATAGTTTGCAAAAAATGTAATGCAAAAATTAATTTTTTAAATGCATTTGAATGCATGATATTATATGGTACAAGATTATAAAATACCGTCTTTGCATTGTTTTTCGATATTCACTATATCCATAATAGTTTGTTTCATTATGAAAGAGTGATGCCACAGCTTTACGGTAACCCTAATTGGAACCAGAATCCTTTCGCTGCATCGCAAGGCCACCATTCCACCGGGATCGGAGCAGAGAAAATATTTTTTTGACTAGACAAGAAACCCTTTACAACTTTCATAAGGGCATCTGCAATATTTTCTGTGGTTATAAAATGAGAATTGAAAATAATTCATTTTATCTAGACTATTTTTGTCCCTGACATGGATAGTTATCGTCTCTTAACTAACATTCTATGTCCGGAAAGTTTCTTGAAAAAATGCAAAACCTAAATCAAAGAAGTGAATAAAAAATATCAACGACGGATACCAGTAATTTAAACTCAGGATATCGGGATCTTATTCGGTAATTTAAATATAATTAAAATGGGTAACATTATTTGAAAAATTTTAATTTACGCTAACATTCGTATAGTTCCAAATACGTAAAAGGAATGAGACAAACGAATTCAGATAGTCAAGGAAATTTTACCTATTATTTCGAACATCCCGAAGTTTTCCCTTCTTACAAACTCTTATGCAAAATGATTGTTCAATAACATCATGAATACGCTGCCACTACCTAAAGTGGCGTTCTTAAGACTATTAGCATTACGATCACAATAAAATGGTTAATGCCAACCCTGTCACCCTAGAATATAATGACTTTTTCCACGAAGAAAATTAATTAACACGTTGGAATATTCTATAAAATTTATTTTTATCAAGCCTCAATTCTAAAATCACCCCTAAGATCCCCTCAACTATCACCCCCTCCCTCTGGCTATTACCAAATTTCATTTTTATTCCACTATCCTTCTCCCAGGCTCTTAAACTAAGCAGAAGATTTTAGTTTTGTTGAGTCAATGCATCTGCCCGAGATTGCGACAAGGAAAATTAAGCCCGTGGGATAATATCAAGTTTTCACATATTGATTTTTTTTAATCTTTGGACGAATCGACATACGATCACTGTTCCCAAGTTTTTTGTTTTAACTCGACTTTATTATTGACGCATGGTTGATAAAAAAATGCTCTTTCTAAATTGGAGGGTGTATTCTTTATTTTCCCTTCATATCTTGGTCCATCGTCAAAGAGGAAAAACTCCCAAATCTTCCAAAAAAACACTTCCCGAGATGACGGTAATAAAGTCGCGAGCATATTATGGTGCGGGGGCTAACGTACTGGCTTCCCACCCTGAGGGCGCGGGTTCAAATCCCGGTGGTGTTGAATATTTTTTAGAGGTATCTCGATCCCAACTTGAGGTGCTTTGTGGAGGGCAATTTGAGTGAGTACGCCGTCCGTCGGATGGGACGTTAAACTGCGGACCCCTTGGCGCCTTTCGTAAAGAGTAGGCTAATGCCGACGCCGGGTTTCCCTCCACCCTTCATCCTTTCCTGTCCATCCCCTATGGAGCAAATGACCTCAGCTGTCGGTCGCCTCCCCTAAAAACTACTACTACTACTGCGAGCATACTATATTATAAAACTGACTTCAAACTTATATCACATTTCATTTAGCAACCACTTACTCGATACGAACTTGCGATCAATTCATGAAAAGGATAGCGATGTGATCGATAGATAATTTTGGTGAAAACAAATAAAAGAAAAAATGAATAATATCAAGCTGACTGATGTTGAGTAATGCGGATGGACCACATTCAAATAAATAGGAGTATACACCACGGTATCTTCTTTCCCACAATGACACATTTCCTGAAGTCCTTTGTCGCTCGGGTTGAATTAATTTTTCTTGAAAATCTACTTTGACCAGTACGTTACTTTATTCGTACTATTTTGTCTTTTATGAACATAGATAAGGACAACATTAAACAACTGACAGTGACTTGCTTCATTCCGGACAAGGACATATATTAAAAGTTTTTGTTTGTGACCCTGCAAATGATGAAGTAGTCTCAAAATCATCTCCTTCGACAATTTATTGCTATATAAATAGTATTTTTTTAGGAATTCCTTCCCTCCCGCGGTGATATACATTTGGCATTCGCCCACGTAAGAAGAGTGAACCAGCCTCGGCAAAAGGAATTGCTCTTATGACCACTTTCAAAGGGGACGAAGAGCAATAAAAATCAGCACATGAACGACGTTTTCCTAATTTTTCGCGCGGGTTACGGTAAAAGATGACAAGAATAAAAAAATGTGATCCTTTATCCATATATATTGGCTCGACTCCAATGCTAATGCCTCAAGTCCTTAATATTTGAAAAGATAAATAAAATGATTGTCACAGTAATTCGTATTAGATTTTTTATACCAGCCTCCATATATATTTCCCAGATCTCCCGATTTTTTTAATGTTTTTATTTTGGGTGGCACCGCAGTCACACTTGGAAATAAATGATCGAAACAATCACTTCCGGTGCGATGATTTTGATCAAACTAATTTTGATCCACCCAGTGCATCTGCTTTTAATGAAAATATGTGCAACGTTCCCCTGCGTATGCATTCCCCACTCCAACACGTCAAGAGACGCTTTTCAGCTCTCGCGCCTGTAGCATATATGTATATGCATTTTGAGAACCTTGACCTTCTCCACAGTAATTATCGTTGCTCCTTTGTATACATCTAATGTGTGACGAACGCGTAATGTATTTTCAGTTCGTCATTTCATATTCATTAAACAAAAGAATACACCGATGAAATTCTTTTAAATATTTCTAGACAAATCATCCACTAATCTTTCCACATTCTCCAAATGGATAATTTTTTTAGAAGTTGCTATTTCAGAAAACGACTACATGATATGAGATTTTGCTGTTGGCAAATTTTCATTGCAAATTTAAAAAAATTGTAAACTATCTCAATTTTTCAATACTCTCCAAATTTATAAATCTGAGAGGGGGGGAACTGGTATCCCCGCGAGGTGAAATGGACGATTGAGTTTCGAGATTCGTACCGCGGAAAAGAAAGAATTGTGCTCACAAGTAAATGCAACGCTCAATTCGCAAACATATAAAAAAAAACAAAATTATATGAAATTAGGGATAAGACTCCAACTAACAAACTTAAAAATAGCTCGAAAACTCATGTCTATAGTGTTTCACCTCAAAGAAGACTGCGCCACTCGGGCTAAGATTAAACTGCAATGAACTAAAATTGGTTCTGGCCCCAAAGGGGAAGCCTTTATTTTCAAGTTAACCTTGAATTTTGCAAGAGAATGGGGTTAGTTGAAGACTCATTCCCTTTAAATGATTGCGGTAACTTCCCTCAGAAAATTTAATCCGCGCAAACTTTTGCGTCGACATTCGATGACGGCCCAAGAAATACAACACGAGACTCACTTTTAATGTCCAATCGCAAAGCAGAGATATGGAGGAACTAAACAGTTGGTTACACTACAATAAAGTGTTATTTCGAAGAGGGCATTTCTCCTAAGTCTCAAACCGAAATGGAATTTAAACGTACATATTAAAAGATATCGAGAAGTTTGGCCAGGAAACAAGCATTTTATGATGTCACTTTAACAAAAAAAATATTTCACCGAATAATTCTTATCGAGAAATCTTAAAGAACCAAAATAAATGTTTCCCCATTTCTTCGAAGTGCTTTCTTAAAACTCTTAACCGAGGAGAAACAATGACATGAATAGTCAAGAAAATATTACTTGTGTAAGCTACTAGCACACCACCTTGTTATCTGATAAAGAGCACTCTATAACTGGTAATCATGTTGGTGCAGTGGCTTCCCAGCACAAGGGACCGAGTTTGAACCCCGTCGGTGGCAGGAATGTTCAGCGCCATCCCAATCCTGACTATGGTGCCATCTTAGGAGCACCTAAAATTGAATACGCCGTCCGTCGGGTGATTCGTTTAATTGTGCGTGCTCCCTCGGCACCTTCCGTTAAGGGTAGGCTAATGCTGACGCCTTACTTCTCTCCGCCTTTCCACCCCAGTTCCCTGGACACCCTCTCTACCAAATCAACAACCTAATCCTATTGGATAAAATGACTTAAAATTCCAGCCGCCAGGCATAATCAGTAGGTTCCACTACTACCCCGCTACAATTTCCAGGTCTTTCTCTGCTTTCCAACACTCAGTTTTTAAATTTCCTGACTGTTTAACACATATCCTCTGTCTTATCCTACGGAACACGTAACCGCTTGCTCGGGTATGCTCAAGATCCTTTACTGCCACCAGTGAAATCACTTTAGAACTCTTTTCCGCTCTCCTTCGCTGGCGGATGGATGACAAATGAACACGGGGGATGATTCCAATCAAGTCCCTTCAACTTCTCCTGCCTCTGACTCACCCCTTCAAACCGCACGCTACAATGCTGCTCCTTGCGCAATGTTTCGAAAACATCTGAGTTTCGCAATTTTCCCGTTCTTTTTATTTCCCCGTTCATTTTTAGACCAAAACCTTGCTCTAATGGAAAAACTTGGCTCGCGGCCGAAGACTGTACGTTGCTCCGTAGCACACTTGTAGGGTTTCCCTTCGGGGATTCCCTCCATACTAAAACTCCGAAAGACCAACAGAACAACAAATCCCCATTTATAATTTTCTATTCAGTATTTTAACCTGACATTTAATGTTTAATTCAACAAGGCAGCTCGTATATATGTTTATATAAAAGCTAACGTGTTTAATTAAAAATTAAGCGAGTGAATAAACTATCGAATAGAAAATTATGAATTGGGATTTGTTGTAAAAATATTCGTGCATACAAACTGCCGTGTTTTATTAAACCTTATGCGAGGACCGTACTACGCATTACGTATATACACACACACAACACACACACACACACAAGAGCATATATACATATATGCACTAGCACTAGCGAACAAAAACACAGAAACACAAAAACTAACACGTTTTCGATGGTTAAGCCACCATTCTCAACGGAGAGAAGGAATGAAGAGTTCCCGGGTAAGCCTCTCTGGGCACCCTAAGCCTACTCAAGCTATGTGATTTTTCGGGTGCCAGATCTTCCTGGGAAACCATAACCGGTACGGGGAAAATCACTGCCCCCTACCCTGATGAGTGAATTTCATACGCCGCATAGGGCTTAGTACTGGGTGAACTCTACCATCACCTACCAAAACAGACTTTCGGGTTGATTACTGTGTTAAAAGGTTTATATAAATAAATAAATATACACATGTATATACTATTAATGAGTTTGACCTTAAAAAGGCCTCAGAGGAGACCGGAAGCGTATGGGCTGGCCTCTCTCTCGTATTAAGACGACCCGCCAAGGCAATCTCAGAACATTCTGAGATCCACGAACCCTTTGGCGCCCCCAGGCAACTTTCTTCATCTTTCCCCTACTTGCTAACTGCCCCCTAAGTAAAACATATCTGCTTATCAGATCTGGTCGCCACATCCCCTCCCATGAACGGGTACTACTTTCCGGATGATCCTCGTATGTGAGTGTCCTTTCTTTGTCTTTCTATGGTTTAAAAATCTACATCTGTTTTTTTTATATATTAGTGCGTCGCCGAAGAGCGTTCCATTTCGAAGATATTTTTATATATATAAAAATATCGTATACTACCTTGATCAAAAATTTCCCGGAATTTATTCAGAAAATTAAAAATACAAGTTTATTCATCTAAATCTATATTGTCCCCTTCAAAGTAATCCCCATCGACTGCAACACACTTATGCCAGCGCTTGATCCAATCCTCGAAACATTTTTTATATTCGGTTTTCGGTATGTCCATCAGTGCTTCCTGCGATTTTTCCATTACTTCCTCTCGGCTGCTAAAACGCGTTCCCCGTAATGGTTTTTTAACTCGATTGAACAGAAAGAAGTCACAGGGAGCCAAATCAGGTGAATTCGGTGGCTGTTGGATGGTATTTGTTGCATTTTTCGTGAAAAAATTACGAATAATGATAGCACTGTGCGACGGTGCGTTATCATGGTGCAAAATCCACGAGTTTTCTGCCCACATTTCTGGTCTCTTTCGGCGAATTGCTTCACGCTTCACGTCTCATAACGCCCAAATAATACTCTTTGTTTACTGTCTGGCCTTCTGGCAAAAATTCATGATGCACTACACCGTTGTAATCCATGAAAACCGTCAGCATTGCCTTCTTTTTTGACTGAAAACGACGTGGTTTTTTTGGTCTCGGCTCATTTGGTGAACGCCATTCACTTGCCTGATGTCTGGATTGCGTGTCGTACTCATAAACCCACGTCTCGTCTCCAGTAATGATCCTTTTGATGAATGTGGGATCGGATTCAGCCTCGCAAATCATGTCTTTTGCGACGTCAACACGGTCTCTTTTTTGCATGAAATTGAGGTCTTTTGGCACCAACTTTGCTGCTACACGACGGAAACCCAAATCATTAACCACAATGGCTTGGGCGGATCCATAGGCAATGTTCAAGTCCTCCGCTATTTCTCTGATGGTTAATTTGCGGTTATTGACCAACATTTCTTTTACTTTATCAATTTTTTCACCGACTTTCGATGTCGATGGTCTGCCACTGCGTTCATCATCTTCGATTGACTCACGACCACTTCTGAACCGCTCGTGCCACTGGTAAACGACCGTTTTTTTTAGAGAATCGTTGCCGAAACACTTTTCCAACATTTCCAACGTCCGTGCGCCACTAAATCCGTTTTTTACGCAAAATTTAATACAAGTTCGTTGTTGCAAATTTAAATCCATTTCTGAAATTGTAAAAAATCGCCAACACACACAGAGATAGATGTACTCTTGGCTACGTAACTTTTGCAAATGTCAAGTTATGACACTAAGATTTAAAGGGAATATCAACAACAGATGTACCAATTTAACAAAAAAAACAGAACTCAAATCGGAACCATGGGAGCGCCACACGGTGGTTATTCCGGGAACTTTTTGATCAAGGTAGTATATAACATTAGGACACTAGAACCTATACAGAGACTCCACTTAGTACCCAATTAATCGATGATATTTTGGTGAACACTTGGATGGAATTTATTACATCGAATATTAGGAAAAAGTAAATTCATCGTCACCCCATACACCATATTCCCTCTGTATCCTTCAAAAGGCCCACGAAAATATCTTAAAATCCAACAACCTACTGTCAGACACTCTTTTCAGTTTCCTCAATTGACCATCGCCCGGCGACAGCGCCCTTTATAAGGCATGTGTCCTCTCATTCATGTCGCTCCCTCCCATCCATGTCCCTCACACCCTCACGTCACCAGTACAAGCCGCTGGCACACCGACCGTCTCCGCAAAAATGTCATCAAACGTTAGTGAACGCACAACGCGTTCCCTGCGCAAAAACTATCACCGCTTTTCAACAAAACCTTTACCCCCGTCCATCATCTCTGTTCCCGTGCTTTCTGCTTCCCAAAACCTACTTCCGATAATTGCTTCTCTCTTTCCACTCAAGAATCCCCCTGATTTCGCAAAGACATGGATATAAGGACCCGTGAGTCCGCATATATCTCGGCCTTCCAGTCCTTCCAACCCCCAGGGCTCCACAAACTTCACCAAATCTGCCCTTTATTCCACTGCAGCTGCTTTACTGCTCAGTCAACCTATTTCCTATGCCTTTCAGTTTTCTTCGGCTGACAAAGGCGAAGGGTTACCGCCGCCAAAGGCCGCGGGATTGTTCTCTCCTACCTTTCTATGTACAATATATATATGAACTACATTATATATACATATATATATATATATTATTTACCATTATATATAGTCTATACATATATATAGCATTCATGTACATATGATTGAACTCTATCATCACCTATCAAATCGACCTTTGGATTGATAACTTTGTCCATGGTATTGTGCACAGGCACACACACACATATATATGTGTATATGTATATATATATATATATACATATATGTATATATATATAGTCGTATGCATGTATTAGAATCAGGAACAGAGCGGTTAAACGAGAAGACGATGACGATAAAAATTTACGCCATAAAGAAAAGATACGATATAAACTGGACTTGATAAGCCGACGAATGTGCTTAAGCGTCTCTTGATGACAAAAAATGAATTTTTAAAGTCCTTTGATGAGGTTTAATCCATACAGTGGAGTAAAAAAATCATGAATGAGACGTTTCTCCCCGGAAGTGTTAGAAATTCAAAGGTTGACATTTAAATTAATTACATCACGGCGTAACCATAATAGAAACGACAGCAGAAAAACAAAAGTCATCGACCAATATTAAGTGGTCATAATAATTTGGAAAGCATGATAGCTGATCAAAATCGTCCATATTTTAGCGAACCTCATTCTCTTTGAAGCTACATGGTACCCTTAAACCCACTGCCACGCTGCATGGCATGGGGCGATTCTACACCAAGTATGAAACATTCACGTCGAATTATACATATTAAAACAGTAGTATTTAATCTAGGTGATGTTTACAGTATATTGAGCGGAATTTAACTACTGGATTATTAAAAGAGGAAGGAATAACATTTTATTGAATCATTAATTTCATCGCCCGTTTGGTTATAACAATCACATTTTACTGCAAGGAGAATAATTATAATAATACACCGGTGATCACGAGCGGCAAAACTAGGGTAAGAGGTTCAGGGCATGAGGCGAATGCAATTAGGGCATGATAGGTTGACGAAATTGGGACATGAGAAGCGGGACTCGTGCATGCGATCGAAGTAAGTCGTCGAGTGAATTGCTCACCAAACCAAACGAACCGGCTGACAGCAATATCTTTTTATCTTTGCCATGCACTTTCCGCATTAGCACCAGCGTATTCATAAACTGTATGCAGATATTTAACCCCCACTTCATATAAGTGCATTAGTGCTGTATTTCATCACTTTTCACTTATTTAATTGTTTTGATTTTCATTGCATATAAAAGAGTACAGTGCCAGCGTATGACTTAGAAGTTATTTCAGGGTGTTAGGAAAGTAGCAGTTGGCTAGGCTACCGAGATTACCTCACGACCAAGAGATTACTCAAAATCAACATAGCTGAAAGGGGTCATGCGATATAAACCAGCACTCGTCAATGGAAGTATACTGCATGCGACTAACGTTCTGTTATGACACAAGAAATCCAGAATTTCGTCCTCGGTGGCTTCTCAACACGACCAAACGGCGGCAATTTACATTAATCTCTTCTGGCCGATGCTTTTAGGATCACTTAATAGAACCCTTAGAAAACCCTGATTTTTTCTTTCGGTGAGGCCACCGTATTTTTTTCTCTTTTTCGGCCTGAGAACATTTCCTTCCGTTCGAATTACATCCAAGTCGATATGTTGCGTTGCCGATGAGGGAGCATGGAGAGCCGTAATTGATTTCGGCAAATGAGTATTTTTTACGCAAACCATCCCGTAAAGGGGACCACTTCATCAATATCTTTCGGCAACTATTTGCGAATCCCAACGATGCGCAATTCATTTGTCACAAGAAACTTAATTTCGCGTGAAGATTCCATTACGAATGTAACCCCCCCCCCTGATACGGCGATCAGAGGCATTTATACGTCACACACAGTTCAATTAAAGATGAAAAACAAAACGATAAAAACACTTAAATGCTACGCGTGTATTTACATAAGTTAAAAGCCATCGCAGAGATGAACAGTCGATCGTTCAAAATTCCCCGAAATAAAATGCATAAAAACATAAAAATAACATGTACACTCTCAGATATTAATATTAACGTGAGCTCCGCTGTAAATGGATTGGGGCTCTAAATTAAAGGGGAGCATGCTTCAAATAGAAATGTTCAAGGAAATATGTCTACCGCAATGCTTCAAACCGATGCAATGAGCATCATTTAATGTTAAAGATGATATGTTACAACCCGCTAATCGAAGGTAATCGCAGTTCATCACGAATATAAACTGGTAATAAATCATTTACATCGTACTACACCTAAGTTATTAATCGATTAAACTTCACTTGGCTTCTGCCCAGTTTTAACCAAGAAAAATTACAACTGATGGTGGATAAGAATGAGCTTTTGAGCGAATTCAGTGCTTAATAATGGTTAAGCACGAAACAGATTTCGTGATGACCATAAATTCCGAGGTGGAGAGAAATAGGAGGTGGAGAGGAACTGCAGCTCCTTCTTCCTTCTCTTCCTTGAGAAAGATGGCTTGTACCTCCGAAAATTCAAAAGCGTGTGAGTTTCTTTTCTTTTTTGTGTGTTTTTTGTCTTGCTCGTTCGTGCTAACTTCATATTCATTATTATTCACATCCATATATATATGTATATATTTATACATATATATATATGTATATATATACATATATATATATATATATATATATATATATATATATATATATATATATATATATATATATGAGTATATATATATACATATATATATATGAGTATATATATAAACATATATATGAGTATATATATATATATATATATATATAAATGCGGGTCGCGGTAGTCCAGTGGGTAGAGCGTTGGACTGCTGACCGGAGGGTCCCGGGTTCGATTCCCGGGCAAGACACTCGGGGCACCTGCAGCTCCACCCAAGATTGGTGATTTTTCGGGTACCAGATCTTCCTGGGAAACCATAACCGGCAAAGGGAAAGGAGCTGGCCCCCCTACCCTGATGTGTGAATTTACACACGCCGTATAGGGCTTAGTACTGGGTGAACTAACTCTACCATCACCTACCAAACCGACCTTCAGGTTGATTACTGTGTTTATGGTTTTATGGTTTTTATACATATATATGTTTATATATATATATATATATATATATATGGATAGAAGTTACTTCTCTATTTTCCGATGAAGACGGCGCAGATATCCGTCGAAATTATCAAGAAATAACGTGTGAGTGATCTTTTTTTGTGTTTCTATATTGTTTGTTACTATCTAATGTACTATATATATGTATATATATATATATATATATATATAATATTTTTTTTAAGGGAGAGAGAAAGTATGTAGAGCTAAACAACGAGTTATTGTAATGTATAATACGGGGTTTGTTGGCATTTTGTACCACGTTAGTCAGGGTTTAGTGGCATTGTAATGTGCACTGTCGGGGTTCATCAAAAACCTACCGTAAACCGGCAGATTACTTCACAAAATCGGGGGTGTCCGGGCTTGCTATCGACTCGCATTCTGCTGAAACGGAACATTTTGGTACAGAGACGTGTGCTACTCGCAGCGTCGATCTCCTCGACCCGCCAGTGGCGGGCGCCGTAGTTCAGTCGGCTTCCGACCACCGACCCTCCCCTTGGACGGCGTGCGAAGTGGTGGGGGAGAGAGGAGGAGGGAAAAGGGACGAGGGAGGGAGACCTGTTGCGTGTTCTATTTTGGCATCCTGCTCTGCTGGAAGGGGGGGGGGGGAGAAGAGGTGAGACGCCAGTGTGAGGGGCGAGGTGGGGGAAGGGAGTCGCAGAGGTTGTGGAGGGGGCAACAGAGGAAGAGAGGGACGGGAGGGGAATTTCCACGTGTTCCGCTCGCGTATGTATTCGCTGGCATGTGCGATCCTGGAGCGCAAGCACGGAAATGTTGAGGGGTGGAGGGAAATAAACGCACAAAAGCGAGGAAGGGCTTGGTGCACCGTTGGTCCCTGGCCACGCGCTGTTTCGCTCATTCTCCTCGCGTGAGGTGCGACCTTTCCCACTTCGTGCGACGCCAACGGTGCTGCTAGGAATTAATTCATAATTTCTGAAGGTAATTACCACCAACGAGGTGATTAAAACTAGTGTGATTTTTCTCACGGAGGAATAAGGTACGAAGATTTCAATAAAACTCCCGTAGCTGCTGAACATAAATCGTTTTATGGCCATCCAAAGTTGTAGCGGACGGATGGGTGGGTATACTCGTAGAATTTAGTGGGAGGATCATAAAAGTTTTATAACGGTCGTCACATACAACTATCGCTACGATCGACGGAAAATTAAAGGAAACGAAAGGAAATGAGGAATTATGGAATGAAATCTGGTTGAGTGTGAGAGAACAGTGGAGGAAAACCTTCGTCATGATTCATTCCTTCCCAAAATCCGTCCAAAAGAGAAGGTGGTTTACTCCCGCCCAAGGTGCGGACGCTACTCGGGCAATTTCGAATACTTTCGCATATCTATCTGTAAGGGGTCAAAAAGGCCGAATTCCAAACAAACAAGTGAAATAAAGAAAAATAGGATACATAATGCGATATCCGCGATGTGTAAAAATTGCATTTTTACCGCATAACTATCATCGCATCATTTTCCCTAAATGTCTGCCAGTGGTGATAATAATACTGGTATTTTTCGCTGAAATTGATTTCATTTTGACCTCTCCTCCGAGGACAGATGAACACCCGATGAATACATTCCGGGTGCATGTATCCTCATGCTAATCCACCACCGTTCAACACTATACTTTATTTGCACCAAACACCAAGTAAAATTGTGATATATCAGCGAAGATAATAGTTTTAAGAATTATGAGTAACGAACTCCATTGCCAGCGATGATTTGAAACCATAACAAGATCTCTTGTAGCTGGATGTGAGCATCATATTTCTTAATTACGCAAATAGTTCGTTGAATTCTCAGCACCCTAATATTTGGCTTACGCGTGGAAGCCTTCGAAAGGTTAGGGGGCCCTTCCGACATCACTCATTTCACCGTGCCGTTGGTACACCCTAAACTCTGGTGTATTGATTCGATTAATTACTCCCAACGAATCGACTATTCCCTGAATCCACCTTTAATAATGGTTACCCCGAAGTAAGCGATGGATTTTTTTTTTACTTTTCTTCCATGCATTATTGATGGATTTTCTACTGTTTCAACGACAACTATTTATATCAGTACAAATTTACCATGCGAGCCATCATCAATCCTTCGATCGGAAGATTGGCTGACTTCAGCCTTCCATTCTTCTATAACCGATATCATTTCTTTAATGCTCTCGTTAAAGAACACCGGTAGACGGAGGGACAAGATACGGATTTCGGAGCTGAGTCTATAATTAGTATTGCTTCGATTCACTTTTGCAACAAAATGAAATTTTTTCCATCCTCTACCACACACGCACGCGGTGGCTTACAGTGCACTAAAATAACTATAAAAAACAAAACTTTGCGGTACTACATCCTTCTTTTTTTGGTCTACTGTATATAATTGTCCCCTAAACTTCTTCGTGGAATCCTTTTACCAATCCGTATTACATTATTTACAAATTCTCTGTGCCTAAAGGTGTGTCCAATCCATCTGAGCGACAACCGAATGAGTATATCCTTTATTATTAATTATGCATTAAAGATTCAATGAAGACATATAAACAAATAAAAATGACATATTTTTACGTTTCCTCGGTAAGGCCGAAATGAAGATAAGGAAATTGATTTACGTATTTCCTCGTTCGGTAAAGGCAGCCGAAACGTAAAATTAGATACAATGCAACGATTTCAACTTAAATACGTGCGAGCGTCCTTTTTATTTACCTGTAAGGGTTAACATCCCGGGTGTATCATACATTCCCGTGAACCTCACTTATCCCTTGTGCTCGTCCGTATATGCTAATGACGATGCTAATGTCCAATGGTGATGTATACCTCAAAGGGCATTGCCTCCGAGGAAGTTTTAGTAATTATTGCAATTATTTTTTGAGCGAATGATATAGGCATTAAGGGGAGGCAGAGAGCAGAAGGAGAGGGTTTATGTGTGGGCAGGGGCAGTGAGAGCTGCAATGCAGGGTGAGAGGGAGGGGATGTTTCCATTGGCATTTGCCAGGACGTTTGTTTTCCGAGGGTCGAGAGCACGGGAGTCGACGAGGCGAGGGGACGAGCGACCTCTTCCTTCCCCGGGATATATTTCTTTTCTCGCCCCGCATTCATCATCCATCCCAGTGCAGAGGCAGTATACACCACCAACCCCCATTTCCTCTCCTCCTCCCTCCCAAACACTGTTCCATCCTTCTTCATCCTTTACCCTCTCCCTATCTCCTCCCCCACTCTCCTTACCCCTAGACCTCCACGTCCCAACGGAACAGATGAAAAACCATACGCGGAAACCTGCTCTCTCGTTCACTTCTTCCTTCGAAGGTAAGCTATTTAAAGAACAGGACTCCTAAACTGGAGGAGAGGCAACGGTTGACTAAAAAAACATGCCCTTTCAAGATTAATTACCACGTTATTTTCTGTTCTGTGTTTTTTTGGATTGGCCTGTTCCCGTGAGCTATTGGTGAGGTTTAAAGCAGAGAAAACTCGCGTGCAATAAAGGCAATATTATTATCATTACTGCCACGATGAGTACGACAGCTTAGGAATGCCGCAGATGTGAATTGTTTGAAGTCCCTGTGGTGATTCACATCGATGGAGGAAGTTGCTGACGGACAGATCGTATCGTCAAGCTGTGGCAAGAGGTGTGTTTTTCGTGTTTTTGTTCCAATTGACATTGAAATTTTTACCATTTGCCTCCGATCGAGTTTTCGTGAGCAAATGAAAAAGTTTGATATTCCACCTGAATTCCGTGTCTGATAATTTTTCATTGGTTCAATTGTTTCACCAATTGTATGGACTGCTTTGCTTTGCATTTGTAGAAGATTTTTACGCATTGCTTCGTATGGATAAATTTTATTAGTTGAATTTAATTACTTTCCGTAAACGCAACATTTGAAAATAAAATTAGCGCTACTGAAACCGTAAACACAAATCCGTGAATATACTCAATTGATTGACACAAAGTTTTCGAAAACAAATGATAATATTGCATTGTTACGAACAAAAGGTCTCACTGTACTCCCTTATCAATTTTATAGACATCCGGGACGATTAAAATTGAAGATAGGACGCGCATACGACAACTAAACCTACATAGGAAATTAATTTCGAAATTAAATGATCAATCCTTACAATTGGTGGAAATATTGATCATTTCTCAGGCATATAATTCAATGGCAACTGGTACTAACTTTGCATAGCGTTCCGAAGTTTCCCACCCTAATTATGTGCATTGAATATTCATAATTTGTTTTCCTTTTGCTCAAAGTTGAAAAAACACCACTTCTGTTGACAAACCATGGAGATGAATAGCGATGACATTTCGCTTCTTAGAGATATCGCTGATGACAGCGAGCGGAAAAATTGGTTATACTTCGATGGACAAATAAATGTATCAGTAAGTAGCGAATCCCCTCTAACATTATTCCAGAAAATTTACTCAGATTGAAGGTAACTTAAACTAAAAAAATAAAGTACACAAGCATTAATTGATGACATCTTATAAAATAAATAAGAGCTAGGGCTTGTATCGGGATTTGGTGGGATGGATCCCCACCACGAATACTTGAGTTCCACCCTAGGCGGTGGCAGTACTTGGTGAAATTATCTCGATTCCTACTTGGGGTTGAAATGTGGAGAGCACTGCAAGTGAAGTACGCCTTCCTTTAGGTGGGACGTTTAATCGTGGGCCACTTGGCGTCTTTAGTTTAGTTTCTCTCCACCTTTTCCTCATTCCCTGATAATCCTACTCCAAACCATGTTACCTACCAATCCCTAATGGCGCACGTGACCTCAGCTATCAGTTACCTCCCCTAACATCTACTGCTAGTTCCTTAAAAAGTAAAAATACCCTTATTTTTTCCAAAAATATGAATTATTTTTTTAATAACTTAGACGAAATTATTTTCTTAAAGAATTTGAAGGAAATAGGTCCTTTTAAGAACAGAGTTCGAAGAAAAACTTTTGAGCGGAACTAATGATTACTAGTGCCAAACTCTCCTGTCCAATAAAACGTAACGATTATTATATAATAATCGGGTCATTTCTGTAAGGTTTTTTTTACTTCAATGCTTTGCTTAGGCCTCCATCTTCTTCAAAAACTTACATATCTGAGCAATAAAGGGAATGAAATACAATGATATTCACCCCAAGTGAAATATTACGTCCTGACTAATGAAAACGTCACAGGGTCATATAACGGCATCAGGTGGTACGCCAAGGGTATACTTGTTCAGATCTACCTAACCTAAATGCGTCCAAAATATTAACAGTGGATGAATAATCGTTGATAAGATTTTTGAAACTGAGGGCAGTATCGTAAGTCAATTAGGATTTGGAAAGAATAGTGAAAGGACAATGCCAAAGGAAACTAGTGGGGTAAAAATGATCATGTAAACGAATCATTTAAACCCGGATATGTGGACCTAATGAGTGACTTTGACAATGTCGGAGTGGAATCATGTGTTAAAAGTGCTGGAATTGGATTGAAATAACAGAAGCATAGACTATCAAAATTACAAGGGCCAAGTCAGCACATGAACGAACCAAGAAACAGTGTTGTCGCTTAACCTCCAACGCAGCAAATGAAGGGACGGAAGAACTTAAAGGGAAATACTTGTAGCAAGGGGAACTTTAATCGCAGAAATAGCTCCAGCTTAAGAAGAAGTTCGTGGTACAGAACACTGTAGGTAACCGCTTCGATGCAGTTGGGGATGAAAGAGGTTTAACTCTAGCAAAGGATAAAAAAGCGAACAAGTGGAGAGGGCACAGAAATCCCAACAGCCCTCAAAAGGCTTAGTTTACATTCATTAAAAAAAATAAAGACACTTAAGATGGTGGAAAACGAAGTAAAACACTAATGAGAGATTTCAATTCTGCAATTAAGTACTTGAACATAATCATTACTCAAGGAAAAAATGGTATTCTTTCAGAAAAAAACAAGTTTGCGTAAAATTAGACTGAAGTTTGTATAAATAAATATGCTCAATCTAGGATTTTAAAAACGTTGAACTACTAAGAGAATGTACTACTGTCCATTAAAAAAAAAGAAATAAGCGTGAAAAATGTCAACCCGCCACACTGGAGACATCAAAAACCTCGAGAAGAATCATACACATTAGAATGGAATATAAAAGAGAGGAACTGCTTAACAATTTTCCATTTAGAAGAGCAGAAGCACAAGAGGGGATATTTTTTAGTCCTTAAGCCGATTACGGAGGAGAGGTGGAAAAAGACAACAGACTTCAATTGCGTCCATGGATTAGGAAAAGGCATGCGATAATAATAACTGAGGCTGTTAACTACTTCTTTAGAATAAAAAAGCACAGAATGTCTTAAAATGGCAGAAGAAAGAAAGGTATATACACACAGAGACCAAAAGGCTTGAGTTTAATCTGGGCTCCGGCGTGAAGCAGGAAGATAAATAGGGGAATGAGTTAAGAAATGGTATGGACTTTCATTCCTCAGAATCAGGTTTCCATTGAGAGAGGAATAAATGAATTTAAACACAACAATCCATGAATCCGCGGCCAAGAAAAAACACATATTTTTCAGGTGACATTGTGGCAGTTTCAAAAGAGGAATCCATGAAGAACCCTGGTTTATTTCGAGAAGGTGCTGAAAAATTCTAGCTTGAAGATATTTAAAAAAACAAAGATGATGATCTGCGGCAGAAATACAGAATAAAATGCAGGAATTAAAACAAAGCCGGAAAGTGGAAGAGTTTTGTCATTTATAAGTCGAGATCATGAGCGATGAAAAGTGTAAAAGAAATGTCTCATGAAAGTAAATCTCTATACCTATAAAAATAGGTCTGAAAAAACAAGATGAGTTTTTTAACATCAAATCCTGAAAGCAACAGACCAAATGAATTAATAAATGAAAAAGCACTTAGTTGTTTGAAGCCGGTAGGCACGCAATCATTCATGAGGATGCAAACTTATCTGTGAATTACCGGGCAAGGCACTCTGTGCACCTGCAGCTCCATCCAAGCTATGTGATTTTTCGGGTACCAGATCTTCCTGGAAAACCATAACCGGCACAGGGAAAGGAACTGGCCCCCCTACCCTCATGTGTGAATTTCACACGCCGTCAGGCTTAGTACTGGGTGAACTCTACCATCACCTACCAAACCGACCTTCGGGTTCATTACTGTGTTTATGGTTTAAATATATATATATATATATATATATATATATATATATATATATGTAGAAAAACATACGTGGTAATATATATATATATATATATATATATATATATATATATTTTTTTTTTTAAGTAATCTACCGGTTAAGGTAGGTTTTTGGACTGACACAACTACCAAACAAATATTTTATTACTCCTAACAAAACACAAAATCAATCATCCTACTCTATATCAGGTCCCTCTTCATCTCTGAGTACTTCCTTCCTCCCTTCATCCCGTCCAACAACCCTATCCTGTTCCTTCCCTTTCCTCTTTTGCCCAACATTCTACCCTCTATCACAGTCTTCAACATCCCACTGCCGGTCAACACCCCCTTCATCCACTTTTCCTGCCTCCATAGGATTGCTCCCAACAAACCCCTCTCTTCGCCCACCATACCAAGTACTTCCTCATTTGTTTTCTTCTCTGTCCATTTCACCTTCTCCATTCTTCTCCACACCCACATTTCAAAAGCCTCCAATCTACGTCTATCCTCCTGCTTCAATGACCACGTTTCCGCTCCGTACATAGCTACGCTCCATATCAAAGTTTTTACGAGTCTTTTCTTAACATCCTTACTCAAAGTCCCTGTCATCAACTCCCTCCTCCTCGTGAAAGCCTCTTTGCCTAGCGCAATTCTTCTCCTTACGTCCCTACTACTTTGACCGTGTTGGTCCAAAACACTACCGAGATACGTAAACTGTTCTACCTGCTCTAGCTTTTGCCCTCCTATTTTAATGTTAAGCTTGGCCTTTTTCTTTCTAGAAAATCGCATAACCTTTGTTTTATTAATATTGATTCTCATCCCATACCTGTCGCACTGAATTTCCAATTCACTAAGCAATGCTTGCAGCCCCTTGGCTGACTGACAAACTAAAGCTTGGTCATCAGCAAACCTAACTGATTTTACGAATTCCCCGCCCACTTTCATTCCTACCTCGAGTTCTTCCCATGCCTCTTTGATCATTTCTTCTGCGTACAGGTTGAACAGCAACGGTGATAATGGGCAACCCTGCCTTACACCCCTTCCTAACACTGCCCATCCTGACTCCCCGTTTCCCACCCTCACCTGAGCAGTCTGAGACATGTACAGGTTGCGGATTAGCCTCCATTCCCTCCAATCTATTCCTATTTTCTGCAATATACTCATTAGTTTTTCCCAATTTACTCTATCAAACGCTTTTTCGAAATCTACGAAACAGGCAAATACCTCCTGGTTGTGTTCTATATTCCTCTCGATTAATAATCTCATTACTGCAATGGCATCACGCGTACCTCTCCCCTTCCTAAACCCAAACTGATCACCCCCTAAGTAATCATTTGCCCTACTCTCTATCCTTTTGTTTATGATCCTGAGAACAACCTTAGCTGCGTGGGATATCAAACTAATTGTCCTATAGTCCTCACATGACGTGGCCTTTACCTTTTTCGGAATAGGAACTAAAACTGATCTCACAAAGTCTTCCGGCCAGATTCCCTCCTCATAAATACTACGGATCAGCCCATATAGCCTCTTCCTCCCACATTTTCCCAAGCATTTCAAAAGTTCCACGGGAATGTTATCTACCCCCACGGCCTTATTTAGTTTCATCTCCCTTAATGCCCTTTCTATCTCATTGTCTAGTATGCCTGGACCTAAGCTATCTTCCTCTACGTCATGTTCCTTTTCAATGTCTAACTTTGTTGGTCTAAGCTCTTTACTATACAGGTCTTCTACATATTCCTTCCATCTCTCTTGGATCTTTCCTGCGTCAACTATTACCTTACCGGCCTTATCTCTAACTGCTATCGTTGATCTCCCTTTCTTACTTCCCGATAAAGATTTAACTATGCTGTACAGGGCACCAATTTCACCCTTCCTCTGGAAACTTTCCATATTCTCGCACTGCGTCTTCCACCATGCTTCTTTTGCTTTATTTGTTGCCCGCCTCAATTTATTGTTCAATTCTTTGTACTTCATTTTGCCTAATTCTGTATTTATATTCTTCCATTTTCGCCGCTCATCCATTTTTGTAATCATCTCATCCGTGATCCATGGTTTACGAGTCCTTTTAGCGTTAACGGTTCCAATAGTGTCTTTTGCCGCTTTAGACAACCCTTTTTTGATACATTCCCATTTTTCTTCAATAGTACTTAGCTCTTTACCGTCCTCCATGATTTTCTCTACCACCTGTTTGTATTCCTTTCTTTTCAACCCATTTAATGCTTCTACATTCCATTTTCTAACTCGCCGCCCCTGCCTTATCTTTTTAAAACGTACGCTACATTTCATAACAACTAAATTGTGGTCTGAGTCCGCATCCGCTCCCGGGAAGCTGTGGGAATTTATCACACTGTTCCTAAACCTATGTCTAACCAGGATATAATCTAGCTGATATCTTCCCGAGTCACCTGGCATTTTCCATGTATACCTGCGTCTTTTGTGGTGTCTGAACCAAGTGTTGGTGATAACTAACCCCTGTCTCCTGCAGAACTCAACTGCTTTCTCCCCGCGGTCATTCCTCGTGCCTAAACCGTAGTCCCCCACCTCATCACCATCTCTTCCTTCGCCTACTGTCGCATTCCAATCCCCCATCACTATCAAATGTTTCCCTGCAGGAACACATGCAATCATGTCCTCTAACTGATCGTATATCCTATCGACCTCTTCTTCCTTATGGTTGCTCGGTGGCATCTATACCTGGATAATAACTAAGTTCGTCGGTTCTGCTTTTATCTCCACTAGTAGTATTCTATCCGTTACCTGCTCTATGTTGACTACGCTTCTTCCTACCTCTTCATTTAATACTATGGCGACCCCTCGTTGGCTCTCGTCCCCACCGCTGTATATTATTCTATACTTATCACTCCAGTAATCCCCGCTATCTTTCCATCTCACCTCGCATAGACCTAAAATATCTATACTTCCCCTTTCCATCTCTCGCTTAACATTCTCCAATTTCCCCGTCCTCATCATTGTCCTAACATTCCACGTTCCTATTCTAACTAATTTGGTCTTCTTCTCCTGCGTCTTCTGTCCTGCTGCTGCTGGTTTTCCCTTGCAAGGGTTTCGTGGGATGACGACCGCGGAAGCCTTGCCTCCCCCGCTGCCGGGCACGACACACGGCCGATTTGGCCGAGCCCCGTGGTTGCCAGGACTCAAAACATCTCTATTGTCCATCACATTGTTCTTGGGAATGATAATTGAGGTGGTTTCCCGTTGCCTTCCTCAATAGTGTTTTTAACGTGACACCATCACTTACTGGCCGCCCCACTGGGGTCAGACGCCATTGCAGCCGCCTCACTGAGGAACAGACGCTGCGTGGACTACCTTTCGTCTGGCTCCTAACCTTCGACCTATCTGGCATGGGTGACCCTACCAGGAGCAATTTTTATTACTCCCGCCAGTACAGCTCTAGGGGTCATCGGAACGCACAAGCCCTTCCACCACGTCAAGGTTGTAGTTCGGGGAGGGATATATATATATATATATATATATATATATATATATATATATATATATATATATATATATATATATATTTATATTTATTTATATATATATATTTATATATATATATATATATACATATAAGTATGCATTACTATTATTAGGTAATCTACCGGTTAAGGTAGGTTTTGGATGGACACAGGTACTAGATAAATATTTTGTGCTTCCTAACAAAATATAAAATCCAGTATCCTACTCTACCTCAGACCCCTCTTCATCTCCGAGTACTTTCTTCCTCCCTTCATCCCGTCCAACATCCCTATCCTGTTCCTTCCCTTTCCTCGTTTGCCTAACATTCTCCCCTCTATTATAGTCTTCAACATTCCACTGCCGGTCAATACCCCCGTCATCCACTTTTCCTGCCTCCATAGGATTTCTCCCAACAAACCCCTTTCCTCGCCCACCATACCAAGTACTTCCTCATTTGTTTTCTATATGTATGTGTATATATATATATATATATATATATATATATATATATATATATATATATATAAGTATATAAAAACAGCTCCCTCCTCGGACCGTCATATTAGATATTTTGTAATTTTGTTTCTGTGGACGCTACGTGCAAATGAGCCCCTTAGTTTTAATTTAGATTGTACATAATAGGTAGCTCTATGTAATTAGTCCTTACTGGCTATAGTTTCAACCACTAGCTCACTAAGAGCCTGTCCTTCTCCTTCACTCACTCTGGAAAAGTACACTGGTCCATTTCACATTCAATCGTCCTTTTGTCTCTTAGTGTTACAGCCCCTACCACTGAAGAGGTGAACAGTAGTTCCACGGGAGCAGCGCACTTCCTTTTCGGGGGACTATTCCCACCAATTGAAGGCTGACTGACTGACGAAAATCCAAGATGGCGTTTCAAGTACGGTATTTCTGTATTCAATCACAGGAGGGAGAGCACGGAGAAAACTACAGAATAAGACTACAGGAGCGATTAATGAAACAGAGACGCAAGAGGATGATTATGACAACGAGAAGAAATCAGCTCGAAAGATTCGAGTGAAGACGCTCAACCCACCCCAGGGTTCAGAGATCTTACCTGATTACTTCGTTTCTTGGACTATTATTGGCCAACTTGCAACACAGTGAGGAGCTTCGAATGCATATAAAAAGTGAAATAATTGTTTCAATGAAAAGGTTTACTAAATGAGAGAGCGCATGGTATAAATAAAGGTCGACCTTCCAACTGGACTCGAATGTTAATCAACTACAGTGAATAATCAAATCAAATGCCCACATCATTGAAAGCATTCCAATTACTGAAACTTGAAGCCTCAAAACAAAAACGAGACCTTACTACTTTAAAAGGCTGAGGGCAAATGAAAACAAAGCAACGATAATTACCGTCAGTATTTAACCACTCTCTAGAAATACACTACATTCTATTGAAACACGATCGAATTGCAGTCTTAAAAATAATCCAATTAAACGTTGATGAGATCCGACTAAGGCGAGATAAAAACCTGCACAAAAACATCGGTTGGACTTCAGCATTAAATTGCATTAGCCGCTAACATTTACTGTTCACATTGGTTCACGCATTAATAACAAGATTAGAAAATAGGATAATGACTGATGGATTAGGAACAGATGCCAATGTCTGTTAAACGCACAAGCTTACTAGAATTCGGAATCAATAAAGTATCGGTGTTCTATTGACTGGTTGGCAATCTTATTTGGCAACAGGTGCCAATTTACGAGCCATATAGGCTCACCAAAATACAACATAACTACGTGATACTATCGCATTTTTTATAGGTAATCTAAATGCTAAGGTAGGCTTTGGATGTACATAACTGAAAAGTAAATATCTTGTCTCTCATAACAAAACGTAACCCAAAATCCTACTCTACAGCAGGCCCATCTTCAACACAATATACTTCCTTCTGCCCTTCACTCCCTCCAACATCCCTATCCCGTTCCTGCCCTCATTCTCCCCTCTATTACAGTCTTCAGCATCCCACTGCCGACCAATACGCGCGCTTCATCCGTTTTTCCTGCCTCCTTAGGATTTCTACCAACGAACCCCTCTCCTCGCCCACTATGCCTAGTACTTCCTCATTTGTTTTCCTTTCGGTTCATTTTACCTACTCCAAACCTGGATATTTTTATCAATTTCATACGCTTCTAGGTTTGTGAGTAGTTGACAACGAGGTACTTAGTCGAAGGCTTTCTTAAAATCTAGAAAAATCGCATCCACTGGAATATTGCTTTCTCCCGAAGTAAGAATATCACCAACAAAAAGCACAGGTTGTGTTTCGCAGAGTCTACTTTTTCGGAAACCGTGGTGATTTTTCATTAATACCTCCTGATTATCGAGGTGTCTCTCGAACGAACTAGCAACTACATGGACGTGAAGGAAATAGGTCTAAAATTGCTCGGTTCCTCTTTGTCTCCGTTTTTAAATTTTGGGGTTATGTTAGCCGTTTTCCCATCACTGGGATTTGGAACATTATGACGATGTTGATCACATGAACATTGGAATATCAAAGCAAAAAATGAAGAGAGGAAATATAGACGTTTTGGGCAATGCGAGATGAGATTGAAGGATAGCGGGGATTATCAGAGTAATATACGGCGGATTTAAGCCTTAAGATTTAGAGTAATAGACAGCGGAAGTGAAGTGAGCCAGCGAGGGGTGGCAATACTATTGAACAAAAGTTAGGAAGGAGTTTAGAGCAAGCGCGGGATAGAATAATATTAGTAGGAGTAAAAGCTGAACAAACGTACTTTGTGATTGTTCAGGTCTACATGCCATCAAGCAATGATAAGGAGGAAGAATTCAATAGGGTATACTATGAACCAGGGGAAATAATTGCGGGTTTTCCTCGTCGTAAATATTTGTGAGTTTTGAGGTATTG
This sequence comes from Hetaerina americana, assembly GCF_022747635.1. Taxonomy (NCBI): domain Eukaryota; kingdom Metazoa; phylum Arthropoda; class Insecta; order Odonata; family Calopterygidae; genus Hetaerina; species Hetaerina americana. Next base: position 32,754,188 of record NW_027286985.1, on the reverse strand, counting down.
AAACGATTGATGCGATAGCAATATTCAACAGAGATGAGAAAATATATAGAGGAACTATAAGGTAAAGACTTTCGGCCACCAAGTTTAGACATGCAAAGAGAATATGCGGATGATCAGGCTTTTATATTGAAATAGGAGTTCATAAACAAGAGCATATGGAACAGTTTACCTTACTCTTAATTTACCTATGCGGTAAACGTAGATTGGTGGAGTTGGAAATGTGGGTGTAGAATTCAATGGAAAATCAGAAATGGACAGAAAAGAAAACAAGCGAGGAATTGCTGGGCATAGTGGGGGAGGAGAGGGGATTGATGGGAAAAATCATTAGGAGACAGGAAAAGTGGATGCAAAGCATTTTGATTGGGAATGGAATGCTGAAGACTGTGAAAGAGGGTAGAAGGTTAGGCAAACGAGGGAGTGGATGGAATTAGATAGGAATGTTGGCCGGATTGAAGGGAGGAAAGAAGCATGCGGAACTGAAGAATGACCTACTGGGGTGTCCGATGTCAGGTTGTTTTTTTTCGTTAGATGAGGCAAGTAAATGTATTATTGTACGATTGTATAGACTGCTTTCATCTAAAACCTACATTAACCGGTAGGATACCAATTATAATAATTAGAATTTGACTAAACAGATAACGAAGATCAAATAAATATCTTGGTGTAATCCCTCTTATAACTGTTACCACGTGGCAACTCGGGAAATGAATAGATAAGAGATTACTAAACTAAAAATAATCCACACAGATACAGCAGTAAGCCACATGGAAATTACTCTCGAAGAAATAATGACCAGTGTCAATTCAAATGGTGTCTCAAAACTGGAGACTTCGGCATACACTAACCTTTTCTGGCTTGCAGACTCGATGTCTGAGATCATTTTACCCCATCTAATTTGCAATGTTTACACTTACTTTTGGGTATGATAGAGGGTGTAGACAAGTGAAGGGAGAAATTCGAACAGGGTGGGACAAGTGGGTTTAGGAGATACTGAGAGGCAAAGTGATTCTGTAGTGGAACGGTAATAGACGGGATAATACTGGGAAAGCGAGGTTGAAGGAGGAAAAGAACTGGTATTTTGAATGGAATTTATTGAGGTAGGCAGAATGAGATAACTTGATATATTTTAATATGTAGTAAGGGGTTTGAGGTTATTTTGTGCCATGTTATTTATGGCCTTCAAGTGGAGCAGTGTTTAGGACAAGGTTCCATCAAAAATCTACCCTAACCCAGGATATCCTACCACTGTCATCTATATCCATAATTAGGCGATAATACAATATTTTAGCCAGAATTGTCATCATATCACGTGCATTCAACACAGTAGTTCGAATCCGCAACTTATCTATAAGAATGTTTCATCTTTCGAGAATAGGCTGTCGGATCCAAAAACACCAATCATGAGTACCAACGAGACGGAATATGTGGAATTGAAAAATTCAAACCATGAGCAAAAATAGACACTACGCAAAGTAAAAAGCGATCCCAATTCTCAACCAGACATTGAATAAACGTTCGGCTGAAGCAGCGTACATTTGGCAATGATAAACACAGTTCAGCAGTCTGGCGCCACTTCGTAATCACATCCACATTACTTATCACATTTTACGAAAACTGTGCCACGTAACAGCGTCTACAGCGCAATAAATACATATTTGAGACTTCCTTGGATGCTCTGCTATATCGTACACATATGAGAGACCATTGGAACCCGATTACATGGGCAACTGAAAACTTCCGTGGTTCCTCACAATTGTACATTTATGTTCAAATTTAACACGACTGAAAGCAACTATAGAGGTTTTTGCTCCCAACCACATGCGTCATCGGCAGAAATATTTCGTTGATGAATAGAAAACAAAAGACAAATTTTCACTTGAATATGTCAGTTTCAAAATTAAGTGGTCATTAGCGTATAAGGTGTGCTGCACCTTTTGCGAATGTATGTTATTGCTTACTTATTCTTTCACCCTATTCCTTAAAAGGTTCGACCTTGTCAAGAAAAGACAGGATTTCGCTCACGGAAGGAAATTAACGGTCTAACTAATTTCTTCCACACCGCTCTATCCTTGCCGACTTGATTATCCTCGTGAGATTTATAAATTTTTTCATACCTGCTCTTTTGTTCCCGAGACTTCTAACATTCCTTGCCTGGATTGTCGTCAACAATAAGTCACATTTTTCTTCTTAACGCGAGTGAAATGATTCCAGTTATAGCTCCAATGGCTAACGTACACCAAAAAAGTATTGTTTCATCTTTAGTGTAGAAAATTTTATTTCGTTCATTCATTTCACTATAAGGGAACACGAAAGAAGGCTGTGAACAATGGTTTTAGGATCAAAACGAGAGCCTCTATAGCTCTAGGGATTCGAAAATGTTCTACAGACGGTAGGAGACCCATTCTTAATTCGCAAGATTTAATGCATCCTTCCTTAATGCATCGAGGAGCTACAAAAGGCTTCACCAAAGAAATAGCCGGAGACTTCACGCTCACGGACAACTTGTTGCAAGCCGGATGAAAGGAATCTTATCCAACAGGCTTCAATTCACGCGAGAAAAAAAAAGAATCGCCTCGCCTCAAGAGCGTCGCAACCGAGATAAGATTGCTCACTGCTCAGACCGCGCGGGAGGTGGAGGAGGAGAAGAGGGAAGCGAACTCTGGTACTAGGAGCGATGTCCGAAGCACACCATGAATGTTGTCGGGTTGTCTCCCGTTATCAGGCGGGGAAGGCGACGGGGACTTTTCCAGGGGGAGGTTACGGTGAAATGTTAGTCGAGGGACCGGCGCCCGTAGAATACGCACCGGGAGCCGTTAAATCGCTGATCGAAGTGATCGAAAATCCACACTGAGCCTCAAAAACCTCGTGGTCCGACAACGTCGTTCGCCTGTGTCACCCGAACTTCCCTCGCGAAGAGAGCTCCACCTGGCCCTTCCCAGAGGTATTCAAACATTCGAGAACCTTGTTTTAATTTCTCTCCATGGTCGCAACTTCGATTCCTTTAATTTGTTTTTATAAATCTGAACCACATTCTTCAGCCTGAGACGAGAGTAACCAACGGAACCATATAGGACCTGGCGAGCACGGTTAACATGCGGGGACAGCGGCGTACACCATGGCGCAGTCAGTAGAGTCTACGCAAAGTGGTGACGAACAGAAGGTTGAATAGACGTTTCAAGCAGCTGGAAAATCTTACCGAAACTTCTGGTAAGCAAAAGAAAGGAGAGAAGAGTCGGAAGAGGTCTTGGAATAGAAACGAGGCACGGCGGAAACTCTGGAATTAACGAACGGCTGCTGGACCAACCCGACAATCTTTTCGACACTGGGCGAAAGCCTTCCTACGAACAAATCTCCTGATCCATTCATCTCACATCTCACAACCATCTTCCCACCCACAGAAACACCAGGGGTGCAGCATAGTAGGCCATTACACTGACGACAAACCTGAGTGATCCTTCTATACTTGTAGATGGCCACCAAATCAACTATCATCCAGCTCATGGCTTAGCAGAGATGAAGGTTAATTTGTGAGCACGAGTTTTAATCCAAGTTTTCCCTCCAGCTCGCGTTGCGAAAATAAAAACTATCTATTACAAAGTTAACCGACATAATCGTGGAAGTGAAGTGGAAGACTGGACTAAATGTCGCTAAGGATCAACTCCTGAAACGTTAGAAAACTAGCTAGCAAGTCCCGGAATTGAGTTTTTAAGATTCTCGAAGCTGAGCATATTTAATATAGCTCAAAAAAGTTCATGGTCAAACCATCGTCAGCCGTTTCATTTAGTCTTAGGGTGAAAACCTCATCTCAATAGCCCCAATAAATCACCGCCCATTCAAGGATGAGTACATACCTTTCTCTCCGGAACCACTAGGGTCAAATTTTAAAAAAAATCTTCTTAAAGAACGATTTTCTTAACAGAGTGCAGTTTAGTGTCCCGGAAGATGTTTCCCGGTCTCTTGAGGGAGAGGAGGTACTCACCACCCCCACGAAAACGAAAGGCGGCTGCGAGGGGAGAGCGGAAGGAGAAGAAGGTACGGGAGAGGGCTGTTACGCCGGAGGAGGGAGAAAAAGCAACGGAACCAAACCCGCCGACATCAGCAGGGACAGACACCTCCAAGCCCAAACTGCTGCTGAGGATTGCGGCATGGATCTCTCGGCTCGGAGTGTCCCTCGCGAGGAAGACTGTCGCGGCGTACCTGAGCTCATTCCTGTGGCCGCTCCGAGTATTACGGCTACCACTAAAGTGGCTGGGATTATTACGAAGGAATGAAGGTGAGTCCGCAAACAACCACTAAAAGGGGATAACCTTGCATTGATCCTTCAATATTCTTATTTTGCCCGCTTTCTTCTATTACTTCTTGTTACAATATGATTTCCGGGATTTCCTGTTGCGCATTCAGCATTTTCAAAAATAAAAACTCCATAATCAACTCCTAACGACGGTCTCAGTAGGTGAGCGAAGAGTTTGTTTTTAAAATGCTCAATGCGCAACAGATGCGCAGCGAAAGCGATGGATTTAATTCTTATTTTCAATTAGCACGATTTTTTTGGATTTTTTAAATTTATAAACAGGCAAAATCAGCATCCCAACTGAGAAAACACCCACAGAATAGAGACAAACGTGAGGATATCCTCAATTTGCGTTTAAAGTTCTTTCTGTGTTCCATTTCAATACTAAAGTACAAGAATTAGTTAACATTAGCTGGGTATAATCAAAGATAAAAAAACACAGTAATCAACCCGAAGGTAGGTTTGGTAGGTGATGGTAGAGTTCACCCAGTACTAAGCCCTATACGGCGTGTGAAATTCACACATCAGGGTAGGGGGGTCAGTTCCTCTCCCTGTGCCGGTTATGGTTTCCCAGGAAGATCTGGTACCCGAAAAATCACACTGCTTGGGTGGAGCTGCAGGTGCCCGAAGTACCTTGCCCGGGAAAATATATTTCAGAATTTTAAAACCTAGTTTTGGTCATTGATTATGGAGTGAGAGGATATATAATACCCATTAGCGATTTGGAAATCTTTTGAGAAAATTTAATGTGTGGCTGTTGAGAATTTGGCTCGGCTAACTATGTTACGCAAAAAGTACAAAACTCAAAAAATATAGTAGTAAAAGAACGGGAGCGTATTTTGAGTAAAACCCTAAAAGTTATTAATTACGCATACCCGTGGAACCCAGGATTATTTGCGGCGAATATTACCTGAATAATTTATAAACGCGATGGATCGTTCAGAAAATTGGCAGGATGATTTTTCCACAACTTGAGACTAAAATAAAGTGTTCGCATAAGTGTTCCCACTACAAAGAAATACTTGACATTCAAGACAGGGAAGGTCGATTTTTTAGATGAGGGTAGAGCTTGTGGTGTGCGGAATTCGATCATTCGGTGTAAGACGAGTTCCCAGGAAGATTCGATCCCATGGAAATGACTTAATTTGCGCTGAGTCGTGGGTATCCTAAGACATCAACAAGATTTTAAAACTGGAACTCTCCGCTTAGAGGCTGAAATCTCTACTCGCGAAAACTCCTCGAAACTTTAACGAGGCACGCTAACTGCCGTGTCTTTCGTCGATTTGACGAAGGCTTTTTCACCGCTGAATTAGTAAATATACAGCACGTTCTGGACATTTCAAAAATGACCCGATTTTTTGAACTCACAAAATTGTTTGCGAAGTATTATTTAAGTTAAGAACTTGGGAAGTCTTGTTTTCGCTTTCCTCACCTTTCTGTACAACCAGAAACAATTACAGTGAGCACGCAAATGAGTACGTAGCCATCCTTCTCATTTGTTCAGCATCAAAATATCAGTATATCCAAAGCACTCGCAAATGTTAGGGAAACACTACTTACCTTATCCAAACTATTGCAGAGAAAATAATACTTCACAGAGTTACAGCAATAAAATTTCACCCATTGTCTCAAAAAATTCCAGCGTGTTATGTTTTGGTAACCCCTGCATACAGCCATGCAACAGTTACAGTGGCTTTTGGCAATTTAAAAGGTAGGCATTATGGGAAATTTCGATATTTCAATCGACCTAAACGTTTGTTCCCAAGGTATGTGACGGAGAAGTGTTGGCATTAGTCATGTGGTCCTCTTAATTGAATCCAACAGGCACCCAATCATTAAGGAACAAAACAGTGGTGGATATAATGGCCACCTGTTTAACGTACTACATATTCTGTATGAAATATGTCTTTTTAATGATTCCGAAAGAGAAATTGAACTATGCTACTTCAAAATGACACCATTCCAACTAATGCAATTCTAAATCCAACGATCCACCAGACATATGTCTGAAGTGGACGATGATCATATGAGCGAGGGGATGGATAGTGCAGGGTTATTCCTATCGCTTTGTAGGTAAATTGCGATCACTTTCGCGTGGGGTCCAGGCATGCAATTTCTATTTCAACTATATCAATCGCCAGATTGGAAGAGTCGGTTAAGTTAACACGTGAGGAAAAATACGATAATGCCGATGGACGAAGTTCAAACCTAAACTTAACGCAAAAATGTTAACCTTGGATCATGTCGACGTAATTACTTTTTAGTGGAGAGCGCCGGGAACGAGAAGGGAGAGGGGGGGGGAGGGAAGAAGGATAGAATGTTAAGGGTGGTTTCGGGTGGCGGCATAGCTGGTTGCTGAGCGGGAGGTTCCAGGAAACGAGGGCTGGAAGCCCCGTCCAATATAGTATCCCCTAACTCCCGGCCGCACCTCCAGGCCCCGCCCTGGGAGGGTGGCAGGAGGGTGAATGCGTGCTTCGCATCCCCCTGGGGGCGCGAGCGGGCGGAGAGGGAGGGCATCTCGGGATTCCGGAGTCCGGGTCAAGGTCATGCTCTGCGAGGAACAGGGTTGGGAATTCATGGTAATGCCTGCGGGGGGCGGGGGGGATTTGGGAGTGTTACGGGTGGGGCGAGGGAGGGATTTATACGCGGTGAGGCGTGGGAGGGGCGAAATGGGTGGGGCGAGGGTGGGAATCCAAAAATAGAACGGCGCTCTTAGCCGCTGCCGCCGCTGAAGGAGAGCGGGAGAGGAAGGAATAAGGTGGGCTCTTTCCTTTCACTGCGCGGTAATTCCCTTTTTGTTGAAAAAAAGGACGCCATTGTTATGCACGAATAATGAGGGCCACCGAAATGGAAAAATAAGCTGGATGGAGAGGAATGAAGGCGAACGAAGGGGTGATAGATATGATTTGGGTGTAGAGGAACTTTGTTGGGAATATGCAAAGAAGAAATGGAGAGTGTTGAGAGAAAGTGGCATCCTGAAGGATTTCACGGATAAGTAGTGGGAAAAATGGGTGTTTTGGATGGCACGAGGTGATAAGGGAATGCCCAACTAGGAGATCTAATGAGTGGATTGGTATCGCACAAGCGATTTGTATTTGACCCAAAACATTTCGAAGTTCCACTAGGATGAGCAAGTTTTCAGTGGCCTTCCGAGACCTGCCAATACATTCAAAACTGCTAATAGTAATATTAAAACCAGTGGATGGCGAGCTAATAAACAGAAATGACGTTGGTGCGGCATAAGTACCATAGTGCCATCAAATATATAAAACAATATTTATCAATTGAAGGCTTGGAGCGCCTTGTGGGAGGCTGTTTTAAATTTAGACGCATGAATATCGACATACATGGTTTTCATAAATAGTATCGGGAAAGGTTTCGAAAAAATACGTTCATTTCAGATGTTACTACACTGCCTAATTCTTCTAAGTACATCCCATGAGCGTCGACACAAAGCCAGCTGTTTTTCCACGACTCGGAGGCTCCCTAGTGGGCGGATTCCGGAAGGTCCTTAAGGGTTAAATTGCAAGCTTCTTTGACGGCACTTAGGGTCTCATAGCGGTGTCCTTTGATGGATGGTGGATTTACCATTTGGGAATAGGAAATAGTCTACTGGTACCAATTCGGGACTGTAAAGGCGTCGGGGAATCGTCGCGATGCAGAAGGTCTCCGCAAGCAGACACTCGACTCAGCTCTTAGTCGTCCGTCAAGACTTTCGGGGCGAGTTTGGCGCAGATCTTTCACAATGCTAAATTTTCAGTGATAATGGTGTGCACCGTCATCTTATCACTGCTAATTTGATTCGCAATCACGGGTGCACTTAATCGACGGTCTGAATTTAGCACGTCCGACACAAGTCGGGAAAAAATTGTAACCAATACTTTATATACAAACTATGTATTTTATTGAAGAATTATTAATATCTTTACATTCACAATACTAATGCCTTACAAATATACATAAAAAAACGCCTATAATACGAATTACCATTATATTGGAAGAGGACAATTATATTGAAAGAATGTACCCGCGTTCTAAAACTGCCGTAATCGAAATCGATCGAGAAAATATTATACCATTCAGTATTTATATGGACAAAAATGCCGGTTTTTTTATTCCACAAGGAGAAATTTGTATTTTGCAGTGTCAAACCCGTGCAATATTCAATGTATATCCCGAAATAAAGTGCGTCCGGTAGGCTGCGTAGTGCCCTGGGGGAACTAGCACACGTTATGCGTCATATTTTTCATTTCCTACATTAATAGATGGCATCCTACAATCCACCAACAGGGTTTTTGGCAGGTTAGAAAAAATAAGTATGCAACTTCAAAAATTAAGTTTTTCAAAGCTCTTGGAGAGCAACAATATGTAACACTCAAATAATGGGCATAATTTCAACTGCGAGTATATGCACTACGTTATGTAAATATAATATAATTCACAACACATTCGAGTGGAACTGCTAATTTCAATAAGTACCATAGAATACGGTTTAAATAAAATAATGACAACATTATGGGCTACTTGAAATTCAAAAATACTTTTTCCTCCAGCGCAATCGTTTACAATTATTATGATCCATAATCGTTCGCGGAGAAAATGACATATTAAATCAGTCGGTTCTAAAATTGATGAGTCTAATTTTATTTGGATAAACTGTCCCACCATAATACGACGGAGATATTGACACACTTTCAGCATCAACACTGAAAAGACCGGTTCCCAATTTACGCAAGAGATTGCATCTGTAATTGTATCTTCCCTCCGTAAGTGATTCCCCACCAAGTTCCTCTAATAATATTTTTCATAACAACGTTTTACAATTCTAGCTTCTCTACGCTGCATGCAATCTAATTCAACAATTAAACAAACTTCAGGGAGATCCCATTAAATAAGCAGCAAATTCCGAATGAGGTTAGCAAAAAATAACGTCGCTATTTAACCGTCTCGTCACATTTCCCCAGTACTCTTGTGATATATCCAACATTTTTGCTAGCTTGTCCACATATTCCCCGCATACGTGTATTTTTAATTCAGGAGAGGTCGTAACTATGCATGTAATCGGATTTATTACCTGTGGTCGTTTTGTGTTGTTTCAGACAGACAATAAATAAGGGATGTAGTTTTGAATCTAGTGAAATGGCTATCTTTCACAATCCTCTTCTGCCTTGCTGTCACGTGGTGGGCCAGAGTGATAGTTTTTCTACGCATCTGCCTTGAATGGTCGCGGAGGTTTGACGCCTCGGAACTAAATATCTTCGGGGGTCGCTCAGCCAGGATGGGGAAACACGACGCCGACGAACGAGAAAAATGGTTTTTCGCGTGGGGAGCACTAGATTTGGAGCGGGTTCCACAGCCGAGTGTTGACGCCCGAAGTAAACCACGGAGATTACGTAGCAGTCCAACCCGAAACGTCCCAATCATTGGCCGCTCCCGTCACTTAACGCGCTCGCGAAGCTGCGCGCGCTAATGGCCACGGGATGGACGGAATCGGAGGAAATAACTCAGCAGCTCCGCCCTCCTCGACCCTTGATCATCATCATTATCCGCTGCTGTTCACACTGCAAGGAGATACTCCCGAATTTTTGCCAAGAGGATAGGCGCTAAAGTCATTCGCGCGAAATAAGGGGGCAGGCTAGATGGGAAGAAGAAGGGAAAGGTCCGGTTTAGGAGGTACTTGTTAGTACGCGGAGAAGGTAGAAAAGTGAAGTCACTTGGGCCGCCAGTTATAAAATAAACAATTTTTCAGCGTCCCCCTCGATTCACATGTCACGGGGAGACTTTTTTCTCACATTAGACACGGAGAAATCAAGAAACGCTCTCTCATTATTTCGCTCCAGGCTGAAGACCAAGAGATTCCTAGGAGAAGGAATTTTTAAAGCACTTAAATTACCTCTGGGCTGTTCCTTAGTAGTTGTCCTGCAAACATCATTTTACACCCCTAATATGTTTATCATTTGGGTTCTATTGTGTTGTTACGTTTATTCATACATAGATACATACATGTTGACCTCCAAGCCACCGCTATGATGTGTGGCAGGTAGTGATTACACACCAGACTACTTAGGATGCAAAATATTATCCCCCCTAGCGCGGTCGAATAACATTACTCTGATTCATTTTCTTTCGTGACAATAAAGGACATCTTAAACATATTTGTTCTACACTCACTTTCTCTAATTTTATCTACATGATCTCTCCTACCGTAGCACGATTGAGGTATTAAAACATTTTCAACATTGTAACAACGTCAAGATACGATGACTGAAAGATGTGATAATATGCTAGATATTATTTTCTGGCATTTTGAGTGAGAATGTGGAATGGGCCTTGATACAATCTCTGCGTGAGTTTCATAGCGAATTTCATAGCATACAAGAGATTTGAAGGTAAGGTTTGTGCCGATGATTATCCCGAAATGAAATATAATTAATTGAAAATTAAGGTGTCAGTGGAGTTCATTATGCATTAATATATTGCAGTAACATTCCCCTGCGATCAAATCATGACTCGTTATGACACTTTATATTTTTGAATCCTTTTTCGTAGCAATTAAAAAAATAGCAGGTTACCTCTGAACCTTTTTTCAATCCCTTAATTAACTATTTCATGGACTCAAAATAATTGCCAGAAGAGCACCTCTCTTACCATTAAATTTCACCATCCCACCATCAGCCCCTCACGACAATACGGAAACATTTTTAGCGTGACCGGAGAAATCTCCACATTGGCTTCAAGGCGAGGTCCTCAACACTTCAACTCATGCTGAATGATATCCGTGAATGAAATCATACGCCCGCGTCTTTTGGCGACCGCTTCTTATATACATGCATATGCGTCCCCTGAGGGGATACGCGAAGGAGCATCATTCATTTCTCCTCATCTCCGGGATTATTTCCTCTACTCGTAGTATTACGTTCATGGAAGAAGGGAGCCGTCAGCCGTCTCACCCGGTATCACCGACATGGCACGTTTCGACTCCAGCAAGAACTAGCGCAGGGCGTAGTGTAGCGGGTACTATTGCCACGAAACGAAATTACGTGTGCCAGGGACATGGTAAAACTGGGACTTTAAACATGAACAGAACAAGCAAGACTAAGATTTGCCGTGAGTTATAAATGGACCTTCGAGTTTGCTTGTAGCACCAAGGAAACAAGGGAGCCAAGCTACAACGGTAAATTGAAAACTGGTTAAAACAAGCGAAAAATACTTCGGCAAGGACAAAGTCAAATAAATTTTCTTTCCGGAGGCAATACGCGGCTACTGCAAGCAAAAAAGAGATAACCCAAAAACATGTAAAGGATCGGACTTAGGGAAGCCAAACATTTTATATGGATTCCCATTTCCGATTTCCCCGACCAACCTGCGACCATTTTTTTCCTAAATGTTCGTAAGGCGATTACGTTTTCTTTGGAAAACATCTCTCGTTGTTTTGCGTGCCTAAGGTATCCCTGAAGTAGGTTCAAAACAGCATACTTTGGTTTTTCTAGAACCTGGGAGCGCGATCACCTGAATTAACACAGTAATGGGACGTGCCCTTACACCCCCTGCCACATATCACAGCGGCAGCTTGCGGGGTATGAGCTAGATGCAGGTTCTCTTTAACGCTGTCTACCCATAAGATCTTAATATAATATTTATGCACGACCTGTAATGATTTTTAAAGAACTACGAAACCAAAGCCTAATGGAAGGAAATACAGAGGAAAATAAACAGAAAAATGTATTGTGAATAAAACAGAAACTCGAGGTTTGGAGGAATCCTGTGCGAAATTTGGGGAAATTATATTTAATTTAGTTTTTTGGACAAGGCCCACAGAATCAAATGAAGCATGATTTAAGATGCAATACAAGAAGTCTAAGACATACAAAATACTATAATTTCTAAGATAAATTCGTTCTCTCATTTTATATGATGGATGAGTGACTTAAGGGTTAACTGAAACATTAGCATAGCTTTGCTGTAAATTAAATTGAGCTTCAAATCGGGTTAATTTCTAATCAATTTCCCATTCATTCCCATTTTTGGTCAAATCACCTCACGGCTGCGATAGAAAAGTAACAATATTAAGTGAATTTAAAGAAAGAGGGTTACAAAAAAGGAGATATCACATATAAGTGTCAGTTAAAATCCATTGTAAAGTAGGTGATTATGTGTTCAGATATATCCAAATAAGAAACCTGAAAGACCCTTAATTCGTTTGCCTTCCTTGTGTTCCCTTATATTTCTTCACTAAGAAGCAACACTGCTGTTTATGATTCTGCAGACGAGTATTTGAAGAGGGTATATAAAAGTTCTAAAAGACGTTCCTCGTCAAAATAAACTGATAAATGAAAGAGCCAAGATGTTTTTAGTGAATCAATAATCCCATTTATATAATTTGTTTATCACTTGAAAATATTTCCATTTTCCGGGCCGGATTTCGTCACGTGCGACGCCATGCTATCATGACATCCCCGACTGCCGGAATTCCTTGGCCAGAAATGCGACTAAAAATAGCAGTGTTTGACGCAGATCTCTTTGTAGACTGAAAGAGAAAAATTAGGGCTAATTGAATTGAACCACACTCTGACCCCTTATCACTCGTGTGAAAACGGACATCTTAAATCTATCTGTTCTACACTTAATCTCCATAATTTTATTGATATGATCTCTCCTATGGTATTAAGATGGGGTTAACAATAAATCTATGCTAAAGAGTTATCCTTCACTATCATTTTTAAAAGGTATCCTTCAATATCATTGCTTAAGAGGTATATTTCCAACTTACGCAAGAAAGGTAATCTATAGTTTTCTTCTGGCCGATGATCATATTATTATTATTATTATTAGGTAATCTACCGGTTACGGTAGGTTTTTACATGGGCAAAGCTACCAATTAAAACATTTTGTGACTCCTAAAAAATAAAATCCAGCATCCTACTCTATATCAAGTCCCTCTTCATCTCTGAGTACTTTCTTCCTCCCTTCATCCCGCCCAATATCCCTATTCTGTTCCTTCCCTTTCCTCGTTTTCTTAACATTCACCCCTCTATTACAGTCTTTAATATCCCACTGCCCCCTTCATCCACTTTGCCTGCCTCCATAGGATTTCTCCCAACAAACCCCTCTCTTCGCTCACCATACCAAGTACTTGCTCATTTGTTTTCTTCTCTGTCCACTTCACCTTCTCCATTCTTCTCCAAACCCACACTTCAAAAGCCTGCAATCTACGTCTATCCTCCTGCTTCAATGACTACGCTTCCGCGCCGTACATACTATATATGCCCGAAATACTTGGCCCATTGCATTCAGAGTAGCTTACAGGTTCTCTCACGTTTCTACCACTACTGCGTTGTCATCTACGAACTACAGCATTTTAATTTTTTCGCCATCCACCTTCATACCTTTAATGTACAATTCTCGAGGTTCACTTATTGTCTCTTCTGAATAAACGTTGAACAGTTTTGGCAAGATATTTCACTAACTCATTTGTAACTTTGACTTTCATTTTCTTTCCGTCTTTTATTTGAATGGTTTTTACCAGATTATTGTAGAAGTACCAGATGATTCTTCTGTCATTTTAGTTCATTTCAAGCGCCTCTGGAATCTCGAACATCTTGTTCCATTCGACGTTGTCGAAGGCATTCTCAAGTCCACAAATACCAAATCAAATGACTTGTTTACATGAATGGTTTTTTATCCATTAACCTTAAGCTGAGTATTGCCTCTCTTGTTCCTAGTTGTTTCATGAAACCTACTTGTTTTTAAGGTGAAATGTGAAAATCAACCAATGAAATTTTTGATACAATATAAAAACTTCGAAAAAACATTGTTCCGATTTCCATTTCATAGTTTATTTCTCTGGAATGTACAACCCGGGCGTATGATGTGGTGACTAGTGCACTACTTTCCCGCCCCAAGAGCCCGGGTTCGAATTCCTGAGGTGGCACGATTTTTCGTCGGTATTCCGAAGTCTACGTACTTGGGGTTCCGTGTAAAGAGCACATCAAATGGGGTTAGCCGTTAGGGATGGGGTAAGACGGATTGGAAGTTAAAAAATGTTGCTCCTTGATGACTTTCATTTAAAGTAGGCTAATGCTGAAGCACCCTTTACAGAATATCTTAACTCTACCTAAACTGCCAATCTATCCCCAAGGCTTAATAGGATATCATACGTCCGTTGCCTCCACTAATAAATACCTACCTCAAAAATGTATAATCCAATTTACACAATGTACGGAAAGTATTCGTGAGATTGTATTCAAAATTTTAGGTTCAGTTTATATGGAGTGCAACTTTTGAATGTTATTATGCCTAAACGTATTTTTCCTCAATGCAAATTTGTGCGCGTAACGTTACCATGACGTTACTTTTTGCGTTATCACCCACGTAATACAGATTAATTTTGATATCTAATAAGAAATTGTCCTCGATACTTCAGTAACAGAATTTCTAACAAAATAATATTCGTACCAAACTATTAACAGACCCAAGAACATGACGTCGGAACCCATGATAATCTCTACGTGACGTTATCTCCCCTAGGGGACCTAAAATAAATACGTCAATCGGCAATGGATATTTTCACGACTCGAGTTTCGCTGAGGCTATTGTTTCCATCGCCACTGCGAAGGAATTCCGCAGAGTTACACCACTGACGAATTACTCCCATAACTTTATTTTTTTCCCCCATAAACTCGAGAAGTATTTGCATGGAGCGGCTCGTCATGCCATGGCGAAAGGCACGATCTCAGACCGTGACCTTGGAGCATTTTGCCATGTGACGT
The DNA here is from genome assembly GCF_022747635.1 of Hetaerina americana. Classification (NCBI taxonomy): domain Eukaryota; kingdom Metazoa; phylum Arthropoda; class Insecta; order Odonata; family Calopterygidae; genus Hetaerina; species Hetaerina americana. The sequence goes on along the minus strand of NW_027286985.1, from coordinate 32,739,128 downwards.
GGGTCGTGCTAGCTCCGGTGACGGATCTCGAGTGAGTCTCTCTCTCCATCTATCTCTCTCTATTTTGATGTCGCGTGAAGGGACGTGTTCGGCGGTGGCCAGCGGGGTCAAGATGGGCTTCCGTCAGGGTGACGCATCGGCATGTCTCCGCCCGTATGAACGAGGAGAGGGCACGTGAATTGAGAAACACTGCCCTTTCCGGCAGTCACTCCAACACCGCCGCAGGGGGTGGGAAGCCGTCGTCGTTTGGACGTACCACGGCGAGGGGACGATACTTGCGACACACGACTGATGCCTCTTTCCCCCCTCCCCGATCAAAATACACCCACGACCTCACGGGGATGGCCATGTGGGAACGCTGAACCTGGCTCCATGACGAGAATATTAAGCGAGAATTCCCAAGGAGAAACACTGAACTCGCTATTGAAAAGTAGCGCGGACCAAACTAATATTCACCACAGAGCTATGGGAGCCAGAATAATGTAATAATTTTTGAAAATTTAAGAAAAAAATACCAAGCATAAACCCGAATACCGTCCATTAATAAGGAAAACAGTTCTACCTCACGACGGGTAACCCCTTAAAAAAGAAGTATACACTGAGAGAAAAATGTCGCACATATTTGTGCTAAAAGTAAAAAAGTTAATCACTTATTTTTTTTACGTTCATACCTTTGGAATCACAGACAAATGCCTGGAATAATAGTGCAACCAAACTCCCAACCAATTAATTGAAAAAAAATTATTAGAGGAAATAAATGTGAAAAAGTACTTTAAAAATAAGCTACTTCTCTACGTACGTCATATCATCACTACGACAGTTACACCATTGCAAATACTATTATAAACGAAAAGAAAGTTTCATCTAAACGATAAACACATTTATCCATATCAGCAAGTCGCAACTTTCAATTAAAAAATTTGGTAATAACACTAAATAGTTATTTTTCAGCAGGCTACATGGATGTAACTGCACGATGTTGAACAAAATTCATCTTAAAAATGAATACATGCTCATGACAAAGAGCCGCAAGACAAGGAAGGTAACCCTATAAACACAATAAATAGCATATGCCTCATACGTAAATAATGTGCTTACGTTAGCTCGTCGCCATTTTTGACCCCTTAGTAATCCCAATCGCGTATTTTTTCGGATTCGAGAGCCATTAATACGCGTTTTACTGATATGAAAAAAAAATATTTTTAAAACGGGATCGGCCATCTAAATCATGGTCATCGCTGACGTTTGCGAATTCAATGCGTGACGTGTATAAATGATTCAATATTGTGGACCCTTACGAAAGAAGGAAAATTAGATTTGATTTTAAAGCTATCGCTACAAAGAAAGCACGAAAAATCAATATCTCAATGAACGACCGTCAAAAAAAGTACTGCAAATATCTTCACCGCCGAGGTCAAGGGAAACAGAATTACGGAAAACGCTTCGGACGCGGATTTTCAGCAACTGCCTCGAGGTTATTTCCAACGACTGCCGAGGTTTTTTCAGGAACACTTTTTTAATTTTTTTTCCCGTCCACCGAAATAGCAGAGTTTTAAAAATAACCACAACTACCGAATAAGAAAAGCTTAAGAAAGAAAAGCTTAAGAAAGAAACTTAAGCCCAAAATAACCCAAATAACGAAATAGATGCTCAACGATGGACTTGAACCCATGAACTTCGGCCACGGCAGGACATCACGATCCACCGAATCAATAGAGTGGGTAAATTCGAATATCCATATCGAATAATTAATTTTAAAATCATACAACGAGACATTCACGACCACTTGCACAGTTTGCAAATGAAAATTGGCAAGAACGGAATACTTTCCGTTATCCGCAGGAAGATGTCTACATCCAAGCCGTGCCCTGAAAGCCAACTAGGAGATGTGTGGCAGGGGGTGTTAGATCACCAGCCTCACGCTAACTGAATGGACAAGTTTTCGAAGTACACAACTTGGTCCATTGGATGTAGTTTTTGTACCTTGGCGTACATATGCTACAATCCGCGTCATGGAGTACCTACGTCTCGTAAAGCCATCATCACCGCCTGCATCATCTGGGGTATCATACCCCCTGTTACACATCACGAGAATCACGATTTAACATCTCCCTCCCGTGGGACCTTAGGTTACAAAGGAGACATTATTCGCCGGACATTAGAGCTGCATACCTTTTCTGAGGCTCAAGGGAAAGGAAAAATAATCAAAACTCGCTGACCTGAAAAATCTCTTCACCAATTCAGCGTATGCCCAGAATAATCGATCATACGCAGGCACACGAATGACGCATGTTTGAAACTCCTATGGGAACGATATTTTGGATACTTTAAGGAAATTAAGACGGAGACGAAGGGAACGAGCGGATTCTCTTCTCATGATCAATCCACAGCATTTGATTGGGACATTTTTGAAAAAGCTAGTGCTTCATTACAAACGAAAGTAATCCTTAGGCTTCCGCGATGTCTGTCTGATGATGGATCCATGCTGCTTCCGGGAGTTACCATCGCGTAGGTGAGTTGATAGGCCACTGTTTCGTCCCCAGTCCTGGAGGCGTCTTAAGGTCGAAGTGATCACACGAAGCCACTTCGACCTGAAGACGCCTCCAGGACTGGGGACGAAACAGTGGTCCATCAACTCACCTACGCGACGGTAACTCCCGGAAGCAGCACGGATCCATCTACTAACAGAAAGATACACATACACAAAATACAATTGCCCCATGAAACCACAGACGACAAATTGACCCCGAGAGCTCAAAGGAGAAGGTTCAGCAAGGAGATGGCGATGAGATTTCCACCGTCCAAATTCACAATGACGGTAAGATGACCACACAATAATCAACCGGAGGGTTGGCTTGACTGGTGGAGGTAGAGCTCACAAACACTGAAAATAAAGTCTACACGGTATATAAAATTCACACATCAGAGTGGAGAGGGGTTCAGTAAATTTTCCTGTACCGTTTGTGGTTTCCCAAAAAGATCTGCTACCCGAAAAATCACAAAACTAGGTGGTGAAGCTGAGAGTGCCCAGAGGCGTCAAAATCGAATCCGGGATTGAAGCCTTCCGGTCAGTAGCTCAGCCCTCTACCCACTGGGCTACTCTTTCATGAATGATTCTCGAGGGAAAACGCATAACGCGCCTGACATAAAAAGTCTGAGGCATCATTTCATTGCAATTAATTATCCATCTTTGAAAGGAAAATTAAGGGCTTATTTCATGAAGGATATACAGGGTTCGTCCGGAAAATAGGTGTACTGATTTTTTCCCGCCGCTCCAGGCGCGCCCAGCACCGCTCTGACGGGCTGCGATTGGAGGGGGTTATGTTGGCAAGCGACGCTGAAAAAGGCAGTCGGCTCTGAGCTGTGGTGTAGTGAGGAGCTCTGTTAACGCGAACCTCCACGCTTCGACCCGTCACGGAACGCGATGCCGAAGTTTTTGGAGCAGCGTTATTCCATCAAATTTGCGGTAAAGCTTGGGAAATCGTCTACCGAAACTGTCGGTATGATTAACCAGGCTTACGGGGATTCATCCATGTCCAGAAACATGATCTTTCGGTGGCACAAGATGTTCGTGGAGGGCAGAGAAGAGGTCGACGACGAGTCTTCGAGAGGTTCCCGATGATGCCTTCGCGGGAGCGTTCCAGGAATGGGAACGCCGCTGGAACAAGTGTATCGACTCACAAGGGTCCTATTTTGAGGAATATTAGCTTAAGATATGTAAAAGTGTAATAATTTTTTTTTCCTGAGCTCAGTACACTTATTTTCCGGACGAACCCTGTATATTACATAACTGTCTGAGAGGTCATCATGGCGATTTGCTAAACCTAGAGGGTGTGAAAGTAGCTTTGTAGCAGGCGTACATACTTTTCTTCGCTGATCGTACACATTAATTAGAGTGGTAGACCGAAATCTGAGGAAAAGTACCTCATCATAACTGAGGCAATGTACTAGAGGTGGGACTGGGGCGGAACGAAGGAAGGAAGAAGAGAAACCAGTCACTGGCATTACACCTTGTCTCAACGAACGTCCCATCATATGTAAGGAGTAAAGCCCTTGAAGAGATTACCACACAGCACACAGTACCAGGGGACGTGGATTCCACGAATAAAATAGGCCATCGACAAGATTCCAATTCAGAACCTCGGGATAATTAAGCCACCTTAATTCTATACACATAATCAACTTATGACAATATCAGCAACGTCCTCTGTTCATTCATAATTCCTTGTACTCTTTCATTAGCAACATCCATCAGGAAGCTGTCTTCGGAATGCCTAACGAGTTTGCCACATATTTTTCAGTTCGACCGCAATAGACTGCGAGATTTTTATTTTTCCCTAGATTCGCTTGATCTTCAATGCATCTTCTTTTGTGGCATCGTATCTCGATCTTTGTCTTCCTTTTTTCTGTATCTAATACCCATGCCAATCTCATTTAAAAAGAAAGAACCAACTTCTAGGATACATTTTCGCGAATTTGATAGCCACTTTCGGGATATTTTTTAGCATTTGCCGAATCGTATGATGTCAGTGAATAACCTACGACCTCTTACTTGAATCATGCATCAATAGTGAAAGGTCAATCTCACGACACAAGTACAGAAATATATTTATTAGATGCAACATACGGAGTCTGGCATCGAATTTAATAAACGAACCTCCTCGCGGATTAAGAGATAGATGGAGAGGAGAATAGACGGAATGTTTCAGATTGTGGATGATTCTTGGATGACGCAGCCCCCTTTCGATATCATGCCTTCCTTCTAAACGTTCGATTACCCCAAGGGGCGGGCTTCCAAAAATAAATTCCTTCTTTCATCGCGTGATCGATTGGGGGGAGAGTATAAATATTCGAGGATGAAGTGCACTGGGGGAGGGTGAACAAGACGTAGGTGGGGGGGGCGAAGTAAATGGCGGGGCTGAGGGTTGGGAGAGTGGGGAGAGGTGAGGGGGGGATAGGAGAGCAGTCCCAGAGGGCAGGCCAGTTGGAGAAGAGTGTGGGAGTGTAAGGGACAAGGGAAGGGTGAGGGCAAAGGATTGGAAGGCAATAAGGGATGAGGTTAGGGATGAGAAGAGGGTTTTGAAGAGGGATACGAAAGAAGGAAACGTAACTCAAAATTTTTTTAGCCTTGCCATTCCAATAAGATGAAATACATACAATTGGTTACTAGGCATCTCATCTATCCCAAAGTTCACAGAGTTTCATAGCGTGAATTTAAACGATATTTTGTTCATCCAAACATGGAGGCAGGACTTTTACTTTTTGTTTATGGGTGTCCACTTGGCCCAAAACGTGTTGCCGCTCATTTAATAATGACTAGGTTCCCACCTTCATAACATATTCAAGCTTAGGCAATGTGACCGTGATCAATGTTTCAATAACAATCATAATAATTAGGCAGACAAGGCTGAAAAATGACGAAATAACTTCATCTCACTCTTGGAACATGCATGTAGGTACATGACACATTCTTAAACCCTTATATATATATATATATATATATATATATATATATATATATATATATATATATATATATATATATATATATATATTTGTGTGTGTGTGTGTGTATAGATGATGTAGAAACACTCACGAGAGGAATATATATTTGGACGGCACAATAAAACATAAATATAAAATAGATAACACGTAAAAGGACACTCACATTTTAGAAAATTTAAGCTTTCGGCCTTAATCAGGTCACTCTGCTTTTCAGTCTGAGAAGGCTGAAAGCTTGAAATTTATGAAATGTGAGTGTCCTTTTACTTGTTATCTATCTATCTTTGTGTTCTATTGTGCCGTCCAAATTTTATATATAAATATATATATATATGAAATATAGATAATATATATATATATTATATATATATAACATTTGGATGTTACACTGTACCATTTGAAATATCTATATGTTTGTATATATATATATATATATATATATATATATATATATATATATATATATATATATATATATATATATATATATATATATAACATTTTGACGGCACACTGTGCCATTTGAAATATATATATATGTAATATATAAATATAATTATATATATATATATGTATATGTATAAATATATATATTTCAAATGACACAATTAAAATATATTGGGCTAAGACACTAAGTCCATGGCTGTACTTTAAGCATTTGGTGGTACGATAGCTGAGTTCTAGTTGCTCCAATGTCAGAGGTAATTGATAATAGCCTAAAGCCTGACAGCTAGGGAATTATTGTTTCCAAACATGCCAATGCAGAAACTCATCTAACTCTAATCATTATATAAATACTCGTATCCATTCCAGGGGCCAGATTAAAATAGATGGCCTTTCCGTCAGCTTAACTGATTCATTTACCCATCGTGGTAGGTATACTTTGGGTGCTTACATTTCACATTTCATCGCATACCACTGAAGAGGAACCTTAAACTGCACCGCCGCTCGAGGCGAAAATCACTACACCTAGGCACAAAGGGATCAAAAATGAGAGCAATAAAGTAGAGTAATGAGGTAATGTGATAATTCGAGCAGTACAAAATGATTTCAACGGAGAAATTAGTTGCCTTTGTGGGAGGACGGCCCGAATCGATCACACTCTCACGAGTACAAGAGAACGCGATGAAAATTCCATGAAGGGCATGAGCAGATTAGCCACGGAAAACCTGAAAGGTAAGCACCGAAGTTTGAAAGGAAAAAAAAGGGAAGAGCGTGAAATTGCGCGCTCGAGTCGAAAGTACCGGATCAAGGTTGCCATGGTTACGACGGCAAATAAGGGTTTCGCGAAGTCGCCTGGGATGATGTGACCAATCCGAAAGTGTAATCCCCTGGACTCTCCGATGAGACGCTATAAATAACGAAGGCTAATGAAACTAAGATGTATTTTCGGAAAGGGGACGTCGCTAACTTCTTTGAAATTTAATTAAGAACTTGAAGATTGTGATAAAAAATATATAAATACATTATTTAAGCCTGATTATATCAAATTCAGGCGTTTTTCAAAAAAATATTTTATTTGGTGAGAGTTTCATTTTTTTCTTCCCACAACCGAGAAAAATATTCTGGAATGCGTTAACGGAAGAATAGTATTGCACACACACAATATTTTGAATCAATCACATTTAAATCTCGGGCGAATAAAACTGAATTGTAAAAAATGCATGCAAAAGGATGGAGGAAATACCATAATATACATTAAATCAAAGTTTCCATGAAATAAATCATTTATAATTTGGGGTAAGCCAAATTAAATTGTGAAACATTCAGATGGTGAAAAGGACAAAATTTTAATAAATAAATAATTCTTTACAACACTCACCCTCTTATCGTTCACTTTGAACAGGAGGGGAAGCATAAAATAGTAAATTTTAACCAAAAAATATAATTGAGACCATGTGTTAAAAATAAAATTGGGAGAAAAACATATTATTAAGTAAGAAAAAGAATTATAATTCGAGTAAGGTGGGGAGAAACAATTAATACTTCTGAAGTTTGCATTAGACGAGTAACACTTTCAAAGAAAGGGTAACGTTAAAGAGCCCACAACCCATGTTCGCCAATTTTCACATTTCAGAGAAAAGCAAAAAAAAAGACGCCGACTCTTAAAACTATCAAGAGGTCTCTTAAGGTCGAGAAATATTTGATCAGTGAGAAAATTTCCTGTCGGAAATTACAGCACAAGTGACGGCAATTTTCTTTCCAAGAGACCAGTAACTCGCCCTTGCGTGTGTAGCGCTTCTGGCATTCAAAGACGAAGAAACCCGACAATTCACGAATTAAGCGTGCAATGAGAATGGGAGCGTAGTTACGTAGATACCCCAGTGACGTAAGATTTCCCACTCTACTACATAAACACCTCTGCTAAGGCCCTCTTCGTGTGTCCGCATATCTTCTCTTGTGCGTCTTTCATCCGTCCTCTCGTCTATCCCACCAACCGTCATCTCCAGTGACTCTTCCGCTCAACCGTCACCACATACATAATACATATGTACACATATATATGTATGTATATTTACATATATATATATACACTCACACATACACATATATGTATGTGTGTGTATATATGTATATATATATATATATATATATATACTACCTTGATCAAAAATTTCCCGGAATTTATTCAGAAAATTAAAAATACAAGTTTATTCATCTAAATCTATATTGTCCCCTTCAAAGTAATCCCCATCGACTGCAACACACTTATGCCAGCGCTTGATCCAATCCTCGAAACATTTTTTATATTCGGTTTTCGGTATGTCCATCAGTGCTTCCTGCGATTTTTCCATTACTTCCTCTCGGCTGCTAAAACGCGTTCCCCGTAATGGTTTTTTAACTCGATTGAACAGAAAGAAGTCACAGGGAGCCAAATCAGGTGAATTCGGTGGCTGTTGGATGGTATTTGTTGCATTTTTCGTCAAAAAATTACGAATAATGATAGCACTGTGCGACGGTGCGTTATCATGGTGCAAAATCCACGAGTTTTCTGCCCACATTTCTGGTCTCTTTCGGCGAATTGCTTCACGCTTCACGTCTCATAACGCCCAAATAATACTCTTTGTTTACTGTCTGGCCTTCTGGCAAAAATTCATGATGCACTACACCGTTGTAATCCATGAAAACCGTCAGCATTGCCTTCTTTTTTGACTGAAAACGACGTGGTTTTTTTGGTCTCGGCTCATTTGGTGAACGCCATTCACTTGCCTGATGTCTGGATTGCGTGTCGTACTCATAAACCCACGTCTCGTCTCCAGTAATGATCCTTTTGATGAATGTGGGATCGGATTCAGCCTCGCAAATCATGTCTTTTGCGACGTCAACACGGTCTCTTTTTTGCATGAAATTGAGGTCTTTTGGCACCAACTTTGCTGCTACACGACGGAAACCCAAATCATTAACCACAATGGCTTGGGCGGATCCATAGGCAATGTTCAAGTCCTCCGCTATTTCTCTGATGGTTAGTTTGCGGTTATTGACCAACATTTCTTTTACTTTATCAATTTTTTCACCGACTTTCGATGTCGATGGTCTGCCACTGCGTTCATCATCTTCGATTGACTCACGACCACTTCTGAACCGCTCGTGCCACTGGTAAACGACCGTTTTTTTTAGAGAATCGTTGCCGAAACACTTTTCCAACATTTCCAACGTCCGTGCGCCACTAAATCCGTTTTTTACGCAAAATTTAATACAAGTTCGTTGTTGCAAATTTAAATCCATTTCTGCAATTGTAAAAAATCGCCAACACACACAGAGATAGATGTACTCTTGGCTACGTAACTTTTGCAAATGTCAAGTTATGACACTAAGATTTAAAGGGAATATCAACAACAGATGTACCAATTTAACAAAAAAACAGAACTCAAATCGGAACGATGGGAGCGGCACACGGTGGTTATTCCGGGAACTTTTTGATCAAGGTAGTATATATATATATATATATGCACACACACATACATATACGTGTATGTGTGAGTGTATATATATGTATGTAAATATACATAGATATACATGTATACATATGTATACAAATGTATATATATTTAAAACCATGAGCACAGTATCAACCCGAAGGTCGGTTTGGTAGGTGATGGTAGAGTTCACCCAGTGCTAAGCCCGAAGGCGTGTGAAATTCACGCATAAGCAGGGTAGGGGGGCCAGTGCCTTTACCTTTGCTGGTTTTGGGTCCCCAGAAAGATCTGGCACCCGCAAAATCACATAGCTTGGGTGGGGCTGCAGGTGCCCTGAGAGGCTTGAACGGGAAAAGAACCCGGATCTTCCGGTCAGTAGTCCAACACTCTACCCCTGGACTACCGCGACTAACTTATATGTAGGTATACACACATACATGTATACAGGCCAGGTGGGAGATTGCCATGAGCATAAATACAGCGCAGCGTACAATGAGGCATCTAGAGTTACACTCGTTAAAACCCCAAACCACTCCGCAGAAAACAAGAGCCGGGAAATATATAACCCCTGCGGCAGCGCGGCGGTGGCGTCCTCTGAAAATAAAACGCTGCGACAACGCCACCAGCCGAAAGGGTCGAAGCCGCGGGAACTCGAGACAAACCGCATGGACGGATGGATGGGATCCACTTTCAAACTGAGCCTCCTTCTATCAGCCACCCACCCCTGGGGCCTCTTCCGTCCACAACCCCCCCCCCACCCTCTGCAAATCCACGCTACTGTCACCCAACTGCCCCCTACCCCGTGCATCATCTTTATCATCCCCTGTTCCACGCATATTGAACCCCTCCTGAACCTCTCCCCAGCAGAGGAGATTGGCCACGGCAGAAGCAAGAATGGAAATCACGAGGGGATAGGGACAATACTTCACAGTAAAGATGAAAATGGCAAAAAAGAAGACGAAAGGTGCCGCAAATGTTTCAACTTTTCCATTAAAGCAGTGATATCCGCACGATTCGGAAATAGTAATATATCAGCATGAGATTAAATGCAAAATGTAAAATAAAACTCCTTAAAAAAAGATTAAAATTCGTCCACATTTATCCTCTAAACAAACACTATTCTTCTCCTGCTGATAAAATACGTTAACCAAAGCTTTGTGAGTGGCCTAACACAGAGAAATAAGGGGTATCGCGAATGTTTACACGGTAGAGTAATATTACATTCAGCGCGTACAATCTAACCTATTTCGTTTCACTTCTTATTATTGAGGTGTAAATAAACTATATATAGCTTCAAGAAGAACATTGGAGGAAGATCATTACCACTTTACATCAACCCTACGATCGCTTCATAGCATAGCCCTCTCAGTTACACTTCTTTCTCTCTGTCAATATTTCCATCATATTTTTTTACGCTAGCATCTCCCAACACTTGCCCTCATTTATACTCCAACTTTCTCTATAATCCATCCTTCTATGTCTCCATCCTCTTTATTAAACTACAGCCTATAACATGCCTTCTTAACTTGAGTCTTGCAACGATGTATCTTATAGCGCGTGCTTCGAAGGACTTCAGCGATCACTCGATGTTGCCATTTTATTTCCATCATTATTCAGCAGAACCACATTTCTACTGCTTCAAATATTCTTTTCCCTTCCTCTGATAACGCACAGCCAACAGGTTCCCGGGGCTTCTGTCGAAGGTCTCGCCACACCAAAAATCAATTTTTTGATATCGCCCATGACTAACATCCGTAGAAAAGTCATGTTCAATGGAATGAAGGTAGGAGGGAAAAATGTGGAATTGAAAAAGGGTTTATTTTTGATCTCAGATTGGTTTTTGTTAGGAGGGGCAAAAATATATATCTTTTCTGGCACTTTTCAGCTTAAACCTATCTCATCAATAGATTACGAATAATAACACTTAATCAAACATATAATGATATACGATATACACATATATATTCCTTTTCTAACCATTTCCTTGTATCCAGGAAACCAGTACCGTCATCGTGTTTGCTTTGATGGAAAAAATGTAACTGAATCCTTAAAGTCTACCAAGGTCTTGAGTAATTCTCCAGTTCTTCATTGACCACTTTCCTCAATTATTTCCAAACTCTTCGACTGATTTAACACATTCACTTCAAAGTGTCAATCGGCACATTTCCATTGTTCTTTAAATCAGTTATTTCTCATGTTAATGGAATTCCCTGCTGAGAATTAACCAAAGTGAATTTCAACGAGATGTTGACACACCCGCTGTTTAATGTATCCAAAAGCGCACAAACGAACTTGGTTTCAAAAAATGTTTTCTTCTTGAGCAATTATTTCCTAAAATTATCAATCGTGAAAATTCAATTACATACTATGTGTGGAGAATGTTCACTATCTTATTTTAGAGAAAGGGCACAAATGAAATTAAGAAGTTTCAAGCGTTATACGGGGGTAGTTGGAAAGGTTTTTGGAGTCACCACCAGTTGCCAGCGTTAACGCAATGAGTTTCCCGCGTAGTAATATGTAATCCTTTATGTGTAAACACGTAACGCTTCAGTGCTCTAGGAAGAGATCTGTGGTTCGGATGCGTCTCTGTTGTTGTTGTTCCCGTCTAGTGATTTGTAAAGATGGAAAGAATTTAGACTCGACTAGTGATTAAATACTTCGCTAGGAAATGATTGAAAGCAAAGGAAATTCATGCCGACTTTCAAAACACTCTGGGGACTTCCCTTTGGTGAAACAATTACTGAACAGCACTACGCTAACCTTCAGAACCAACAACAGCAAAAGATGCACGAAAAAATGCCAGGTTTGGCGAAGGAGGAGAGCCATCTTTCATCAAGAGAACGCACGCCCACACACAATCGTCGTTGCCACGGCAAAAATACGTGAGCTAAGATACGAATAGATGTCACGCCCGCCTTATTCGCCTGATATGGCTCCATCAGATTTCCATCTCAACCTCAACCTCAAAATTTGCCTCGGTGGACGGAGATTCTCTTCAAACAAAGAACTAACAGCCGATGTAGACGGGCACTTTGCAGGCATGAAGGAATCTAATTTCTGAGATGGGATCGAGACATTTGGAACATCGCTGGACCAAGTTCATTGGTGTACACGGAGACTAAATTGAAAAATAAATAAATTTCACTGAGGTAAGTCGCTTATTTCCATTCTGTTCCGAGACCTTTTCAAATCACCCTCGTATTTTCTAAAGTCACATATTTCCAAACAATTAAAAACTTTTAATAGCTCAAACAGTCGAAAGCTGATGCCCCATGACTGAGAAAAACTAGTTGTGCGAATCAAAATGTTTTTTTCTATGAATTGGATGGTCAATAATATACTTCGTAACTTACCAACTAGAAAAATACAGAAGAATTTGAAAGACTGATGAAATTGTCGATTACTCCACCCTCGTGCGTGTTTTTCAATATTCATCCTCCGTGATCGTGGTATCTATAGGAACTAACTTTGCTTAAAATCGTTTTGGGGTCGTTTCCATGCCAAATCATCAACTATAGAAAAACATTTCCCCTCGCCACCTTCGATTCTGAGAAAATTTGGCATATGAATTGGGCTCGCTTTTCTCGGTCTAAAACCATACTTTCTCTCTGGAAAAAAAAACTTTGACCGTAGATTTACGCAATTCCACGCTGAGAGGAGTTTGAAAAACGTCACCTTATATTCTTTTTCTACAAATTCAGGTAGTTTTGTAATATCAAGCACAGAGGTCAGACAGATGCCACCTAGAATAGATTTGTGCTTACAAAGTACGGTCTACTTAATACACGGTGCCGAGTTGTCCTAGAGTTCACTTGGTATTTTTTGTACTCTGCGTACTTCTCTCTTTAAGACTGGCATCTTATGATGAACTTACTATGTTATCCAGAGCTTTAATCGGTAAAACTTAAAGTGTGACCTTGGGATTTGTTTACTTTGAGTTGCTTTTTCCTAGAGGCTACATTTTATTTGTTTACTCTTTCAAGAAAAGCGTAATAATTGTCATTTTTGGTAAACTTACACATAAAATACACCAATAATCATATTAAGTGACAGGTATACAAATATTTTTTGTACTAATTAGATATGTTTACGTTCGGGAGAAAGACAACAGATATTGGACAGCCTTTACCAAGAAAACATTCCCCGAGGATGAGACATTTGAACAGTTTGTATTTTTTGGACCGATAGAAAACCCGTGAGTAACAGACGTAAATAATCAAAAGATAACAAACTTGAAAGTCCTTCTAATTCAATTCAAAATGAACAACAAACATTTTATAAATAAAGGGGCGGAAGAAACACATAAATTAGACTTTGTCAATAAACCATTGCTCAATTTCATCGAAAATACGCCTCAACGGACGCATTGATGGCAGGAGAAGTCCCACAAATACATTAAACTAGTGAAAACTAATACTTGGCCTTCGTAGTAGCATTGAAACTCCTTGTTGGTCAGTGGGGATAGGGTTAGGATATTTTATTTAATATTAGTGCGACCATAAATAATATCAACCGATAAAGACTGGCGTTCCCTGAAGATGCAATGGTTTTTTCATCCACCCTTCCTCCCCGCTTGCTCCTCCTCTTCGTTCCCCGCCCCCATGGGTCTCTTGCCTCATTGAACTCTTCTCCACACATCCCTCCCTCCTCTCATACTCTTCCGTGAGTGCGCGCGTGGCCTTGAAAGACTCAATTAAACAAGCGGAGAAGCCGTGTGCTTGTATGTGTGTGCTTGGTGTCCTGTGGAGCGGCTTCCCTCCTCGTCTCGAATTCCCACGATCGGAAGGGAAGGAAATTAATTTCATGACGATGGGCGCTAACTACGCATGCATCCATTCATCAATGGCTCTCCCCCACGAGAAGAAAAATCAAACGCGTGTAGCTTTCGCCCTCCATCTTCCCCCTCGGTAATTGGCGCACGAGTTTCCCCGCACCGGAGCCCATGATCTGCATCTCTTTCTGTTTGGTTGCATTTCTATGGCCAGATGATTGCAAAATGGTAACGGAAAACTTAAATTCAAATTAAGGTTAGTCCTTGCCCTAGGTTTCCCTAGATCACGATGGATGTCAATCCTTTGAAGGAGAATCCACGCCTTCTCTTCTTATTGTAATTTCGTTTTGTCAATGAAGTTCTCAATCATCTCCCAGGTGGTTGACAAAACGGATGTGGGAGTGATTCCTAGTCACAAAAACTATGAGAACTTCGATTAAAAGATTTGAATGTCATTCATTTGTACATGATAACTTTAACTGTTAAAGATTCGCCTAACTCTACTTCTTCCACTCACTCTCACTTGAATTGATATTTCGTCTTACTAGCATACACAAAAGCAGCGGTAGTGAAACTGCTGCTAGAAATCAAAAATCCTAAATATAAGTATAAGGTGGACTTATTCATAGATTACGAAACAGCATTCGATTCCTTATGGTGGCCCCATTGCATAAACGCACTCAAAAGTTATAAAATACCGGGACCAATAGTAGAAATTATTAAAAATAAATGCTTGAATAGAACAACCAAAATACGACTAAATAACTTGTAAGCCGAAAAGAACATTACAAAAGGGGCACCACAGGGATCCATACTCGGTCCTTTCCTTTGGAACATCTCCATGAACGATTTGCTGAATCAACCCCTCCCTGAAAACTACAGATGGACAGCCTACGCCGATGACGTTGTGAATACAATGCCTGCAAATTCCAGTGGAGAAATAGAAAACATCGCAAAGGAATTTTGCCATACAGTGGAGTCATGGAGTGCGAAAGTGAAATTAAAAATTTCTGTTAATAATACCAAATACGTCGTGTTCGCGAAAAATTGTTACGAAACGTAACTATAAAAATATATGGTCAAAACGCTAAAAGAACCTCCACATTCAGATCTCTGGGCATTGAATTCGATGGCAGACTAACATTCCAAGAACACGCAAATTACGCAGCAGTCAAGATCTAGAAAATATTTAACAATTTAAATAGGCTGTGCAGAAACATATTTGGCATCACCACAAATAGCCTAAGAACTATATACAACGGATTCACCATCCCAATATTGGCATAGGGCTGTGAGTTGTGGGGAGAGAGGCTAAATTACAGCAGAATCCGGAGAAAACTGGAGGAGGCCCAAAGATCTTGCCTTATTGCAATGTCCGGGAGTTACAATACGGTCTGCAATGAAGCTCTACAAATAATAACTGGGATACAGCCGATAGCATTCTCAATAGAGGAAAGAAGAATTTAGTCACGGATGAGGAAAATGGTAGAGACTATTCTAGGAGATGTAACTTTGTCTCCAACCGGGAAATGGAGCAGGAACAGGAAGGTTATTAAAGCGCATTTCCTGGACAAATGGGAACGGGATTGGGAAACCTTGGATATTTGCATAACGTCCTACAAATTGTGAAATATCTGCACGAGGAACCGATTAGGAAAATATTTGATAGATTTATCAACAAAATATAAAGTGGGTACGGGGAGATAAGACAGAAAGGAAGGGCATATAACTCATTTTTCGTAAAAAATTAACAAAATTCTATTTGGGGTTTAAAAATAAGGTGCCCCGAAATATTGAAACAATAAATTGCCCGATACTAATCGAACGGGCCAAATTATTATTATTATTATACACAAAAGTATTTTCCCGTGACCCACGTCCTCATGAAATTGTTGCTGATTAGACCAGTTGAGAGCAATTAAGTAGTTTCAGAAACAAACTCCTCGTATTTGTGAATAGTACACCACGCCGTGACTGGGGCTTCTTTAAACAATATTTACAACAAGTATCCTTCCCGAAGAATTCAATTGACAAAATAAAAGAACGGCTATTAGTACGTTTTATATAGAGTAATAAAATCGTTTAAATATATTAGGGGAGACGACTTAAAATTTTGTGAAACAAATCCCGCTTCGCATGAATACGCCGTAGAAAATGGAAGTAAAACAACAATAGCTTGTTTTGATAAATTGGGGTAACATTTGACAAACTCACCCAGAAATCACTTAAAGACTGATCTTTGTATTTTTCTTTCAAATCAGAGTCACTAATTAAGTCAATTAAATTTTCATTGTCACTTACGTTTAAGCCTACTGGTTAAGCTGTCACGGAAAATGTATTTCGAACCCAGGAATCGCCATCACAAGTTTTTGGCATATATTGTAAAAGAGTTGATTTCAAATTATGTAAGCGCCCTAAAAATGCCTTGGAAACGTCATAATCGGATTTAAAATTTAATGCATTCAAACATTTATGTGAGGCAGTAAATCAAAATTATTAGATTCAATTAATGAAATCCAAAATTTTATTTTTCATCAAAAGATGACATTTTATCTCTTTTATTAAAATTATAATATTTCTACAATTGCGGAATTTCAACACATTTTTGTGCTGGTAATGAATTATTTTGTGTCTTCAGGAAGACCAATACCTAACTCCGAAGTTCATAGTTTTAATAGTGCCTTCCCTCTGGATAGCCATCTCACATCAGTATATAAGTGCTTTGTTGTCCACTATCCATTTCATCGCACAAAATTTTAAATAACCTGATTAGAAGAGATTTTTATATTACAAATTTTGCCTCTTTAACGGTTTCATCCATAACATTTTTTATATTTGTGGATTTTTTTTTTGTCACTAGCGCTTGACTATCCAAAATACAATGACGACTGATGACTCTTGTAGTTACTTTCTGGATACGATATAGAACACCTTTTAACTTTCCTACCATAGCTCGAACACTATCGATACAAATATCAATATACTATCCCAGTCAAGGCAAATGATTTTCACACTCTGAAACTGTTGCATTGAAATGCACATTAGCGGATGACGCCGTTAAAAGTTACTGATGCGGCATGTCCCGCAGTTTGTTTGGAAGTTGTCAAGGTATAAACACCATAAGTGTTTAAAAGTTGGCTTTGACCTCGTGGACTGTGGCGCGTCGCGCACGAATACGAATGCCTGTGACATTGTATGTACGGTATTTCGTCACAACACCTTGTTCCTTTAAAAGCCCCAAAATTTCATCAATACACTTCTCCCAACCTATCTCTTAATTTGCAATGTAATCATTAATACATTTAAATATATCTTCTCCAGTAGTTTGTCCATGTAAATATTAACATATGAGTAACCCTTCTTCAATACTTCTATCGTATGGATAACAAATACTACACGGCCAGTCCTACGACATCTGTAGATTTATGCATTTGCAATGCATATTCACTGCAAAGACGAGGAATCGAATTAACTCTTTCTCTATGCTAGTAGGAAGAACTTGAATGTTTCGCGAAAGAGTATTATTTGATAATTGCATTGCATTTATTTTTTCAGGAGCATGTTTTTTTAATAATAAGTGACACCATGCTTTCGCACGTGGCTTAATGAGTGTCTCCTCAATCGTATGAGCATCACCATTAAGTGCAATACGATAACTCAAGCGATAACATGCTTCTGTTGCATTTTAATTTTCAGTTCTTGCCATTGCAATCACTTGAAGTTTTGATTTTTCTACCGAGCCACGTTGTATCTTAAAAAATGTCATGTATTTTCCTTTATAACCACGGTGTATCGTTTCAAAATGCCAGCGAATTTTTTATGGAGCCAAAGAACTGTTTGCGAGTATTTTGTAACATAAAACACACATTGCATCAGGAGCATACGAATTGCCAATACACGTAAATCCCAAGTTTATATAACTTTCATCGTACTTCTATTTTGTTCTCTTCATAGATGACACTTGTCCTTCAATATTAGAATTTTAAGAAACCACAGGTTTTCGATCATTTTATTCTACAATGATAGATGTATTGGCCGTATCAGTAGAATTAATTGGCCTTCCTTTTATCAAAGTTCCAGTTTTTAACCAAAAATCCATGGGTAGTTTTTAATTATTATTTAAATTCTACAATAAGGGCAAACAAATCAACAAAAAAATCAGTTAAAAGCCAACCAAATTTTAAAGTTAAAAAACAACACGGAAATACCTATGAAATTTACCGCAGACTTCTCCATCCAGAATTTATGCACTGATATCTAAGAAGGTCTTTTGACGAAGAGTGGAATAGAGCTGTGATTTCCTTTTTAAACATTTCCAAATGAACAAATATGAAAGTGCTGTTTATTTCTACCAAAATATCCAGTATTAGATGCGTGTATGTTATTAGTTCAACCCGCAGCTTAGACAGAGTAGTATTGTGTTACAAAAGTAACTTATAGCTAGAGGAAACGCGCGAATGGTTGGTACGAAGGTCTTTATATTGGCAGTGGGAACAAGCATTATTCACACGGCGCCACTTTTGCTAAAAATATCCACACATGCAGAAAGCAGGAAATTTAAAATTACTTTTAATTTATTACTTGGAGTAGATAGTAGCAAACCGTTAAATGTAATGCAGTGCATAAAATCTTCCTATATTATCGCGGAATACCTATTTAAGTTCAGCGGAACATATTTTGAGAACCCCTGCTGTAGGATGTTTTGGTAGTCCCATGTACGTTGCAATTGCTTTAAGTCAGTGCTTCAGGTCCTCTTTTGCCCAACTACAAAACGAGAAGTGTCCCTCACCCTCAAATATCTTCCACCACCGTGCATGATCGACAGATTTTTTTATGCACATGCTACGTCATCCATCATCAGGTTTCAGGTTCCAAATTTTTCCCTAGATAAATAATTCATAGCCATCGTGAACTCAAGGACAATGTTGAGATAAGAATTAAGCAATCACAGGTTGTCAAAAATTCTCCAGCCGAGATATCCACCTGAGGGTACGAATTTATGAGGTGATATAAACGGGATCTGTCGCATAAGATAGCCATTTTATTTCACAGAAATTAATCACCCATTTCATCAGTCAAATCCAACGGTTCTTCCACAAAAAAATATGACTGAACACCAGTTTCCTTATGAGACCAAATTTTATGTGATTTTTTTGCAAAGTTTAAAAAGCTAAAAAAATAGTATTTCACTTCGAGGTTTCTTTAAAACTCACAATCAATGGGAGAAAATGTTTTCATAAATGGGCTCGAACAATTTTCATTTCACAAGTCTTCAATGCATATTATGCCGCTACACGAAAAAACAATCATAACGGAGAAAAGACAATGGTCGAGGAAAAGAAAGGGGGGAAAGCGTAGCACCCAGAAAGATGAACAATTATTTTATAATTAAATACTTCGGCTGTGAACTTACTTCAAACTAAAAAGTACCAACTCAATGCGAGATTCCAATTATCCAAATTTAACAACAAACATTCCAAAACTTTAACGTGGACGCAGCCTTTGGTGTTTCTATACAGAATCGCAACTAAGACATGACAGGAAACTGATGTGAAACATTCCGACACGTGTCCCTACTTCACATAAACGCGCAAACTCCAAATGATTATCGCCCAATTTTTTTTCGTTCGGACATTCTCGCATATCCCGTTCGTGGTATCGACTCGATTTCAGGTGAAACTGGAATGAAATCACAAAAATTAACTACTTTCGAAGAGATATACATGCATTAAAATACTTCGTCTGGTTCAACGTTTGTTTCAAAGGATATTGTATCACAGGGGTCGTATAAAAGTTAAAACCCATTGAAAAATTACTATTTGTCGTTCATCGTCACGGTCCACGGTATCGAGGTTTTTATTTAATATGGGGGATCTTGCAGTCCAGGAGTAGAGCGTTGTACTAATGACCGGAGGGCCCAGATTCCATTTCCGGGCACACCCATGGGCACCCTCAGCATGTGTGATTTTTCGGGTAACAAAACTTCCAAGGGAACCTTGGTCGGCACAGGGAAAGGATCTTCCCCCCGACCCTGAATTGTAAATTTCACGCACCGTTGGGCTTTTTGAATTTGGTGAACTCTACCATCACCTGTCAAACCAATCTAAGGGTTGAAAACTATGTTTATGTTTTATTTAAGCCTAATGGAATGCGTAATTTTATTTTTAAAATCAATGATAAACTGAAGCCTGGCATAAAATGAAGGTAATGTTAAAGGTATGATTCATAATTTTGGTAATTAAATTCTGGAGTTGCATACTCTTTTTTCAATTAGGTTGATTATGTGGCAACAGGTGAAGGACGAACATAATAACATTCAGAAAACATCTTCTATTAATTTACACACTCGTATTAACCATCCATTTCTACAGCCTTCATTTTGGTCCTACGCAAAATTTCAGGAATGAGTGGCTTAAATGTCATAGTAATAAAGATTTTCAATGTTCCAACTTAAATTTATTGAATGAACCTGGGTCCAAAATATTTCCTGTCGCATTCAAGGAAATAAATAGCCAAGTAATTCAATTATACGTATTAAATCTGTTTAAATGCCTATCCATACACGCCACCAAAACAAAACTGTCGACATAATCCGTGACGAATTATTTATTTTCCAAAGAACGGGTCCGATTATAACGAGGTTGTTCAATAAAGAGTGACCGTAATTTTTCATTGGCATTTTTTATCGTATAAAAATTTAATTTTATGTTAGGTTGTTAGGATAACGTTTTATGAATATAAAACAAGTCACATTGCTTACACTCCAACATTGCGTCAGCGGTAGACGTTGCGAGTTGAAACATTCAACTCGGCCCTTTTCCTACCGTCCCCCGCCCAGATACTTGAATTCCTCACTCCTCACGGCTTTATGTTATACTACAAAGTGAGCGCTACCCTCACGTATCAAACCAACCTTCGGGTTGACTGCCCTCTCGGTGGTTTCATGAGTTTCTTTCGCTCGTAAAATATAAAACCTGCGCATGTGAAACCGGTTTAAGTTCCATCTTACGAGTGCGAAGAAAATTATTGGTATAATCAACTGTTCCGGAAATAATACCCACGAATTTGTAACCGCAAGCCGGAAAAAATTTATCGAGTGAAATATTATTAAGTTTTAAATCCATTCAAATGAAAACAGTTTCTTTCAGTTCGCGGCCAATTTTCGACCCTGACACCTTCTAGCCTTCTGTCGGGTTATACCTTTTGGATAGAGAATATTGACACGTCTTATGTAAAATAAATAAATAATTTGTTCACTTTTAGTTAAGAGCACCACTGCACCTATAGACCCCTAATGTTGCTTTGACAAGTGAGAGTAGAGAGAGATCACCTAATAACAGCAACAATAAACACCATACGGAGCATGAAATTCACAGAACCAGGGAATTGGGGGTTCCAGTTCCTTTCCTTGTACTTCCAGTGATTACCCATGAAGATCTGGTATCGGAAAAATCACATAGCTTGGGTGAAACTGGGAGCATCAAAAGGCAGCGAAAATCGAACCAGGGTCCTCCAATCAGTGGCTAATTTCTCTTCCCATCGCAATAAGACGACCATATTAGTTGCGACGAATGCTTTTCATGGTCAACCATTTCTTAATAATAAATGTGACCATTCCGTTCCTTCATAATTCCTCGTTCAGGATGAATAGATATGGACACCTTTACTTCGGATGATCGAGACCAGTAGAGTAACTGACAACCAACGTACAGCCCGCGAGCTAAATCCGGCCCGAGAAGGCTCGTTATTCTGAGTTTTGTCGACAACTTCCTGGATTTTGAGTTAATTCTTGTTTTGATAGCGAAAAGCTAATCACATGGTTTCATGGCTTGCCAGCAAGGTATGACCTGCGGCTACGAACATAAGGAACTACGTGCCCTAATCAACCGTACTCTTGAACATTTCCTGGGTCAATAATTCAAGAAGAAAAAGAAGATTCAGTTCTCGTCCACCGTCGTGAGTTCCCATTCTTGCTCGATAAATTCAAATAACTGCGGGAAATTCTGCGACAGTAACTTTAAAGGGTACACGATACACCCAGGCTTAGGCAAGCCTAGGTTCTTTCTTTAATCGCTCCATATTTTCTCGGTAATCTCCACGAGAACACCAGTGAATCAGGTCAACAAACACCAGCCAGTGTATTGGCTCCATACCACAAAATACCTGGAGTCACGGGACGGCATGTATTTCAATTCACTCAGGCCTGGGACCACTTATCCCATCATGGACAAGAAATCCTCATGGCGATTCATCGGGCTGATTAATCAGGAAAGTATTGGAAAGCATATACGAGGTAGCCGAAGCACTTCGATCCACAGCAGGATAATTACCTCCCTTATAGTATTGGCATAATTGGTTCCTGGCATAACTTTGTGAAATTTCTACATGATGTATAATGTCAAAATAAAATTTTGTAATTCAACATTTCTACGTGGAATTACAAAGTTTTATTTTGACGTTATTCCTCATAGTATTGGCGTTATGTACCCTATTACGTAAAAATGTCAGTAAATAAAATAAAATTAGATTAAAATGTAAATAAATATCATAAAAGTACATGTAAGTAATTAAAATTAGAAAGATTTAGTGAATAAAAGATAGATTTAACATGTCATTTTTCCCACGAACGTTAAGGGTTCAAAATAATGTGGTCTGACCGTATTAGAGGGAGAAAAATACTTTGGTTCGAAAGTAGTCTGGTGTGTAATCATCCCCTGCCACACATCCTAGCGGTGGCTAGCATGGTACTGTGTAATGAAATTACAAATTCGAGAAAACGTACGATGGGTCGTAAAAGTAAAAGAGGCAAAAATTCCATCTCAAATTTCTGAATCTAATTCCCGGTTCTGAGAAACTTTTCACCGCGTCCCACTTGCCTTCAACGGAGAGGCATCTTACAAGCACTCTCTCCATCATGGGAGGACAATTGATTCGATCCCTCGCAGATTCCCGAAGGAGAAGAATGCCAACGGAATCCGATGATGATCCATCCACTCTCGCGCTTTCCTTTCCCTCTCGCCACTGACACGTGCAGACGAAAACTCCCCCCACCCCAGACAAGTAGGGGTGACATCCTTAGGCAAACAATTTTTCTGTCATCGTACACCGAACTCGCGACCAGGCATTTGGGATATTTTTTCCCTTTCCCGTCTCCTTTTGGCGTTAATTTTTCAATTGTGCGTTTGTGAAATAATTCAACGAGGTTGAGCACGAAGCAAACGCATTTAAGTACGTACATATACGAAGGAGAATAATGTAAAAAAGCATAATAAACGCCTCACACACTCGCACTTTTGGGAATCAATGGGGGAGAAGACGAACAGCTCGTTCAAAAGAAAATAATATAAGGGTACAATTCATCTCTGCAAAAATGGGTGGTATTCCAACAAACGATGTTTTTACAGAGAATTAACCAAGATTGCATTAGTTATTGGTTTATTGGAATGAAATAATTGACTTGATAATTCCAAGCACCTTATTTAGAACACGACCCAGGTTTCGATGTTGAACGCCATCGTCATCACGTCATCATCACCTGATGATGACGTTTGACGTCGACACCAGGGTCGTGTTCTAAATAAAGTGTCTGGAATCGCAAGGTCAATAATTTAATTTTCAATATGTAATGTAAATTCCATAACGTTACGCCGGAGACAACAAATTTTAGTAATTGGTGATTGGTAAAAGTTTCACATACCAAAAAGGTAATATTTGATTATAAAAATTCAGATTTTATAACTTACGAAGCGTGAATGGAAATAGTGGATACCGAGAGCAAAAAATTAAACCAGTTGTATTAATTTCACTATACCGCACAAGTATGATGCAAACAACGTTTTCGCGACTGCACATTTACTAACTTGGTTCTACAACCCACTACTTTCCCCGCTTGATCTACTAGTATAATTTTACAGAATGATTTATCTTCCCCAACTTTTTTGACCAAAGAAATCCGTCGAATTTTCCTAGAATCAGAGGAGTGATGGCCGCTCTGGGTAGTACGTGATTGCTGATCGGTGGAGTACCGGGTACGAATCCGCGTTGACCCTATTGACTTCCACACATCAATCCAGCCGGTATGCTTTTTTTGGGTACGAGTTATTTCTGGGAAAGTGCAAGGTGGCGTAATGAATATTTATTCAGTCGGAACTGAAGGCCTAATACTTTATTATCAAATTTTCGAATATTCTGAAAAGAGTATAATGCCCGACTTAAATTGTTATTTAACTTTTATCACCCTCTCACTTTCTCTCTCAACCACCAATTCAGTTCCTAGAATTTGTCATTTTTTACACGCGTCCGAATTCCAAGCGAGTGGAATAAAATAATGAGATCCTATCCTTCGGTCAAAGAAAAATTAATTTGGCCGAACGAAAAATTTGATGAAAACTTTCAACCGATTGGTTTGCCAAATGAGTCGCATCGGGGACTCATTCCTCAGATAAATACGGGCACTCAAACTATGGCGAGAGTTCAAGCCCTACTCCATGAGTTTCAAGAACGTTAAAATACTAATACCCTTAAATTTTAATGCCCCGGGCTGCTCGCAAAAAAAATAAAATAACTGCACATATCCGAGCGGGAAAATGCAAACATTTTATGGAATCAATGTACCGAGTCCATTACGAAAACACGATCCTTCCCTGACGTGAAAGAGCCATTAAATTAAGCGAGGGGCAACAGGTGGACGCAACCCACCGCGATCCAAATAGAAAACACAATCGCGGTTGCCCGAGATGCACAGTAACAGAACACTGGCGCGGGGTCCTGAAATAATCACGCAATTCGCCGTAAACCAAGCAAATATTCTCGCTCGTAAATTCCTCTCCGGGTCGAATCAGGTAGGTAAACGTATCTTCTGGGGTCCGGGGACTATCAGTGCCGCTATGAAAGCAGACTGCTACTGGTACTTCAGGTAAATTGAAAGCAGATGGGCAGTCGTTGAAAAATAGCAGTAACCACTACTTCAACTGTAGTATTTAGCAAAAGAGATGTCTATGGGAATCACGTCTCACGTTAGATTTAGACTTATCCGACATACTACGATAAACTCACTTGAATTCGCCGGCACCAATGCAAGATCAGTCTTCGTAAATTTTTACACACCGAAAACGCGCCAATTAAGTTCTCCCAGCTAGTGCGAATACTTCGGATGATTTTATGGGTATATGATATTTATTTACATCAAGCCTCCCCAACAGCGCTTTACTCTTTCTTTAGTCAATTCGACAAGGACGAAAAAG
Source organism: Hetaerina americana (assembly GCF_022747635.1). Classification (NCBI taxonomy): domain Eukaryota; kingdom Metazoa; phylum Arthropoda; class Insecta; order Odonata; family Calopterygidae; genus Hetaerina; species Hetaerina americana. The sequence continues at coordinate 32,713,695 of NW_027286985.1, read as the reverse complement.
TTTTTAACTAGGTAATTCCGCAAATAATAGACCACTGGTTACGCGCAGAAAGAGTTATATAGTCTATGTTTTTTCTAACAAAGAGAGGTTCAAATAAAAATTAATCGAGCAAACTCAAAGAGTATAATGTTAAGATGTCCTTAATTCGAGCAGCACGACTCAAAGGGACACTCATCCAGAGGAGAAGAAACTATACGTAATCATTGCCACCAATGTAGACAAGAAATTGGATTCATCAAGTAGTTGGAGTCCCAAAATGAAGAACTGATTAATTACGCCTGATAATTTTAAATTTCACTAAATGGAGGCATATATTTACTTTTACATTATGACAGTCCTTAAGGACCTTGCACTCAGAAAGCAAAGTATTTATACATGAGAAAAAATTATTGAATAGCTGGAGTAACAGTGTCAAGCGCTTTATTTTCTCCACGAATATGCTAATTCGGACCCTGGAGCTGTCTAAATGATTCCAATGCCTTTTCTTAGTTTTTTTATCAATAATATAGTCTTTCCTAGCGCACTGAACTCCTTTTACTAAATTTGCACTGATGACACATTTTTTTACAATCTACAGAAATGACTACCGTGTTAACTGTGCTGGTTTTTGGGTGTTTAAATTTAAAGAGCGCGAACGGGCTATATATGGATTTTTCACAGTTGTGTATGCTTCGTTTTTCTTGGATTTCCGAAGTCTGGAACATGTGGAATCATCCAAAGTATAACATAACTACTCTGCATAACTAATTATCTTGCATCCGAAGCGGGGGAGTCAGAGTTGGTTTTTAAAATCATAATGCAGGGTTAATGATGGGTAATATACTTAAATTTTACATTGAGGAAAATTAAAGGGCTACATTACGATGTCTTTCGAAAATTACCTCAAGTTGCCAATAATGTTGTGTGCTGAACGCATAATCCTTTAAGGACGTATAAACATTATAGCCACGTCGGAAAGACAACCTCTAGCCCTCCAGAAGCAACAAGTGCCGTGAAATCTATAATATCACGTAAAACCCGCCGTGCACAATTCGATTTCTATCCATCACCATATGAAACATTTTGGACCAAATGATAAGCCAATTTTTTACAGGAACATGGTCCATCCCGTAACTACACAAGTTAATCTCAAACTCCGCGCAGCATTTACGTTCTAGAACAAAAATAATGAAATAATGCACTTTCTCGCTTGCCCTCGTTTTCGCTTAATTCCCTCCCCTAAAATAAGCAAAGATAAGTGTTGCACCTTGTGGAGCACCTGTTGCATGGGCTACATGAATAGTTATCATTCTGTCAATACGGCTAAGTGCATACGGAGAGCTTTTTGTAAACATAAGGCTATATTGACCCTAGATGATATTTTCTGAATAATGCAAAACGTTACGGCGTTTTGCCAAGGTGACGATAAAATGCAAAAATTACAGCGTTAATTTTGGGACTTCTGAACGGGGCTCAACTCGCTCTTCCTATGAGCGCGAAGGTGACACGTGGAGGATTTAAAATCTAAAAGAGGTTGGGAGGAAAAGGGATTCATATCGTGGAGTCCATTTCCACATTAAAAATTAACTAAATAAGCAATGGTAAACATTAATTCTAGCCTGGAGGAAAGGAGAAATAAACGCCATAGGGAAATATCCGACTTAAAAAGTTCTCAATAATAAATCCCAAAATTGGTTTCATAGGTGAGTGAAGATCTCACCTCGTGCTTAAGGCTAATGGTTATATCTTACTAATGCGAGAGCTTTCCACAAAGTAACCTGCGTTATTCTATAAAAATACAATCGAATATATACATAAGATTTATTATTTTCATCTCAAAACTACACATCTATACTATTTTTATATATACTCGCAAAACCAATTTAAACATTTTTCATACCTCTGAAATAGTTTTCAAGTTCCTTCAGCATAAAATTCTATCGCCTGAGATCGCAGCCAACCTGTGAGGGCATCTTGAAGTTCTTCGTCGAGACGAGCAAAAAACATGTTGTAGCCTAACTTTTCAGCCGTGTTTCCATGCAACAGAGTCGTAGAAAGATTTCAGATATAATTAAACGCCGGTTTTCGCGAGCGTTTCGTCTAATTTCAGGTGCAGTTCATTGTTTACCACAGACGGCGACTCCACAGCCACTTCTGTCATCATCATGGACATTTATGTTCACTCTTAAACGAATGATAACACGGCCATAGAGAGCACAAGTGTCCCGATGAATGCCAACGGCTTTGAAGTTTGTTATCATTAAAAGCCTTATCACTGAACGAGCTTCACATTTGGCGGGAATTTGAATCGAATTGTTCATGTTGACTCGCTATTGTAAACTCAAATGACAAATGGTGCGACATTCCAACTACTGCAGCTTGAGGCGCACTGACCTACTGTGTGCGTCAATACGAGCAGCGGCCATTCGGCCCCCTCCACTTATTGTCACGCTGCACGAAAACGGAGGTTGCTTTATGGAGAGCTCTCGTACATAAATCTGAAAATTAATGTTAATTTACTTTGGGAGACGATGGTACAGAGTAAGATCTTCTTATCATTTTTATTGGCACGCTAAAAATACACCAAGTAATATAGGCTTGGCTCGATTTAAATAAACTGTTCTGGATGATTTGGATATCGAAAAAAATGATTTTAAAAAAACTTTTTTCGCACAAGGATGGTAGCACATGTTTCACTCAAAATTACGATTGCAAATATTGGAACTCCTTCGCTTAAATGGCGACCGAAAATTTCACAGTCGAATTCCTTCTCTAGCTATTATATCGAACACAAACGTATTTTATGATTTATGCCGACAGCTAAGCAGATGTTTCGTGTATCGCAAACAGCTCCTGCAAAATTTTATAGTCTCGGATTATTTCCTTAAAAGTTAATTTTAAAAGTGCATCATTTTATCCAGTAAACTGCTACTGCGACATACGATGGTCCCGAATTATATCTGTAACAGTTGACTTGTAAAGCGCATCAGTACTTTAACATTCAGTGTTGATTATCCCTGGCAAAATGAAATCGTGTATATAGCATTAATGATCAAATCACATATCTTGTTTGTTACCATAGCAGTATTACATAAGCACGTTGAATATTAATAAAGGCAGCTATATGGTTTGTATAAAAGTTATCGGGAAAAGTTTTTGAAAAATAGATTTAATGCAGATATGCTACAATGCCTCAAAATTCTTTAAAATAAATGTATTTAGCATCGGCACGCTTTTGCCACTGGCTCTTCCACGACTCGAAGGCTCCCAGAAGGATTCCGGAAGGTCCTTTAAGGTGCGCGTGCAAATTTCTTTGACGACACTTAGGGTCCCATGGTGGCGTCCTTTGAGGGAGGATTCCACTATTGGGAATAAGAAACAATCTGCTGGTGCCAAGTCGGGACTGTAGGGAGGTTGGGGAATCGTTGCGACGACGTTGCAGGCCTTCACAAGCAGACAATCGACTCTACTTTTGGTCGCCCGTCAAGACCTTCTGGACGAGGTCAGTGCAGATTTTTCGCATCGCCAAATTGTCAGTAATAATGGTGCGCACTGTCATCTTATTAATACCCTTACGATATGTGATCATGCGCACACTTAACCGACGGTCTGAATCCAGCACTTCACGAACACGTCAAGAAAAAATTGTTACCAGTATTTTTTTATAAAAACCTTGTATTTTATGGAGGAATTATTGATATTTTTACATATACAACTAACGCCTGACACATAAATGTACACATAAAAACGCCTATAATACGAATTAAATCCATTCGCGGCTGTACGGACGAACTAGTCCGGCGAAGCCGGTCATCAAGCTAGTTAGAAAATAAAAACGGTTTCAATGCGAAGTAAAAGGACATGCAGATGAGATTACCGTGTGAAAAATCATGGATGCGGATTAGGTTTTATGAGATAATTAAAGCTTCTAATATATTCCTTCCTCTATTTTTAAATTTCATAATTTCAAGTACATATACTTAAAAATTAATTTTAAATCATTTTTAAATGAACGCTTTACTATTTGAAGGCTGATCCCTGGACGAGGAACTGTCCACCTCCAGTATTTAGCATTTAAACATCACAGCAGGAGGATGAGTTCCTTTCGCTGTGCCGCCTGAGGTTTCCCGCGAAGAACTGATACACGAAAGATCACACAACTTGGGCGAAGCTGAGCTTTGGTACTCAGATGTGTCACCGGAAACGAACCCGGGCCCTGTAGCCCGACATCCTAGTATAAAATCTCGAAATTCCAAATTTTTTGATGAAGCTAAATATTTGTAGAAGGCACCGTAATAAAATACGGGACTCAATGAATACGAAAGGTTTCATATGAATGCAATGCTGGGGATCGAGATGGTGCGGTGGCTAACGTACAGGATTTCCACCGCAAGGGCCCGGGTTCACACCCTCGAGACTTTTTCTACAACAAATATTTTTCAGTGATATTCCGATCCCTACTTGAGGTGCTTTGTGGAGAGCACTTTCAGTGAGTACGACGTGCGTCGGATGGGACGTTAAACGGCGGACCCCTTAGTGCCTTCCGACAAAGAGCAGGCTAATGCCGACGTCGGGTTTCTCTTCACCCTTCCTTTCCCATACATCCGAATGGCGCAAATGACCTTAGCTGTCGGTCGCCTTCCCTAAATACTACTACTACGAATGCAATGCTATCTAGACAGAATTTTCATATCCACAAATTTTGGATTTCAAGGGTTTGCGGACTGCTCAAAATACGCTCACTTTCGGAGAGATTGAGATTCCATAACATTTTAAATCTCTTGTGCTCCTCATACAATCTATTTCATAAAAATCCTTGGGCATTTCGCGCTTAAGTTTAATCTTTCCCACTGCCACCCTTCCCTTAACCGGTGCCGTCGAAAATACGTAAGTATGAAAAATACGAGTACTATGAATCATCAAGTGTTCCCGGAATGCGTATTTTTATGCTTCCCCGAAGAATTTGAAAATAATTTACGTTTCCTAAATTATAAACTTGGCCGTAATTATCAAAATAATATAGAACTCAAAGCCATCGAAGGGCTAAATTTTACATCCAGAAAATTTAAGGAACTGTACCGCTGTTGTATCAAAAAAAGACGAAAAAATGTCATCACGCTGACGATGAATAGCACACGACCCATTGCGATAGGTAATCAGAAAAAGGGTTGATAATTCTACCAAACAAAAATTTCAATGACAATACTGCAGACTTTCCGTGCAATTTCTTCAATCGGGTTGAGTGTCTAGCCCTGCGGAATTCGCTTATATATGCATTAAATCAGATGCAAGACGTTTCCACTGAACAAAACGGGACAGGTGGGTGATATTTTTTCCATTTTGTGCACACATAGACGAATGGTTGTATGCTACAGTTTCTTCGTCCCACGAACATACCTCCGTTCTTCCGATATATTAGCTCTTATTAATGTCCACAATAAAATTATATAAAACGATGATGTGCAATGAGCAACATTATGTAAAACGATTGCACTCACCTGAGCTACCATATTCCTCACTCATCTTTTCTAGGCGCCGACCACAGCATCCCAAGATGTAGACCTTACAAATAAAAGAGAAGTAATTCAGAACTCCCTCATGCAAGGTTAGGCTCGATTTATGAATAATTGTACATTAGCTTTATTCTGCAATGTACGCAGTTATGAGGTACAATTGGTGTGAAAGGTTCTCAACAAGAAGTGGACCAAAAATATCATAGACAATAGAAGGCAAGATTTTTTTGATTGACTATCCAAAATGAGTTAATTCTAGATTTTTCCCCGCCTTTAATTAAGTTTTTATCGGCCATCAATGGTGTAAGAAGCGGGACTAGTTTCTCCTCCCGAATATTTTTATTTTCAGAGCGAGCGAAGTATGCCTAGGGAAAGCGACTATAGTAATAGTTAGATTAGTGTTTGAGGATTGTTTTATAAATCATCGAGAGAGATCGTTAAATTAATGTTTTAATCAACGGACTAAGGTCATTTTTTTCCAATTCGATCCCCTTCCAGGAATGGTTCAAGAAATCACCGTAATTGGCTTGAAATGAAGAACATTTTCATCTTCTATGTCAACTTTCTCCAATAGCCGCAGATATTAGATAAATCTATAGGCGACACCAATCTCGATCTACACCGGTAGCGCATCCCCTTATTTCAGCCAATCGCACAACACAATAGTTCACATGATCGCGCAGTACCGGTATTATACTTCAAAAACTATACCCCCACGAACTTACGAACGGATATCATCACCGTAATAGGTGTAGTCTTTTTCGATAATAGCTCTCCCTTCTTTAAACGTATGCCAAACCAATTTTAATTGGACATCATGAAAACTTTTAACGAACAAAATATTTAAACATTGGGTTATTTACGTTTCACAACATTTAATTTTCTTAAAAATTATCAAAAATCCTCTCAATGACTTGGAAACAACAATTGTGGTGACCTCATCGAAAATGTTACACAAAATATGGAAATTCAATAGGACAACAGGGCCTGTGAAATAGAACTTATGCAGACTAGAAGATTTTTCTCCACCACGTGACAAGCTGGCATTTCTAAAGAATATTCCTTTTCTTGTCAGAAAACGGTCAATAGTAGTTTCACATTGTCGTCTAGGTGGAATACTATATGTCACACGACTATCAATCATTAGGTCCAACATCGAATTACTGCGATAAATTACAAAACAATAATCTGACTTGACAGTCCACACAAGCATTTCTGGGCATAAGATAAGCATCATGCTATTAAAATAACCTGTCACAATAAATCCACGCAATATTCTATTTTATAATGTTTTTCAATTCCGGGAAGACCATTCGGGCATTCCGCTCAAAGAGAAGCTCATATTTCTCATCTTATTTGTAATGACGACTTAAGGATTTTTTCCATTACCTAGATGACGCTGTGGTAAATATCCTTGTCCCATATGTTGTAATGAAAATTCACTTCAATGATATGTTTAATGCCAACTAATTAACAATATTACCATTCAACACCAACACAACAAAAGTGTTTCCAAACTGCCCTCTATCGACAGAGCTTTTAAAATAAAAGAATATCGAAAATTAAAACATATGGTGCCATAGGAATGTGTTTCTAGTTTTATAGAGGTTTTGACCAGTTATATCATCGGCACTCTAATGTTGTGACGGAACTAGACGTATAACTGTTAGCACCTCCTTCAAACGACGGGTATGAAAATTATTTCATCCTGCGTCATTACGGTTTTTACAAGGTAATTGAATAGTAAGATACTATATCTTCCTATTTTAAATTTCAGATGTTCAGAAACCAGAAACAATGGTCTCCAACGAGAAAACTAAGTCGGAGTCCAAGTCGGACGTGAACATTATGCTACCTATTATGATATCCGCGGTCGCCTTACCAGTGTCCTTATTTATGTGGATAGGAAGCATGGCATGGTCGTTCCTCATTTCCAGTCCAGAAGCCTCGAACAGTGAAGGTGATTAAGTATAACTGAGTTGCCAGGCTTATTTCTAATTTCTTCAGTGAGTCGTTACGCTGAGCAATGAAATTTCTGTCAATTTAGATATGGTCATCCCACCAACCCGGTGGTTTACATCCATTGTCACACCTTTGGTGGTTACACTCTGGGGCCTCAAAAGAAAAAGCCTTAATCGGAGCGGAGCAGCTCTCGGTAAGCAGAAATATGGTTTTGAATAACGATGTATGTATAAAGGTAATTGATTCAATTTTCAATTAAGATGCTTATTTATCTACTGTCACAGGTCTCATCATTGGTTTTGTCCTTACACTTAGTAACTACGCCTTCCTGGCATGCCTATTCACTTTCTTCTTCACCTCATCCAAGGCAACAAAATTCAGGAGCGAATCTAAAAGAAAATTTGAAGAGGATTTCAAAGAAGGTGAGTATTATGTCACTGGAATCCTCAGTTTGATAGCATAAGTATTTTGAGTAATGTGAATGGGAAATAATTGTAACTTTAAAACGTACGTAATGATAAAATCAAACAAATTCAAGCATCCTTACATTTTTAGGTATGGATTATATATGTTTCCATTCTAATATTAGAGTTTTTCCGAATGCTCTAGTGTCAGGTTTTTATCATTTTGATTGAAACGTTTTATGCTTTTAAATAGGATAAATGTTTTTAAGCCTTATGTTTTTCTTAAATCTAAGGAGGACAGAGAAATTGGATCCAAGTCCTTTGCAATGGTGGGATGGCAATGCAGTTGGGAATCCTCTATCTGATTGATGCTGGCTGTGGAGAACGTCCAATTGACTTTGTTAAAGACTACAGAGCATCCTGGCTGGGAGTTGGTATTTTAGGTACTGATCAAATTTTGGGCCCACTAATAACAATAATGCCATTAAATTTGTCTTGGTTTAACAACTATAGAAATGCGATGAATGAAGGTTTAAATAGGATTATGTTAGTGGTAAAGTTGATAGCAGAAATATTTGAGGCAGAAGATGTGGTAATAAAATATATTGTGAAGTATTAGGATGTTGAGGGGTGTGGTAAAAGATTATGAATCAATAAAAATGCGATACGTGACTTCTCTTTTATGTATAATGCCATGTCTCTGGGACAGATTAAATATAATGATAAATGGAAGTTGACGAAAATATTAAGTAAGAAGGTTAGGTGAGGAAGAGAATAGTCATTTTATGGGGTATGAAAGAATGTAGAATTTACTAGGACTCTCGGAAAGCAATGAATTAGGGAAGAGGGTTTTTTTTTGTGAAAATGTTTCAAATGTTCAAAAAGATGTTTAATATAGTTTATGAGGAGCATATAGACAGCAGTCCCTGTCACAGTTTCGCACGGACTTGGTTGTTTTGTTCACAGGCTTGGGACTTCTCAGTTGCTTTATAATTCTAGCCATTGCCTTTGATTATTGTGTAAGTTTATTTAGACCCTCTTTTAAGGTTTGCATTTAAGGTGTTCAGCCAGATACCAGTGGAAGAAGCTCCTAAAGAATGGTGATGGTTATATATATCTGCTGTGCATAAACAAGGAAACGGGAGGAAGATCCCATGTAACTAATTATTTTATAAAAAACAAGGAAAATTACCTCAGTCTGCAGAATTTTCAGTAGCTTCCATGAAAACAAGCTGGAGCCAGCAATTGAAGGAAAAATATGGAATGATAATTCAGGCTTCACTGTGGGGCAATCATGCACGGGCCATATTATAAGCCTAGGTAGATAAGCAAAAAGATATTTACTAAGAATGAGGAAGTTTTGTCATATTTGTCTGGAAAAAGGAGACTTTGAAATGTGGCATAGTCCTTTTTAACCAACATCAGGAACCGATTTAAGATATTGAGTTAAATCCCCATGAACAACACGGAACGAGGATGTACACTGGTAGTGTGAAGCGGCAATCAAGGTAGCGAAGAAAATATAAACTCCATTTGGAACAACCAAAGAAATTGGACAAGGCTTAATCCTTTTTAAAATATATGTGCAGGATGTACCAGAGTGGGTTTGCAGGATACTTGAATAAATAAAAATAACATTTCTTTTTAAAGTTCATTGCGGAAGAGATGGATACGGGTAAAGATGCATTGTGGGAGAGTTGCAATTGAAATTGGAAATGTTATATGTTGGTTTCTTTGAGAGTGAACTTTTCTCCTCTAGGCTAATGAAAAAGCTAAGCTCAGTGGGCAATTGACTCTCTCTCACTTGGTCTTCAAGAGATACTTCTCCATCTACGGGAGGAATTAATTCATTGGGGCTTTTGCCCTTTACATCACTAGCATTGAGCCCAAATCCAATGCTGTAAACACTCTTTTGTGCACCATGGTGATGGTTTAATATATATTATATATAAAATTAGAGAGATTAAGTGTAGAATGAATAGATTTGATGTCAGTCAGTTGGGTCATATTCAGGTCAAAATTAGTCTGCTGTGTATTCACTCCCTGCCAAACACCCTAGCGGTGGCTTGCAGGGTACTTGAATAAGTAAATAGCTTTTCTGGTGGGATAAGAACCTCCTTTGAGTATGGGAGAATCCTCCTCCTCCACTGTTTGAGAATGACCAAGTACTGATTGTCCAAAGTCATGGGGGTTATTAATGATAAAATTCTTTAGAAGATTTAAGATCCTTATCTTTAATTTTTTAATGTTTCTCAACTTTTTAGGAGTGTTTTCTGCTTGTAACGGTGATACTTGGGCGTCAGAGTTAGGTTCTGTGATTGGATCTTCTGAACCTGTTCTCATCACTTCAGGGAAGAGGGTTCCAAGAGGTTAGTATGTAAATTAGAAGCAGCCTGCATCTTAGTGGACAAGCCATGTTTATATTAGTAAGTGTCCAAGTGCTTTTCATGAGCAGTCAGAGCATACTTTGCTGGCAGACCCTGTGCCCAAACACAAGACCTGTGCAGGTCCAGTGGTTGCTTCTGCCTTGGAATTCATTTAAACAGCTGTGGGTAGTCACATTTTCTGGTGTGATAGTGGTGGGTGAAATGTGGACACAAGTTAAGACCACTCATGTATTTATCTCCCCAAAAATCATGTGGTTATTGAGTTTAAAGAGACTTTGCTTTATTATGTTAGCATATTATAGTTAAATAATATTGCTAATTTTTACAATTGGTTTGAGAACATTTTGACCGAATATGGTCCTCTCTTACCTGTGTGTAAATAAGTATAAATATAAAGTAATTTTTAATATCATTATTTTAGTTCCCTAAATATGTTTTCTTTGAAGTATCTTATTTACATTATTCTTCCTTGAGAGGTGAAGAATTATGGAGATCATACTTAAAAGTGTCAGAGGATTATATTTTAGTGTTTTTATTCCATGTTGAACATGGTCACCATGAACTGATTTTCATTGGCTGCTCGAGCATTTCTCTGCTATGTTAAAATGGGAAATATCGAGCTGCTGATGCTTTATTTACAATTAAATGGTTTTTGACACTCATTAGCCATTGTAATTGATGCATTAATGATGGCACACCTTCCACTGTGTATTTATGAGGATGATGGTTGGTGCTGAATATTTAATAACCAATATAATAACTTAATTAGCGACATTAATATTTGCATTGGATTTTAACATTTTCATATTTTTCAGCGCAGGATGAGGAGTGCTATGATGAGTCTTTTTCATCCATTATCTCTATTTTATAACATGTGAACATATTTTTACTCTAAATAGCATTTCTTAGTGTCAAATTTGAAGTGTATGTGTAGAATATTGATTATCCGTTGAGTTAATAATAATGATCAAAATTCATTATAAACTTCAATAATCATGCCCAGGATATGATATTTGGATTGCCATCTTTTATCATTGCAGGAACCAATGGTGGGGTGACTCCTTGGGGTATTTTTCTCAGCTTCCTTGGGGGTCTTGTCGTTGGCATCTCCTATTATCTTTCTGTGTTGTATGCTATTGATGCAGCTACCCTAGCTATTTGCCCTCCTCAGTGGCCACTTCTTGTGTTTGGAGGGCTTGCTGGGTTCTTTGGATCTCTCCTCGATTCTGTGCTTGGAGCTACACTGCAATTCTCTGGTAAGTTCCTTCTTCATCCATTCATTCCTTCCCAATGGGGAAATAATCAGCACATCTGGCTACAAGCGAGGAATGATGGGAAGAGTGAGGACATGTCACATGTATTTGTAATAAGGATTTATGACTACATTTTTTTATTTATCCTCTGCAGTGTAATATGTTGCCAATACTCCTACTTCTCTGGAAATCATCCGCGTATGTAGTTTTAAAGTTAAAAAGATGTCGGATAAACTTCAAATATCCCTATGTAAAGCACCCTACAGGTTTCAGGTGCATGGAAGGGAACTAAGGGAATAGATTAGGATTGGTATCTGTAAGTTGTCCCTGAATATATTATAGTGAATCTTTATTTCCTTCTCAGATGAAAACTTGGATGTAATGCTTTAAATTAATTTCCCTGAATATTTTTCTGAACTCCGTTTTCTCTAATTTTCTGTTACTTGACACTTCTCTAGGAAGTGATGACTGCACTAGTTGGAATTTTAATCGTAATAAAATTTAAGTAATGAACTTTTATAAAACTAAAAACTCAACAAAAATATATTTAATTATGTAAAAAAATAATATTTATTTCTTAATCAATGAATTTCATTGGAAAGACATGGTTGTCCAGTGGGTCTGAGCAGTATTTATGAAGGATAAATAGACCCCATAGTGTCAATTGTAATAGGACATAAATAACATAGTCGCGACATATTAAATGAAACAATTGTTACCAGTACTGGCAAAGGAATCATTGATTCAAGTGAAGTATCAGGCATAATTAGATACCAGATGAATGTTGATTTTATTTAGCATTTGCTTCTGATAATTGAAAACCATTTGAGGAAACATACTTCAGTGTTATAAAAGGGAAATTTGCATGAACATTCAAACATTTTCCACGGTATTATAATGAAGAAAAAACTTTTGTGAATGGTATCATTATAGAATGTACCAACAAGGAAGTGCATAACAACGGAAGTATAGGAAGTGCGTAATGTGGTATAGTATTTAGCAAATGAGAAGAAGAGAGAAATTTAGGAGCACAATAGAAATTATCAAATTAATCATTTTAAATACACTTTTTCTTTATCATTAATTGTTAACAATATTCCTTCTAAATGTTATAATTTCATGAGTGTGGGGGAAATGTATGCTGTCTAAAGCAGGTAATTTTAATTCCTTACTCTGGCGGACCAATTATTAATTCACTAATGTAGAAACAGTTTGTTGGGCACTTGCATTGTGAATACTCTGTACCACTTCATGATCAAATCAGGCTAGTAGCCTTTGTTAGAATTGGGGTAAATAAGTTTGTTCTTACAATCTTTTAATTTTTATATACTTTACACTTTCAGGCTGCACTTCATGGAATTGTTTGATGTCCATGTTAAATGAATGTGTTTGTAATTTTCCACAGACTTTATTTTATGGTACAATGCATTTCACTGACTTGCGGCATAATCAGGTACAAGTTTCACATTCAGCTGTGTGTGTATATTGTACCTAATGATGCCGCAAGTTGTGAAATACGTTGTACCGTAAAATACAGTCTGTGGGCAATTAAAAACATGGTCTTTTAAGTTTAAGCTAACCCTTACATTGACAGTGTGTGCTGAATTCTCACCCATTCTTTTTATCTTTTGGTGTAACAGGATATGACAAAGAGAAAGGCTGTGTGGTTGAGAGGAACCGTAAAGGTGTCAAGCACATCAGTGGAATACGCCTTCTTGACAACCATAGTATCAATCTTGTGTCAAGTGTGGCATTGGGGCTCCTGACTCCCAAGTTGGCATATGCACTTTGGCCTTAAATCATCTGGGAAATGAGCAGAGAATGCTCCTCCGTCCTTATCTTTGTTCTTCTCTGCCACAAAACCCCGTGAGGAAGATTTATCAATTTGTGTGAAAGTTGCCTTCGACCCGGAAGAATTCATGCCGGTTTGGTACCAACTATGGCTGCACCAGGCAGAATATGTCATGCTCACAAACGCATGAGTAATCTTTGTTTTATTTATCAAGCATAACTATTCATATCATCATGAAATATTGGCTTAAAAAATAGCTGTACTGTAATAATTCTGAGAGTCAAGCCAGTGTTGACCTCTAAAAGACTTTCTGCATTTCTAGGTGAAGAATCACAGCAATAAGGTGTCGATTATGATATTTTTCCCTCGTTGAGTGTTATCATTCACATTTCTTTTAATTATTATGAATAAATATTAGAAATTTAATTATTTTTACTCATACTTCCATAATTCTTCTTAAAGTTACTTTGATTAGATAGTGGTGGCCATTTAATTTAGATTCAGAGTTTTTTTACGCTAGTTGACATATACTTCTCAGAGAAGGGCTCTTTGAAGGCATAGAAAACACTGCTGGTACTCTTTGACTATTTAACTAAGAATAAGTTGGATACAATAATCGTTTTAAACCTCTGTATGGATCAATGACAACCATGAATAATACTCATAAAATTTGAATGTGCAGGTAGTAACGGATATATATACAATTGGCAGCATAAATGAGTGAGAAAGCTGTAAATACTCTGCAGCTATTAGCCGAGCATTATTAATTACTTCTCTGAGTCTATAGCCCTGAATGATATCATGATGATTGTATAATAATATATTTTCAGTTTCATGATTTGTGTTTCAAACAAGATTTGTAGTCATTGGCTAAGTAATAAAGATCATCAGGAGGTAATTCAAATAGAAATAATAATTTGGCTAAAATGACTCAGGTGATGGAATGAGTTGATTCTTTACTTCTTCAATTCAGAAGTCAAGCCCATTTTGCTAGCAAGTCCATGGTTTCACATGTGCCATCATCTTCCATTAAGCAGAGAAATGATTCCCCTCACAGGTTGGGAGTTTCTCTATTAAGATCAAGACAAATTAAAATCCTTTTATATTTTTCTTGAGAAAAGGCAAAGAGGTTGTATTTATTCATATATGATAATTAATTTATTCTTATATGCACACAGAAACATAAATAGCCACTTACTGTTATTACTGACAGTGCATTAAACTCTAAATCTAGTATCATGCACAAAATATGCTAATGTTACTAAGCATGATAAGTTTCAACTCTTAAATATTTTAGTCCCAAGTCAGTGGAAAAGGCACTCGTATACCATGTTCAAATTGGTTTTCAGCTTCTGAGAGCTTTTTCTTTCCTAGCACAAAGACTACGAACTTGAAAAATAAAAATGTGAAGACTGAACTGTCGTAAACTGTAATTACTCTGTACCTATGTTTATTTTATGTAATTTTAGTATTATGCTAAAATTTTGCAAATTTTGTCATCAAAATCGGAAATATAATGAACATTCCTTAGTAACACACAATCAAATTATTGTACCTTGAGTGGAAGACTTTTTAATGCTACTCACTGAAAATTGTATTTGTCTTATCTGAATTTTAATAAATAACTCGATTGAAGCTGTTTAGCCAAATGTGAATAAGCACTTGAAGAAGTTGTAATTATCGCCATGTAAGGCAAGTGGTAGATATGAAAGCATTGTTTTACTGGCTATTTGCTGAGAGTTATAGTATTTTGTGATATTTCATGTGGCATATTTATGTAGCTGAGGGAAATACTTTAAATTTTTGTCAATAGACATAGAAATAAATGATTCTCTGAGCAATCATGTTAAAGAATCCTTTATAGAGATCTATTTCTTTATCAAATTAATAATGGTTCAAGATTATATTTGTAATATTAACTCATTGAAAGCTAAGGAAAAAATTTCCCCATTGATGTCGTTCCGTATTTTTGTTAATGGTATTATATGTTTATATTGTATTTTATATCAACAAATTTTTAAAAGCTAATAAATGTTTACTAGTGTTAATCATTTTCAGAACTGCTGCATTTGTTGATCATTTCATTTTACTTGATGCTAGAGCACTTAAGTTTCTATATCTTTGAAGTATTTTGGACCAAGATGGTCAGGTAGTAAGAATTGTGTTAGGCAAATAAGCTTTCACAAGGAGGGAAAATTTTATGATAGGGACATTGAGTAAAGAGGTTAAGAATAGACTAGTGAAAACTTTGACATGGAGCATGGTTTTTTATGCTGCGGAAACTTAGTCGCTGAAGCAAGATAATAAGCCTAGATTTAGAGGCTTTTGAGGTGTGGGGATGGAGGAGGATTGAAAAAGTAAAATGCATGGATGGGAAAACAAACAAAGAGGATCTAGGTATTGTGCAGGAGGAGTGGATTACTGGGATAAATCCAAAGCACAGGCTGATGCAGATAATTTTGAATGGCATATGAATGTCAAAGACTGGAGGAGAGGAGAACAGGCAGGTTAAGAAGGGGTACGAAAAGAACAGAATAAAGAGCGATAGAATGTATATGGAATTGAATGCTTTATTGTAGTGTGGGGTCAAGTTATGCCTTGGGCAATGTTAAGAAATTTGGGGAAAGATGACATAGTAATTATAATGAGCACTTATAATGGTAGTGTACATTATTTGATATCCATCTTCTGGTAAACTTCAAAGAAGACATTTGCCAGGTTTAGAAATATAATTGATTTTTTTTATTATTTAAATAAAGAATGAATATATACATAAAAGGGGCATGGTAGGTCCAGGGGTTGAGCATTGGACTTCTGACTGGAGATCACAGGTTTGATTCCTTGGCAAGCGTCTCTGGACATACTCAACTCCGCCCAAGTTTTGTGATTTTTTGGGTACTAGATCTTCCTGGGAAGCCATAACCAGGACAGGAAAAGGAACTGACCCCCCTATCCTGATGTGTGAATTTCACACCCCGTCGGACTTAGTATTGGGTGAACTCCACTATCACCTACCAAACTGACCTTCGATTGTACGCATACGTACTCCACACTTGTATATAACATCTTGGCCATTTTGAGGTTATGACTGTTTACTAGATGGCTATAGCTTTCAAGAACGCCAATGGCGACCTTCAGTGGAACTACAATATGGCGGGAAATTCAAATTGAGATTTGTCCAGATATAAATGCTGCACCCTGTATATATTAATTCACATGGAAATAGATATAAGGAAAAGGGATGAGAACACACAACAGATTAGCACAGGAATGGTGGAGCAGGTTGAATTGAGCAGATCACAAATACAAAAAAGTTTCCTTGACTGAGAGTTGAACCACGGATCTTCAACTTGCCAGGCTGATGCTCTTAAGCATTTAAACTATCAAGGAAACTTAAATCACACAAAAATCTGTGGGGGGTTTATACAACCAACTGCCCTGATACTTTGGCCAGGAGATGGTGTTAGGGAGCTATTTCACCCACCTAAGGAGAAATGGATGAGGACACAAAAAGAAAGGATAGTATGGAAAGCAATTATACAATTTCATAAAGGATAAGAGCAGTGCATTTTATAGTACACACAGCCAGAAGAAGGAAACAAGCCACATGCACATTCAAACACAAAAACCCATCAAGGGCGAACACATATTTATTCACATAGAAAAAGATATGAGAAAAATGTATATATATATATATATATATATATATATATATATATATATATATATATATATATATATAACCCCGCGCGCACACACACACACATTCATATTAAATTTTTTTTAATGAAATATTAATCTACAATGCAGAAAACATCCTTTTAAAATATATCATGTAATTATGTTATTCTCAAGAATGGTTTGATGCTTTGATTGAGACTTTGGCATTTCTCCTTCTATGCAGACTTATTTCTTACACAAGTAAATATCTGTGCATATCATGACACTTCCAGCTTCTACTCAGTTGAATTTCTACATCATAAAAGTAGGTAAGATTAAAATTTGAGAAGGGAGAAATAGGTGTGTGAACTGTGAAAAGAAATGGAAGACTTGGAAAAAAAAGTAAGGCATGAACACGGATATGCCAAGGTTAATTTATACGAAGAGGAGACTTATGGGGATCGGGATGATGCGGTGGCTAACGTACATGCTTCCCCCCCAAGATGGCCCAGGTTCAAATCCTGGAGGCGACAAATAGTTCTCAGTGGTATCCCAATCCCTGACCACATTTATTGTATAAGCCATGCTACATTTAGGGTGCTCTTCTGGTTCATGCACTCTCTGGTTTTTGGGCAGACAAAATATTTTACTTCTGACTGGCACTGACTTCTGAATGATTGACTTTTTGTGTGCATGATACTGAGAATCTACAAAATGATCCTGATTTTTCTACCCATAAGCATCGCAAAATTTTATTTTGGCTAGAAATGTTTCTGTCTTCACACTATATCAAATTTCTCTCAGTGGTGGGAGATATTTTTAAAGGGTACAGGGACTAAATATTTGAGTATATACAATTGACTCTTGATAGCAAATTCTATCCTTGACAGTAGCCACCATAGTCATTACTTTTTATAGAACGTGTGGATAGAAGGCTCTTCCCTCCGAAAAATCTTGGCACTATCAATGCAAATAATGTAATAAATGAACCTTTTGAGTATTTCAGAAATTGCACAGTAAAACCATCCCTCAATCAATGTCTCGAATCAGGCAGAACAACTCCTATGAACTTGAGACAAAAAATATTGTTAGAAAAAGCCACTGCTCTCACAACTTTCAATGTCTACTATCTGGAGTTGACATGCTTCAGGAACTCCATGGTGAGCCTGGACTTCAGAATACTGTTTCTCTGATCTTGCTGGCCACCATCCAAGAAATGGAGCATTGCAATTTCTAACCATCCATTCCAAATTGTATTTAATGCCTACCTGGAAGGCAAGAAATACGCCAAGTGCCCAGGTCATTTTGGGCACCAGGCACAGGTGAGGAAGTGGTGTGTATTATTGAGAAAGATAGCTTGGTGAGGATAAATAACCAGGATGAAGCAATGAAAGCTCAGAGCTACAAAGGTGGGATGGTACTTCACCAGCAACAGGGATGGCTGGTCTTTGTATCAGCACCTTTTTATAGCCAGGGGTACCCTTTTTCCTCCCATTCTCAACCACTTACCATTATTATCACATATGAAACAAGGATGTTCAACCATGTGCAGAGGTTTGAGGAAGGAAGATGTTTTGTGGCAAGGATCCAAAACTTGACTGATCCACCCAATATTTTAGTGAATTATGAATGAGTATTAGGGAAATCATGACACATGAGAAGTGGAGGGGGGAACAGCAATGCCAGGACATCCTAGTTTCATTAATATTTTATATATTTCAATAATTGAATCTTCGGTTTTTCCATTTTCAACTACTTACAGTTCCATTTTGTTCCTGTTTAATTCGACTGTTCTTCTTTCTCTGAAAGCTTTCCATATCCTTGCACTTCTTTCACCACATATCCTCCTCCTCCATTTTTGTACTTTCTTTCCTCCGATTCTCACAGTTGGATCTCCAGCTTTGTATTTCAGGGGATGATAATGTAATTTCCTAAGTCAGTAACAATTCTAATCAAGGATCATTATGTGATTGGACAGTTCACTAATTGTAAGACCATATTGTTTTACAGGTGCTCCACCAAGGAAGAGATGCTGCATGGACCTTTTGTCTGGTTCCTAATCTCTGAATTATCTGCCATAAGAGATTCTAAAAGGAGTAGATATACTTTTCCCACGTCAAGGTTATTATTTTCAAAATATTTAACTCTATCAAGTCACTGGGGGTAGGCATATCTATACATTCAATCGAAAAAGAATGGAAATATACTGACAATGTGTCTGATTTATTTTATTACGTGGGATAGGTTGGCCGCTGGCGCAGAGATTATTCTCTCAAAAGCCCTGTCTGGGTGAGGGCTTGATAATGGCGAGGGTCAATGCTATGTAGTACACCTTAGCCAGAGCATTTTTCGCTATCATATTTTGGCTTAACAAATCATTTTATGTTCTAACCCCCCTATATCATATATTTTTATTTAATTTGAATTATTTATTTATTTTTGTTTTTCCTCTCAAATTTCCCTCACCATACCATTTGCAAGAGGTTAATTCTTCCCATAATCTTCAAGGTTGGTCATGGTCATAGTAGATTTCACCTCAAACCAACCCTTATTATTAGTGATGTTAAAAAATATTTCTAGGGCAAACACATTTTTTGAGCATTAATTAAGTCTTGTTAATGCCATTAGGAGCTATGCTAACATCAAGTTTCTAAGTTTTCCTGTGGTCTGGAATAACTTGCACAAAACTTGAAGAGACACTTGATGACAAATGGTAAATAATGGAGGCAAGTTAAGTAATCAATAAAACAATGGGTAGAGGCATAGGTACAGTTTGTATTTACAAAATTGGTACAAAACAAGACATTCCCATCAAATGGCGTTAGACAAAAACAGCTTCATCATTCATGTAAGGAAACCTAAACTAAATGAAAGAAGATGATGAAAATTCACTTGACCTTAGGACATCAATTAAAAACATTGCTAACTGAAACAAATTTTCACAATGAAACGAAAAAATCTGATGGAGTCAGATTTTTTATTTAATGCTGCCTTATGATATGCACAAGAAGAGAATAAATAAACTGTTTACCATAAAAGGTACATAGTATCACCCAAGAGAAAAACAAAAGATGAACATAAATAACAACAAACCACTTAGATAACCATGAATCACTGAACTTCAACCAATTCAAAACGCAGCATCGCAAAAGAACATCTATCGGCCAATAAAGGAGCAAGAACTTTTTTCATTCGAGATAACAGTTCAAAGATTGCATGACTAGAGAATTAAATGATCCAATCAACAGACAGTAAACTCCCATTTTTTTTTAAACGACATGAAATCAATTACTTCAACATTTACCCCAATTAAAAAATAACCACAATTATCAGTTAGCAACAAATACAACTAAAGCAAAAGAACCCCGCTCCACACTGCAACCTAAAGTATTTCTTGACAGAAGCATTTAGTTATGCCTGGTATTCAATCCATCGATATTTAAGCATGACCACTAAAGTCAACCCTCTACATTCATGCACTTACCTAATTGTAACCATAATTATAAAGTTGTATCCAAATTGGGCATACAAACAGTAACCACAAGCTATTAATGAAACATCTAAATATTTCTATTTACACTTATAAGTACACCTTATGGCAGATTTAATCTCAAAAAAATAAATGATTAATTTTTTCCTGAAAGCCAAAATTCACTCCGCAAACAATATTTACTACAAAATTACTAGAAAATAATTCACTCTCTATGTACATAAAGTTTTATCCTTACCATCAAATCCTTAAACAAAAATTATGCTCAAACTACCTTCCCACTTCATAGTTTCCAATAATGTAACTTCTTTCTATAGTTTATCATCCCCTTTAACCGAGGATATTGAATTTCAACTTAATGCTGACACACTAACTACATACTTCTCAATGAAACTGGCTCACTGAGAAGTTTTTCTTAAATAACTTTTAATGGAGAAGATAGGTGCAACGCCAATCCATTTAAGAGTTTGAAACAGATGCAACGCAAAAACTTAGAGGATTTACTCAAATGATTAATCACTATCGAACACAAAAAACAAATATCAATCTTTACCCAAATATTTTAAATTTTATCACTCAATAAATCACCCAGAAACACAAAAAATGAAACCGGTCATTATTCCATAATTTAGAATTCATCACTCAACAAGTCAGCCAGGAACACATTATTGGCACTAATTTGGAATTTTGGGATGGAAAATTGTATGCGCCACCACACAGCCTTATGACTTCAATTCATGCAAGCTTCAAATTTTTGCAGCTATTTTCATTAAAGGATCAATTAAAATATTCTATGCATTGTTGTCACGCAACTGCCATCTCGGGTTGATCTTCTTGAGGGGTCTCATCACCCGAAAGGTTTTCGCTACCATTTGCATATATGGAGTGATCTGCTTCCACAACAGGCATTGCCCACACAGCCAAGCCGCGATTAATTAACTCATTATTCACTTGCACTACCTGAAAAAAATCCAAAAATTCAAAGTTAACCTGAGAACATTGGGTCAGGCAAGGATTAGTGTAGCAAATCCCTCTTAATGCTTGAATACAATGGTCATTAATCTGTGTGAGGCAGCCGCAGCTCTTGGCAATACCAAGTAGCGTGCTTGTCTGAACACAATCAATGGCTAGACAGTGCTTCCCATTCCTTCCACTGTTGAAAACAATTCCACTAAAAATACCTCATTGAACCATATTTTCTCCTTCAAGAAACCTCTTCAAATTCATATTTTTCTACTGAGAAAAATAACTTACATGATTAAAAGCAATAGGTTTTCTTTTCCAGGTTTAGAGCACTTTTTACAACTTGTTGACCTAAATTGCTACACAGCAATCGATTGCTGGCATTAGCAGCAGTCAAATATGTATGTATAAATGCAACAACATAAAGCTATTGTATTTACTCTTACAGTTAGATGACCTATTTCATTTAATGGCCAACAAATGATTTTCCTTCCCAAGGTAAAAAATGCACAGAAAACATGAATGCTATTTTTTAAAGTAAAATGATAACTGTCGTTAAAATATATATTAATTTCAGGAATGTTTACAAAAGGAGTATTTCATCATTTTTATTGCCAGGTTTCATAAATTGGATTTTGAGCTATTATTTCCAATGCATGCATTTGCTCTTGAGGTTAACAATTGAATACAATATGCCTAGACAAATGTCTTGGAGAATTTAATTATATATTACTGATCGTAGACACAACTTGATACGAATCGTAATTTTGAGTATTTTTTTCTCAATGAATTTTTGGAGGAAAGCTTTTTGAATATCTAGAAATGTTATTTTGATTTGATAATACTGACTACAAAATGAAAACTGACATAACAAAGGATAAGATTTTCATAATTTACTCAATACAAACGGGAAGGCTCAGAAGTACCCGGCCTGACCTAGAGATGGCAGTAGTCGTTTGAAAAATATCCCTGCATTAGTACGCAATCTATTAAGTGTGCAATCTATAAAGCATATGTTTCAAGTTTGAAGATGCCATATTGTTTAGTATTTGTTTGGCAGCCATCAATAGTGATTGTTTTCAGTGAATCTGTGAAAATGGAGAAAATTGGTCATCGTTATGTGATCAAATATTTTAATTTGAAAGGCCTCAGCCCAACCAATATAAAAACTGAACTGGATTCTACTCTGGGTGAGTATGCTCCTTCCTTTACAAATGTAAAACATTGGTTAGGAGAGTTGAAACGAGGCCATAAAAGCTGTCAAGACAAACATTGCATTGGTCAACCAAATGAGGTGACGACTCCAGAAACGGTGAAGAAAATCCATAAAGTGATACTGGATGATCGTTGCCAAAGTGCACGAGCCAGAGGGCATTTCAAAGAGCACGGTACATCGGTACATATTAACTGAAAATTTGGACATGAGAAAGCTGTGAACAAGATGGGTGCTGGATTTGCTCACACTCGAGCAAAAACAGTGTTGTGAAAATGTTTCAATTGAGTGTTTAGCAAAGTTTCATAGTAACAAAGCAGAATTTTTGTGCCGTTTCATAGCCATGGATGAAACATGGGTCCATTAATTTCCACCAGAGACAAAAGAACAATCGAAACAATGGATTCAAAAGGGAGAACTGTCTCCAAAGAAGGCGAAGAACCGTTTCATCTGCAGGCAAGGTCATGGCATCAGTTTTTGGGGATGCCCATGGGATAATTTTCCTTGACTATTTTGAAAAAGGAAAAACTATCAACGGCAAGTATTATGGGAACTGATTGTAACGAGGGAAGAAATCAAGCAAAAGTGGCCATATTTAGTGTTGTTTCATCAAGACAATGCACCAGCTCACAAATACGTTACTGCAATGGCCAAAATTCATGAATTTAAGTTTGAATTGCTACCTCATGCACCTTCTTTGCCAGATTCAGCCCCCTAGCATTATTTTCTGTTCGCAAACTTGAAAAATGGCTTGGTGGTCAAAGATTTTCTAACCATGAAAAAGTGATGTTGGTTGTTAATGGCTATTTTGAGTACCAAGACAGTTCTAATTATAAAAGGTATCGAACTTATTGAACATCGCTGGGAAAAGTGTATAGAGCTGAACGGAAATTATGTTGAAAAATAAATACATTTTTTTCCAAAATTTTTATGTTTTCTTTGTTGGGTCGGGTACTTCTGGGATTGCCCTCGTATGTTCAATGAAAAACATTTGGGGCAATAATAAAATTTCACGAGTACCTACATACTTTCTTTCTCTGTCCTGTTGACAAGCAATATAAAAATTAATTTCTACATGATTATAAAAATTATTACCAATTTTTTTCTATTCTTTACAACCATCCATTACAATATACTTTCTTTTCACAAAATGTCATCTTTCTTATGAAAGTTGCACAGCTTGAAATAACAACTCTCTCAAATAGAGTCATCTATCAATGTTGTTACCAGATTCTCCAGCAGAATAACCAATGATGAAATTCTGGATGCCATCCCAATATGAAGGAATAATAAGTCGTAAAACAACTACCCTTGGAAATGTAAACTTAAAAACATGCATTTGAGTTAAAATTTAAGAAATTTAATTACCTGGCCCATGGAATGCGAGAAGGCATACAGCAGCACGAGAGGGAGGCCATCCCTTGCCTGTCCGACGACTTGAGCTTGCAACACTTGAGCTTGCGTGAGTGATTCCACAAGAGCAAGGGCCTCCATGCTCCACCCATCAGCCATCTTGTTCTCTATGAAATCAAAATGATGGATAAAAGGACACAGTAAAAAATAATTAAGCCTTAGAACCAATGACATATCTGTTAAAAAAACTTCATGTAAGGCAACTTGTTCTTCAATTACTATTACACCTCGTGAACTGAGATACAGTTGTACAAGGCCTAAGTAGTCTATTACTCCCAAATAAAAAGAAGACCTCAACCATTCTCATATTTTTTACAACACATCATTCAATTCACCACTTCTGACACGGTAATCAAGAAGTACAGGGCCAATTCTCAATAGCTGTGTCCTTAAAGTTAGCCCAAAAAGACCTTTCAAATGGTAATAAATACCAAACTACAATTGTCAGGCACACATTTCAAAGAAAATGTGGTTTATAATGCTATACATTACATTTGTGGCTGTTTTAAGAGGACTTCTAAATTCACATACAGGGCAAGAAATGGTCCCCCAGCCACAGTCCAAATGCTTTGATATGACATTAAGGCTTCCTCAATTTATAAACATCAGGAAATATTAAGCATGAAATGCTCCATTCTTTAACTATAATAGAATTACCTATTTCTGCAATGGCAGGACTCTTGGGATTCTAATACTGTCCTTCCCAAATGATTGCAAGTCTATTAAAGTTTCTGATATAGCAATAGGGGGCATACAAAATTATATTAAAAGGAGATCTATCCAGATTTAAATTCAAAATAATTTGCTTACATTGAAATGTCATACAGGGTAAATTAAATCATTAAAACTTTCAAAATATTTTAAATTTCAAGTAGAGTTTTGGAAAGAATCATGGTGAGCTTCTAATTGTATTGTGCATCTCTGAACAATTCAAATTTTAATTTTACAGAAAACCTTTGACAAGATACTCATTTAAAAACCTAAAAAGAATGAGAAAAAAATGGAAGGCCTTAATCAATAATGGCCTCTCAATCCCTGGGAGCCCCCTGCATCAGAAGCATCCCAAATGCAAATTATAATGGAATTTTTTACATAGCTACTACAAACAGATCCTCACCGTTGAAAGCATAAATATTGGTCTAAGTGATTAGGCATGTTATCATAAAAAAATATTAGCAACCAGTACCTACAGGTATGATAATAATTAAATTTTTTGTTTAATTATAACTGTTTAACCACTCCATACTCATTAAAAAATAAATTATCAATAAATTTGTTTCACACTATTCCTATTTCAAAACCCAACATTAATGAACAATCAATAGCATGTCATCAATTTCCATGAATATATCATTAAAGAGCAGAGATGATAGCATACATTTCATAGGTAATATTAATAAAGAACCCAGAGTTGCTTGTTGGAAGGCAGGGTGATAACACCGATATTTCAGGATAAAGAAAGACAGCAAATTAAGAGTTTGATTATGCACACAATTAGCAAAGTATGCGGCATAATGAGTGAAATTACCGGGAGGAGAATGATACAAAGTCACAAAAATTAATGTTCACAAGCACTTAAAAACATATATTTCTACAAAAGGAAATTTTCATCAAAGCAAAAATGTTGACCATTTTATATGTATTTGAGGAATAGGCATTATATAAAGAGGTTCAGAAGGAAGTGATGAAAATAATGCGTTAGAGAATAATTATATATGTAAAACGGTCTGAGAACATATCAAAAAATTAAATCAAATGAAGAGTGAAACAGATATCTGCTGAAAACACAGTGCTGAAGAGTCAGCAAACTAATTCAACACATTTGAAGGCCAAGTATAAATGCCTCTACCTCAAGTATAATGGATAAATGAAAATAATATTATGGCAATGCAATGTCAAACTTCCTTCCAAAATAAATGGTTAAAGAAAACATATCAATTACCCAGTTAGTACCCATATGTCATGAGAAAACAGTATACACATGCATCACAAAAGATATGCTTCTTAAAAGGCCAAAAATTGTTCTCACCATCAGATGTTGGTGCAGGAACAACATTTGCCAAATAACATTCAGATGCTTGGAATGGTAATGTCATGAAGTCAGACCTAATCTGTCGCAAGGAATGTGAAGGCAATCTCTCATAGCCTCCATAGTCGACAAATCGAACATCACACCATTTGATGAGCTCTCCTTCTTCCACAGACTCATCTTCAGCTGTGGACGGAAGTTCCTCGACGGCCACTATCTGTGCCCTGTACCACCCACCCATAGTGGGGGCAGCACAAATGATGCCCGCTAGAATTTAAGCGTAAGTTCACAATTAATAGCCCATCCTTCAGGACAGAAAAAAATTATGTATTAAATAGAGACATAGGGGTGATGAAAAATTAAAATTACCACACCCTTGTATCAGAGAAGTTACCAAATGTTCTGAAATATAATGGGATCACCACAAGATTCTCATTCATACTCTATGAATCTCAATCAATGCAAAAATATGGTAATAAATTGAATGACAGTGACTTCAAAATTTCCATGCTGTTTCCAAGAAATAGAAAAGAATGAGCAATTGAACTGTATCCCAATGCCTATAGTTAGGCATCTATTCACCTCTTGACTGCATCCCACATTTATGAAAATAATCAAAAGAAATACACACAAACAAATTTGTGCAGGTATTTAAGTATGCAAGTTTGAGTATTCTCCTCTAAAATAAAATATTCTACATATTTTATATATTACATTACAAAGTGACAACAACAAATTCTAAGGACAGCTTGGCTTCACTGATGCAGGCTGAGAAAATTCACCTCTCAAATAGGCTAAATGCTCAACCAACCTTTGACATCTTCTGGAAGCATTGGGGCATTAGCATCTTGGTAACACACACTCATCCACATGTCAAGCTTTGCTAATGTAGGGTAAGTCGGGTGTGTGGGCTGTTGCAAGAAGTAGTGGTTGGGAGACACCAGGGCAGAAAGGATGACATCATTGCTCACTCCCTCCACAAGCTGCAGCTGGAATATTACAATTATGGAAATCGACTCATTACTTCACAACATATAAACTCCCATCACATAATTATTGCTGTTAATTATTTTCATTTATGGATATGAGCAATTTATGATAAAACAGAGAGCTTGGAGTGACAGCTTTGCTTTGGAATCAATTTCATAAAAAAAAATCCAAAATTTATTTGGGCAAAACTACTTCTCAAGGATACATGCGCTGAGATAGAATCATCCCAGATGGGACAAAAGTTATACAGCTTTTCATTCAACTTAAACATAGCTCCAACAACAAGCATGCAACACAGACTGAACATGCAGGCCCAAAATGACTACGATCACACATTTGACAATTTGTAATGAAAATATTCAAAACAAAAACTTCTCGTAAAGTGATTTTATATGGACACAAAATCTTCTTAAAATGAATACATTATCTGAGAATACTTTCACTCAATCAAATGTACAGAAATGGTGATAGAGGGTCCTAAACTATCATCAAAGATTAGTTCATGTACTCAATACAACAAGAGAGCCAATGAGTTCTTCATATGAAAGAATGTTCAACCAAATACATGTAAAATATACTAACAATGCCTGCCAAAGAACAAAGGCTTCATTCTTTTGAGTTTACATTGCATAGGTTTTCTTTCAAAAAGTATTTTAATCCATGATATTGAGGTATTTTCAGGTCAAAGAAGGTTTCTCTTTATATTTTAACCAACCAACATGATAAAAACTCAAACAGGATAATCAAGACTTTCTCAACGAGATGTTGTCTATTCCCATCTGCTGGCCTTCAGAATATATTGATGTTTCACTGATTTTCCATCATTAATAAGATTGATTTTTTTTCAAACAAGCATTACAAAATTACAAAGATATTATCTCAATTCAACTGACCATTGATATTTCTCTAGCTAAATATAATGTATGACGACTTAATTATGATTTAACACTTAATGTGCATCTAAAATACAGACAGATTTTGTAAAAAAAAATAAATATATATTACAAACAGCTATGCAATTTCACATTAAATGCTGAAAGGTGACATAAAAATGTATACATACGGGCAATGAATCTGGGATGAGCGTGAATGTGGGAGGAGGCAGTGGAAGGAAGAACACTTGCTCTAGAGTCATGGACGAATACCTCCTCAATGGGAACTTCTCACGGATCATATTCAAAGCATCCTGGATTTCATCATCAGTACCTGAGAGAAAAAATGGTTAAAATTAACATTTCAGCAGTAAAAATCGGGAAGGGCACAGACATCAAAGTAAAGTGCCGATTGGTACCATATCACTAGAAAGGTTGACATTGGATCATATTATCCCATCCCTCATGACACTTTTTCACTTGAAGGCACTTCTTACTCATTTTAAATCCAAAAACATTCAAACTAGCATGATTTCATCTATTTTATGACAGATCAAGGACACAGCCATGTTCATTAATGATATTTCAAGAAAAAATCAACACACAAAAGAAGGTATCAATCCAGCATCTTAAGTACAATAAAAGAACATTTAATTTGAATCACAACCATCAGAACATTTGAGAGCAAATGATTCATGACAATTTACAACATTGACCCACTAAATGCATTGAAAACCAACCATCAGGCCTACCTATCAATGACTTGGCAGGATATTTGGATACCAATACTAGCAATAATGAAAAAAAAAACCATGAGCCATCCTGATCTACAGCCACTCCATGGCAATAAGAAAGTCAGTTATTAAAAAGACAATACAAGTGAAAAATTTTCAGTGAAAAAATAACTTGCTAACACAGGGATTCCCGGATAAACCTGAGTCCTTAATGCACAACTTCAACTTGAAAATTTAATCCAAATATTTGAAGATTAATCGATTTAAAAATTGTGATAACTA
The DNA here is from genome assembly GCF_022747635.1 of Hetaerina americana. Taxonomy (NCBI): domain Eukaryota; kingdom Metazoa; phylum Arthropoda; class Insecta; order Odonata; family Calopterygidae; genus Hetaerina; species Hetaerina americana. The sequence continues at coordinate 32,684,759 of NW_027286985.1, read as the reverse complement.
TCACAATTTCTAGTCTGTATGCTTGCACTGAGAGATCCTTCGTAATCAGCCTAGTTTTTAACAACCAATGCTAAATTTTAGGTGGAATGAAGGTCATTAGAGTCTTAAAACTATATATTTCATTTGTTTTCAAAGCATTTTTGAAAATCCAAATGTATAAGTGCTGTCAAGTATCACTTTTTCATTACTTCTTACCAAAATAATCCATACTGAAAGGGGTTGTAGATAATATTTGTAGCAAATGAAGCATTGTAGGTAATATTAAGGCAACCAAATTTGAAACACCCTGAAAATATATATTATTTTGAAACAACCAGCAATTAATACGCTTCACTGGCGGGAAGCCCCACACTTTATCATTTTATGCAGACACCCTTAGCCTTCAACTCCTCCATAATAATTAATGATGAACCCCCCTGCTCATTAAGGAGACATAAATATCATATATTTCTCAGAGATAAAAACCTGCCAAAAGCTTATAAAAATCAAATCAGGTTTAATGATGGTCCAGCAACTCAATCTCAACTGAATATGATAAATGTCTAATCAATCAAGAAAATGATTATCAATTATGAGCCAACTAATGGTTTAGTTGAATGAATAATAAAGTTTTAATTGGTGGAAAGGTTAGATTTTCTAGGAAATAAAAAGGACAGCAAATCTGAAGCAATTAACAGAAACAGTTTCTTCAGAGTGAACCTCTTTTTGATCAATTCTGTGTTATATCCTAAGGCAATCCCATTAGCCTAAGATAATTTACTGGCACGACAAAGGGCAAGGAGACATTTCAAGAAATTACACATTTTGCAACTATGGATGCAGTTGAAGCTAAAGAATTAAAAATTCTGCCCAATAAAAATAAACTAATACCATCTCATAGCCTCTCTGTATCTCCTGCAACCACCTGCCTCTCTTAGAATTTCTCCTAACAGCAGTATCTTCTTCCCTTTATGTCTAGAACCTCATAATTTGTTATTCTTTCCATCCTTTTTATTTTCTCCATGCCCACATCTCAAACATCTCAGATCTATGCTAAGCCTCTTGCCTCAATGACCAAGTTTCTGAGGCATAGGAAACACATTCCATATTAAAGTAATCATTTCGTCAAACGAAATACTATTGCAAGCCTTCTCTGAATTAAATAGAGAACTACCATGACAGACTGAGAGCAGTAGCCCATTGAGTCGAGATCTCAGCTACTGACTGGAGAGTCTGGGCCCAATTTAAGGTGATGCCTCCGAACATACTCCTCTTCACCCAAGCTAAGAATTTCACACGCCATATAGGAATTAGTAATAGGTGAGCTCTACACTCACATATCAAGCCAATATTTGATTTATTACCATGGTTAGTTATGACAGGTTGCCATGTTATTAATGCTTGCTGGATAAAATTTTTGTGAAAAACAGATGGCAATGCTCTACAATACAGAAAAATCTGATGAATGTTCAAAAGAAGGTTTTGCTTCTTCAACAGAAAAAAAAATTATAATCCATTACCTTGAAGATGCAACCGGCTAGGGAAAAGGTTGATAATTAATTGAGTCTGACCAGTCCTCATACTGCTTTGGTTAAGTTATTACTGCAGATTAACACTATGAATGACAGAAACTACTCTTAAACAGCATTTAATTTGAAAATTGAGGATAGCTACAAATACTTATTTGGAGATATTTGAGAGGAAGGTATTTGGATATCATCAATTCCAGTGAGATGTTCTGGGAATCTGCAACATCTAACTAGTACTCTCGCAGTGAAAAAGGTCCATTCTAACAAATCCTTACATACATTACACCAAAGCTGATGGTGGTCCCCTCATTATGGCCTTTTGAGATTATGAAGACAACAGTTTAGTTCATTTTGGTAGCATTGGAATATTAAAGTGGTTGACATGTGGCATTAGATCACAATAACATACATCCAATTCAAAAGCATTAGCTTTTGTCTTAAAAGAAAATGATAAAAATGAAACCAGAAATGGAAAAATTAAAGATCGAGAGAGAATAATAATGCACCCAGTGATTAAATTTGAACATTACATTCATGATCTCTCCAACACCTTATTTGTAGATATTGAATAGAATCACAACCAATTACATACAACAATTATACTGAGGGAGCTGACTAATTTTCAGTTCTGAATGTTGATTCAATTGAAAGTTCTCACGACAATTTTGCAAGAGTTTTTAATGTGAAAGAAAAATGAACAAAAGGAAGTGTAGTTTGGGAAAGTAGGACTTATATGGTGGAATTTATGTGCCCATTGGTAAGGTATGGGGGTATTAGTTGTGGCCTTTCGGTGCTATGGGCATGTAAAAGACAACAATGGTATTACATCAATTTTCCAAAAAGCTCCAATGTACAAACTTTCTTTTTTTATCTTATCAGAATTCAGTATTGATAACTAATAAAACAGATATCCGAGGACATTTCCTCGACAAATGATGAATCAAAATAATTATAAGGTACTAGTACAAATATTAGCTAGTTCTTTTCTAGGAATGTAACCTTGTACTGTTCAATTAGAGATGCTTCTGTCTTGGTCGAGTGACCTTTACACATTTTTGATTTGGTGAAAATGACCTATTTGCCCAAAACTAGCCACCAAGCAGAACACTTTCACCCCAGACAGTAATCATAGCGAGTAGTTTCAGGCGAGGTGTGCTGGAATTCCAACATAATGAAGAACAGCCAGTAACAATTTTCCACTACATAAGATAATTTCCATTATCTAGAGGAAAATTGTTACTATCCATTCTTAACCAGACAGTAATAATGAAATAATTGAAGAACTAAGGCTTTTGAGACTGGAGAAAGAGGCTGGAGAGCAAACAAGGCACAAGTTGGCGGCATACTTGAAGTTTTTGCAGCATTCATATCAACTCCATTCCATCTTTTGGTGAAACAGGATGAACTCACTTGGCCCATTTGTTCATCTCAAGACTATCATAACACTATGCCCAATACTAAGAATGAAAAACTACGATTACACATAGTCATTTCCTATGTTGTTATTGATAAAAGCTTTTGATAGATCATTTGATCTTCACACCGTCCCAACTAAGCTCCAAGAATATGCACTATTTTGCTGTGCTTTTAACTGATATCAGGGCAAACTAAGGCATTTTTAGGGGATGCAACAAGAACAGCAGCATCCACATTCATGAAATGAATGACTTAATGATTTGCAGCCACAAAAAATGAATCTTTTGCAAATAATTCATTTTTTGACATTCCCATATCATTTCAGTCCATTACATTTTAAAATGAAACTTACAGTTCCTTCCTTCTCTTCCTGGAGAAAGGTGGCTTGTACCACCAAAAATTTAAAAACTATCGAGTTTCTTTTCATTTTTGTGTGTTACTGTATTTTTGTCTGTGTTTGGTAGGACAAACTTCATATACATTATTATTCACATCCATGAGACTAATTATTGCTTGATTCAGGGTAAAAACAAAACTTTCACTTCATTGACCTCACAATACACAATATTTTTAACAACCAAGGAGGAAGACTGTACAATACTTATTTGGCTATGCTAAGCAGGGTAGCCATTTCTTGCATTTCTTAGGTTATATGAAGCAGCAGTACCAAGATTAAGTATAAATGGGACATTATGTAAAATTAAGAAATTATAACTTTGTTACACCCTTCAAACCATACTTTGCCATCAGCAAGGCCAGATGCTAAATGCTTCGGCATCTCAAACAATAATTCATCTGTTCTGTTTCACTCCATCAGTCCTTTCCTTTAACAATAATGTGTGTGGTTATGTTAAATATATACTGTCATTACTCTCTTTAGAGGTAATTTTTTACCTCTAAAGGTAAAAGGGTTTATAACCCTGGATCTACATAACTGAGGCATTTTGATTTCAAACGTGGTATCTTTTCCAGCAGGGAGATCTGTGCAAACAGTTAGAGATAAGTCATGTAAGATAATAGTTGAAACAGAAAAGATCTAAGAGGGATGGAAGGAATATATAGAAGAACTGTATAATAAAGAACTTAGACCAACAAAGTTAGACATAGAAAAGGAGCATGATGTAGAGAAAGATAGCTTAGGTCCAGGCATACTCGGCGATGAGATAGAAAGTCTATTAAGGCAGATGAAGCTAAATAAGGCCGTGGGGGTGGATAACATTCCTGCGGAACTACTGAAATGTTTAGGCAAATGTGGGAGGAAGAAGCTATATGGGCTGATTCATAGTATCTATGAGGAAGGAATCTGGCCGGAAAACTTTGTGAGATCAGTTTTAGTTCCCATTCCATAAAAGGTAAAGGCTACATCATGTGAGGACTAGAGGACAATAAGATTGATATCCCACGCAGCTAAAGTTGTTCTCAGGATCATAAACAAAAGGATAGAGAGTAGGGCAAAGGATTACTTAGGGTATGATCAGTTTGGGTTCAGGGAGGGGAAAGATCATTGCAGTAATGAGATCACTAACCGCCTGTTTTTAATACAATCAGGCCTGTTTTGTAGATTTCAAAAAGGCAATTGATAGAGTGAATGGGGAAAAACTCTCAAGTATATAGCAGAAAATAGAAATAGATTGGAGGGACAGGAGGCTGATCCGCAACCAGTAGTTGATGACCAAGCTCTAGTTTGTCAGTCAGTGAAGGGGTTGCAAGCATTGCTCAGTGAATTGGAAATTCAGTGCGATTGATACGGGATGAGAATCAATATAAATAATGCAAAGGTTATAAGATTTTTCAGAAAGAAAAAGGCTAAGCTAAACATTAAAATAGGAAGGCAAAAAAAGAGCAGGTAGAACAATTCACCTATCTCGGAAGTGTTTTGGACCAACATGGTCAAAGTAGTAAGGAGAAGAATTGCACAAGGCAAAGAGGCTTTAACAAGGAGGAGATAATTGATGACGGGGATGTTGAGTAAGGATGTTAGGAAAAAAACTCATGAAAACTTTGATCTGGAGCTTAGTTATGTACAGCGCAGAAACGTGGTCACCGAAGCAGGATGCTACAAGTAGATTGGAGGCTTTTGGAATGTGGGTGTGGAGAAGAATGGAGAAGGTGAAATGGACCGAAAGGAAAACAAATGAGGAAGTACTAGGTATGGCAGGCAAGGAGAGGGGTTTGTTGGGAGAAATCCTAAGCAGGCAGGAAAAATGGATGAAGGGCATATTGATCGGCAGTAGCATGTTGAGGACTGTAATAGAGAGGAGAATGTTAGGCAAACGAGGAAAGGGCAGGAACAGGAGAGGGATGTTGGACGGGATGAAGGAAGTACTTGGAGATGAAGAGGGCCTTAATGAGTAGGCTGCTGGATTGTGTTTTGTTAGGAGTCACAAAATATTTATTTGGTAGATGTGTCCATCCAAAACCTACCTTAACCGGTAGATTACTTAACAATAAATCCTTTCTAGCAAGTGTTTAGCCCTATTCCTTTTCCAGTTTCATTTCCATAATTTCCTTAATCCTTCATGTAAACTCTGCATAACCTATAATTAATAATCACAGAATATTGCCTAGTAGCCTCAATAATCATATAGTAAGGTATATGGTTGAAGAATTAATTGTAAGAGCAATAATTCCAAGTGTCCAAACTGTTATAATGACCTTTGCTATATTAATACTACAATTTTTCAATGATTTTTTCATACGCATACAAATTTATTTTTAAACAGGAAAAGACCCCCAGTAATCTACCTTGCTACAGGCACTGAACTGAAAGCATTTCTACTATCACTTATACTGCTTGCACTGGTATCTGTTGAGTCAGCTATTATCAATCACCACCAGCACTAAAACGTCAACACAGTAACTTCTATCTGTTCTGTGTTTATACCTAAAAAAAACCTTTCCGCTACTCAAGAAGAGTTCAACTGATAAACAAGAGATACTCACTTCAAATCTATAATAAGCTCTAATTAATTTCATCACGTAGAACGTCTCCTGAGTTTTTTATAAAGTACTAGAAAATTTTAAAGTATGACCAGCCCTGAAATATGCTGACTCCTTCCAAGATCTATGGGATGTAAAACTCAAATATTCATTCTGCTGGGCATTCAGACTGGCATTCCCTTCCGCAAATGAATTGTGATTTCTCTGATATCCAGAAATGCTTGTATGCAGAAATGCTTAAAGGAAATAGCAAAGATAAGCTACTCTTTGACTTAGTTGGACTCTTGATAAGAATAGCCTGCAATGACAGGTGAAAAGGATCTCTCAAGGTGTTCTGTGTAGCCCCTCTACTCAACAAATACTAAAGGAGATTAAATTTTGGATCAGCTACTTACAAAATGAATGAATGAGACTCATGCTTAATGCAGCCTTGCACAAATGTTGAGACAGATCAACAAAGTTCAAATTTGCTCAGCTAATTAAAATTTTCAAAGAAACTCATTCAAATTTCAAAGAAACTGCAGGAGATGCCGCAACAGTAACTTTTAACGGAGTCATCTGCTAATGTGTATTTCTATGCAACAATTACAGAATGTAAAAATAATTTGCCTTGCCCGGGATTTGAACCCAGAACCCTCAATGTACAATATTTCAGAGTTTAAGAGGACACCTCGATAGCTTAACTGGCTAAAGCACTCAACTGGACATTGAGGGATCCGGGTTTGAATCCTGGTAAAGCCGAATGATTTTTATACTATGAAATTGTTGCATTGAAACTCATTCAAGTTTACAACCAAAATTGTGAGAATAATAAAGGAGTTATGCCATAAGGATAGATTTGAACACTAGGATACAAGATGAGAAATTGGCTCAAACTGATACTATAAGTTTCTATTTTTCATTTGCAAAATTCATGATCACAGTAAGGTAAATGCTAAAAACATCTTGAAATTTGTCTCAAATTAAACTTGAGGTCATCTACCTCTTTCTCTTATGGATATGACAAATGATGCCTTTATTTATTGTAGCGATCACACAGGCCAGGCAGCTGTAGCCTTGACAAACCCCACCAAATGTCCTCCCATGTGGTGGCTTTGGCAAGGCGTGACTTAGGAACAGCTTTCAATACACTTTCATTTATTCAAATACTGCCCCAGACATGGATGCTGCATTCCTATAATGTGGATTTTTCTGAAGTGACCTCTGAGTACAGTAGACCTCAGTCATCAGATTTCCTTTAATCAATAACAATACACATTTAATACTGCCAGATTCTCTGAAAACCCTCAATTAGAAATAATTTCCTAATATGGGGATATCTTTTGAAATATCTACCTTTTTGCAAATTATTTACAGACTTATTAGCAGAGTAGTGCTCCTTGATTTCCCATCCAAATAAGATGAGCCCATCCTCATCTTAACAAACCCAAAATACTGCTTCCAATTGGGCAATGGAAGAAATACCACATCCATTTAGGGGTTTGAGTATCACCTACCTTGAGAGCAGTCCCAAAACTCTCTCTCAGCCATACAGCTGGCTCTGACACTCAATTTTACAGAACAATAACTTTCCCTACATGCAACTGAACACAATCCTCACCTTCAATGGCACACACTTTGAGCTTGTTCGTTTCTGGGTGGGTCTTGATGAATATAGTGGCCGACGTCCTTGCTTTTATGTGGTTTACAAATGACCCATGCTTCCCAATGAGTCGTCCCACCAGTTCCTGAGGTATCACAAATTCATAAACTGATGGAGGGGGCGTAATCGGCACCATCCCATGATAAATCGGCACTGGTACTGGCATTACCAGTCCATCATTCCCCACCACAATGGTTGTTTCTTCAATGATTTCTTCTCCCCCAATGGCAGATCCGATTTCTTCCCGGCTGCCGTCTTCGCCAGTGCTGCCACTGGCTCGCCGCACCCTCTCCTCTTCCTCCTCGCGACCGGAGGTTGAGCAAGGGGGTGAGAAGTGGTGCGAGAAGTTGACTTCCCTTAGTTCCTCCTCGAGACCCCCAGGGGTGGTCACATCACTTCTTCCCTTACCACTGTCACCACAGCTTGAGCCCTGATAGGAGAAAAAGAATAAAGGCACTGTAAACAACAGCAATAAAAGATTTTCCTCCCTAAGCACACAAATGTTTTATCACTGAAAACTCACAAGGTTGATTAAATATACCAAGACAAAGACATTCATGAGTTAAATAAGGAGAAATTTCAAAACTGGGATTCAGGAGCCTGGGACACGAGGTTGGTGCAATAGTTAGTGTACTGGTTTCCCACCCTGAGGGTTTGGGTTCAATTCCCAGGGGTGGCAGGATTTTTCTAGAAATATTCCAATTCCTATTTGGGTGCCATGTGGCAAGCACTTCGAGGGGAGCATGATATCTGTCAGATAGTATGTTTAATTGCGTGTGACCCATGGATGTCTCTCATTGAGAGTATCATATGCTAATGTAGACACTGAGTTTCTATTCACCCTATTCCCATTCCAAAAATATTTTACCTCTACAATATCCATTTATCCCTAATGTCACAGATGACTGGAACAGCAAGTTGCTTCCTCTAATTAACAATTCTACACACAACTTTCTATGACCAATGAGCAACTGGTATTTAATGTTCTCTTTTCCCCCAATCTTTCTGCCCATTTGCTGTCCCTACATCATATGGCAAATATTGATCTTTATAACATTCTTCCTCTCCCACCCCACTTTCCTCCCAGAGTGATTACCTCCTTCGAATGATACACCAATTTACTCCACCAGTAAAATCACTTCCCCTATCCCATATACACGCCTCTCTTTCCCTTCTTTCAACCTGTTGCTATCACCACCCAGGAGGGTGGAAGCACAAGGGAAAAGTCCAATATCTGCATTTCTGTTAGCATTATTAGTGGAAAGCATTATAAAATTTCCATTATTGTATACAGGCTCATTCATTTGTACTCCATTGTTAGGCAATTTCAAAAAAATACAAAGCCATTAGCTAATTTGGTTACCATTACAGGGGCCAGGCAACTCTTCCAAATCTCCTTCAGGTTGCAACTGTGTTCACAATTAAAATCACCTGGAGATCTTTTCGTGACTTCTGATATGATTTCCATGATGAACCTAGACTATCATCATACCTGGCAGAAACCTTTCTCTTTTCAAAAAGAACTTTGCTCCCTGAACTTGAGTTGCAACGTTCCATAATGGCTGATGACTGCCATAACCTATTCTTCTCTTTAATCTTCCAGGATGATGACACTTTTACTTTGTTCAGTCTAGCTTCAACCACAATTGTAAGGAATCTCATATATTCTTCCTTAAATAAAATCGGTTTTTAACTTGGGGTGATATTTTCCATTATTTTTTACATCCTATTGTAGCTCTTTGGATGAAATTTTTGTTGTTCCTTAACAGGGCCTAGACAAGGTGTTCTTTCTACAGTTAAAGGCAAAGGATAATTAAGGATTAGGGTTTGAGGCAGAATTCAAATATCTGCTGGAATGAATTTTCTACCAGTATATCAAACAACTTAAGATTCTGTTTGCTTTACCCCACACCCAGGAAAGGCTTATGATCGCCTTTTTCAGCCTCTTTGCTGAAATTTATAGCAGGATGAATGCTATTAAGGTGGTCATGGAACCCTTATAATTACCCTGTTTAATGTGGCCTCAGGACAAAAATACAATCAATAGATTTTATCCAGCACATTGGTTTGGCTTTTCTAGTACGTAAAGAAGCCCCCTTGAATTAACTGCACAACTTAGCGATTCTTACTGAGAGTGGTGACCATATTGCTGTTCCATTTATTTTAGCATAAATGCCTACACTGCACAGGAAGTAGTTGCATTTATGACAGAACTCTGCTCCATTAGGATAATCATTGACAGAACTTTGTCCTAATATTTTCAAAGAATGTCAAGCAATTAGGGAACAGGCAATTTTGAGAAGGGAGGGAGGAATAATGCATCCAAACTGACTAATTTGGCTCCAGTTACACACAACTTCATTATGTCAACGAATTGCACCGAGTTTTGGCATAGGCTTCTGTTTCTCTAATAGCCTCTCGATGTCTTTTATCAGCTGAGAGCACAAACATGCCTCTGATCACTGTTTCTCCAGGTAATTCGCTTCAGATTTCCATTAATTAAGTCTAGGAGACGTAGAAGCATAAAAGCCGCTCCATCTCATTCAATACATCCTTTGCTTCACCATGGGGAAGAAAACGAGCGCTGGCTACCGACTCCTGAGATCATATCAGCTTTTTGGATGTATTTCAGAACCAGAGCCTGGTTAAGCCCTTAGGAGAGGACGGACAGTCTCTTTAATCCATGCATAATTACTTCAGTCAGAACCCACTTACGGTGACTATTTCGAACTTTTTTTCTGCCAATCCATGTGAGTCTCAAACTTGTGAGAGAAAGTTTTCCCTGAGAGAAGTGCGTAGATGAATGAAAGGCATCCGGTCAATCAAATCCTAAAATTTTCAAGATAAATTTTTTGTGAACTCAAGATGAAGCTCATTCCTGGAGTAAAATGCATTTGAAGCGAAAATGTTCACGTAACAGTAAATGACTTTCGCACTGGAGGACAATCAATATTTCAGCACCAATCAGTATTATACTGTTTGTCATGTTTTATCTGTGTTATATGAATAAATAACTTTAAAAAATAAAATAATTAAGATTTCACAATACAGACTTTCGCCATCTGATATTCTATTTCGCCAATGAATACCTCAATGCTTTGCGTATTCTGTATGGTCTTTGAATCATTACATGAATGCATAGCCCAAGGTAAGTATTTTATGAATGCTTTCTGATAGATTTAAAATTGGGTATTGTAAGTGTATACACTTGCATTTAAAAGACAATTAATGATAATTCGATTCCACGAGAAAGGTGCCAGCTGTCTCACACAGTGCACACCCCAACACTTCGACAGAGTTTGGGAGAGCATTTTTGGACAAAAATGTTGGACTAATTCTAAAACGGCTGTCCATTATATAAGAGAATAGGAACCTTCTTTCTACTGTTGCAACTACATTTACAGAATAAATATGTGCGTTCTGCCGATCAAGATCCCCAATTGTTTCGGACACTTCAACAAAAATAGCTTCATAGCTCAACTTCATTGTGCAACCTCCATTATGTTATCGGAAAAAAAACTTATCATCTTTTCTAAACTACAAGCAACTTTATGGAGGGTAAACTTATAATAATTTAGCTTTCGTGAAAACAAGCAACACCTTACTTAAAATTGATGACAAGGTGATGTTGTAATGTTCCCTCTTGTCGTGGCATGTTATTTCCGAGTGTTACCAAAATCTCCTTGTACCTGACTCTAACGGCCATTGGTACCCCCAATGAAAATCCCTTTTATTCCATTTATTGCACGCTTGGGTTACTATTGAATTATGACAAAAAAGTTCAAAAATATACATTTAACATTTTCATAAGCCTTTAATGCTGGATTTATCAGTGACAAACAGGATGAGACAATGCTGAATTAATCATGCACAATGTTTTTTCCAATGTTTGTACACACATAACGAAAACGGTTACTACTGGTACAAAATCCATACTCACAGTGATCTTACAAACAGAAAAATGGTAAATTGCATACTTAAAAAATCCATGTAATGAAAGGGAAATGGGCTTGATAGATATAGGGCACAATACGTTCGAAGATAGGCAAACCTAATTAGATACACCACAGGCCACCCATAAAAGATTACCGAAAAAATGAAAATATTTATCTCCTTTAAGAAATTCCAAAGAAACTGCGGGAGATGCCGCAACAGTAACTTTTAACGGAGTCATCCGCTAATGTGCATTTCAATGCAACAATTTCAGAGCGTAAAAATCATTCGCCTTGACTGGGACTCGAACCCAGGGTTCATAAAATTTCACGAATCACTTCGATAACATTCGTTGAATGTACTACAAATATGGTATCATCACTTGTTTATTGTTCAAACGAAATCCTCGAAAACACTGAAAACTTAGATAATGCTATGTGGCCAGTGCATTGAAAGAAACGGTATTACCACAGTTCTGAACCCTGTGCCTCGCCGGGTATGTAAAACATGGGTAAAAATAATCGAAAAGAAGCTAAAAGTAAAAAAGAGAGTGAAATTGAGAGTATGTAAATCATTATTCGCGACACGTCCACGTCAACAATAACGGACGACCTATCGTGCGTAGAAATGCCGAAAGGTCTTGATAATTTCGAAACTGGTAATTCTATAATAATTTTTCGCTGTTACAAGAGCTTCATCGGACGAAGCTGATAGGACGAAAAAAACTTAAGGGGCTTAGAAAACGTAAAGAAAGGAGGTTGAGGAAGATGACAGACGCTTAATCGCTGAAGTATATAGTGACAACTCACATTGTACACTGCACGTGGAATTCGTTAAATTTTCCGAAAAATCTGAACGCGACACTTATCAGCACAAGGGCAATTTGCTTTTTAAAGTCTATTATTTCCGTGTTGATGGCAATCTACTGGGCCGGCGCACAAAAATCCAATCAATTATGCATAAACATTGGATTGATAGTAATATTTAAAAATGTAGTGGGCTACAAACGGAATTTCGATTAAGAAAATGCCAAATGGGACAAAAGCAATCTTCAGCTATAACAAGGCCCTCAGGGAGATTCAAAGAACTGCGGGTGATATCGCGACAAATTTTGGACAGAAGGAATTGGTATTTCTTTGGATGTCAGAAAAAAATTAGAGCCAGCTCTGTATTATGTAGAACTCCCGATGAATCACTGTTTTGTAAACCGAGTCAAGTATTTGAAAAGTTCTGAATCAGATGCCATTTCTAAAGAGGAGTGGGGCACTAAAGGCAAACAAAGGGCCGTTTGTAGGATGTGGAGATAATTCAAAAGCAGCTGAGTTTATTTAGCAGATAAGAGAGCAGTTGAGCTAGCTGGAGATGTAATCATCATTTCTAACAACAATTATGGTGACAGAGAAGAGAAACAATGGTATTGAGTATGGATAAAACCAAAGGAAGATGAGACGGCACATTACAATACAAAGGACAAAGAAGAATCAAAGGGAACAAAGCAACGAAGAATGTGATGTAGGGGGTTTCTGCTATTGACTGGAGGCAAATAAAAGTTATTTTCGGCACTCCATTAGCCTGAAAGACATTGAAACAGAATGAGAAGCAATTTTATATCATGAAGCAGTCACTGGGCTACACCGAGAGAAATGGAAAGCAGCAAGTCAGTGTGGGAAATCATGCTGATGAAAAAGAAACAGAAGTATGTTGATTCAGAGCAGCAGCCAAAGGCAAAGAGAGTTCTAATGAGCAAATAAGTAACTCACATAAATCAAGATGTTTGACATGTGGTGGAATGGGTGGAAAAGCATTGAAAGTGAGCAAGTTAGGTGTGGACTTCAAAGAATTCTTCAATCATTTTGTAAACAGAGGTTAATTGAGAAAACTGTTAGCCACTGCTGCCAAAAAAGCATTTAACACAAAGAGATTATTAGAAAACCTTTTCTTCGTGGAATACTGGATGAAATAGTTAACATTTCATGCCAGAGAGATTTAGAGCCAAATATAAAATTGCTGCCTCGAGAAACCCCTTCATGGTTAGAAGGAAGGATACCTCCTGAATGAAATCAGAGATTGAAGAATTTCTTGAAAAACGAGAGGTTTATCTAAGTAGAAATCAGAATAAAAAACGAGATCACTGTGTTCTTAGCCATTCACTTAGATGATGTGATTTTGATGACAAAAATAAGACTAGAAGAATTAGGAATAGGAGATTAAATGAATAAGAGAAATGACTTAAAAGAATTGGTTGCTGTGGAGTTAACAAGGGAGTACTCTCATTTTTCTTCCCCAGAAGGGGTATAGCAATCGGATACCAAGAACAAATTGAGATGGTTGATCCAACAGGAGCAGATAAACCAATGCAATCTAGAATTGTCACACGGGTAAAACCTATCTGAAAATTGAGAAACATCAAGGAGTTAAGTAAAAAAATAATGGTATACGTGCCTTCATCTTGTTAAATTTGCAAAAAAATAAAAGAGCAAAAAACCTGGGAAACCTCAAATTTGTTTCAAATAAACACTTATAAAATTTATTCTTGCCAGCAATATGCCAAAGTGAACTTCTGATTTGGTAACTATGGATGAAAACTAGTTTAGAAAAATTTGAATTTGGATAATACAAAATCAAAATGGACTGAAAAAAACCATAATTCCAATGGTATTAACTCTTTTGATAAATGATAATGTTGACAAATGCTATGCATAAATCATCTGGTCGGAAGCTTTCTTCTGATTTGCAAACACTGTGTGAGACTTAATAAGGATTAGAAAAAAATTGAAACCTTTTATACACCAACCGATTCCTGAATAATCAGGTTTAGCTTTGGGGGTAGCAATGCATGAAAATGGCATCACTACTACAATAGGTAATCTGACTCTAAGAACATCAGAAATTTTTCCAGAATTATACCATTTATGAATACACAAAGCTTCTTTTACATAACAGCATCATTAGCCAGCCCAATCTATTATTCCATTATTAATTAAGCTCAGGTTACTTTTCCTGTTTTAATTTTACTGGCACATGAAATCTGAGACTACCTCTATAATGTCATTATGAATGTTCACAATAAATGTGGATACTTCTCCATCATTAAAACTTTTTCATCTCTGCTGGCATTTATTGACACCGTGATTATAACGAAAGATGTATGAAGTACACATCTATGTAATATTTTGATATCCACCATAATGGTAAATGGTAGGGGGTGTTCGGATCACTGTCACATGAAAAAGCAGTCTTACCTCACTTCTGTTATCCGGAAAGTTGGGTGTAGGTGGTGAACTGATACCATTTGCATGCACCTGGGCGGGTTTCCCACTGTGGTCTTCTCCAACATCACCATTTTGCAAAATACATTCCTCACTCTCTCTTATTATCTCCTTGACTTCCATCTTCTCAACCATCTTTTCTACAGTTTCTTCTTGCATCTTCTTCCCTTTCTTCCCCTTACGCTTTCCACCACCACCACTCTTTCCCTTCACCAAGTCTGAATTTGTCTCTGTACCCTTTGTCAACATCTCTCTCTCTTCCAGTTGACTCTGGGATACCTCTTTCTCTAACGATTCTCTCACTTCTGCTTTATTGTTCAATGTAGGATCTGAATTATTGTCGTTGCTCTTGAGAGTTTTAGAGATGTCTTTCGCCAATGGACACACCTCTGATCCCTCTTCAGTCAACCCACCAACAGTGATGCAATTAGGCTTCACTGTCGCCACTTCCACCTGGTTCCCTAAGGCACTGCTGCCACTTTCTGCTATAAACGATACTGCCACCTCCACTGTATCTTCCACAGGAACTGCTGCCACTTCACTCACCGTCCCCCTCTCGTTTGAGATATCCTTTCCTTCTATTTGTTTCGTCTTGCCTCCCTTCCCGGCCTCAATAACGTCAGTAACTCCTTCCCCTTTTGACAGAACCTCTTCAACAGATCCGTCTTCACAGTCAAGGAAGTCACCAGCTACAGCCCCTTGCTTCAATTTCACAACCTTCTCCCTCTCTAATAAAATGTCCTCTGATTTTTCAGTTCTCGATGAAGAAACTAAAATGTCTTTTAGATTCTTATTAGTCACCTCAAGATGACCTGATGAGGTGAAAGGAATATCTTTAAATTTTCCAGACTGACACTCTAATGAAATCACTTCCTCAACTACCCTATCAGATGCCAATGTGCTTCTCAGCTCCTTATCACCTTCAATGTCATTCGATGGCAAATCACAATTACCTTCTAGTGTGTTATCACTGTCATCAATGTAATTAGATTCACATAACTGCACCTTCAATGGTTTATCAATACCCACAGGATTTACTGAAAAAGCAGTTTCAGGAGAATCTGGGCACTGCTTTACTTCTTCACTGGAAATATTAAGACTATCCAATGATTTTAACTTCAGTTCACTTAGATCACAGATCACAGATTTGACTATTTGCACAGTCTCATTCACCGTTGAAGGATAAGTTGAAGTGAATTGTTTGTCAGCACCACTAATGTTATCTGCTGGCTGGGCCTGAGCTTCTTGCACTTTATCAAGTTGACTGCCTTCGATTTTTCTCAAATCTGCAGTTTGTTTCACTCCCAGTGAAGAAACAAGGACACTTTCGTGCTTCTTACCAGCATCAAAAATGTCTGATTTATTTTCCAATGTTTTTCCAAGAGCCTCAATGCCTGAAATTGTTGTAGTATCTTCAATCTTTGTGGGGGATGAAGTCTGTGTTAGAACAATATTATTGGTCTTAGAAATGAGATTTGTTTGGTCACTTAATTCAAACACTTCTTTTCTTGGTTTTCCACTGCCTTTGAAAACTGAGCAGTAAATTCCCTCTCCCAAAAATTGTGATTTTACCTCCTGTTTCAAATTTTCAGAAGTTGATGTAACTTCTGGAGAGTGAACGTTATCCAAATTTTTTCCACTCACAGGATCAGTGCATTTTTCAGCCTCATTCTTAAGTATGTCATCTGTAAAACCATTACTCAATGTGTGGTTTGATTTTTTAACTTCAAATTCAACTTCTCCGTTCACCAGCTTCTCTTTAATATTTATTTCAAGCACCTTGCTCAATTGGGGATTCTGTTTTTCAACAGGTTTTGTTTTTGTTGTCTCCTTGGTTTCAAGTGATGATGCTAATGCATGTGGTGCCCGTGGCTTCTCTTCCAAGAAAATATGTTTCTCCTGGATGGGCACCTCTATTTCAGTTTCCTTTGCTGCCTTCAGCTGTGGCGCTGGGATCTCTGCAAAGGTAATAAGTTTGTCAACAATTTCCACCTTTGCTTTAATTTCCCCGAGTGCTAAAGCTTGGGCTTGTGGCTCTTCTTCCAGCAAAATAGGCTTTACATTCAATAATGCCTCTGTTTCCGTTTCCTTGCCCAACTTTTTCAGAGACTGCTCATTCTCTTTTGAACTGCTGCATACGATCTTAGTTGTCACAGCCTCTATGGATCCCTCTGCCACATTAGATAACAAATTAGGTGTCTCAGTTAACACACTGGATTTGATTCCAATATTCAAATTAGTCTCAGCCTCTCTTGACAAACGTGTTCTCTTTGGTGACTCTTCCCACAGCAACTCTCCGCCCTTCGATGTTGACGGGGTGCTTTCACTTATGGACCTCTTCTTTTCCCTTGATAATTTCTCCCGGGATCTTTTCCTAGAATTTGCCCAATCAGGGTCTTTGGCTCTTTTCCCACCGCCCCTCCAAATATGATGAGAGACAGCAAACAGGGCAATGATCAGGCCAGAAGTTGCAATAATTGCCGCAACAGTTGGAGGCCACTTTATAACCCCACGCAGGACTGGAAATCTGCTTGACATTCTGGTAATTCAGGGTGCAGGCTCACTTGGACACTGCCGACTATGTCCTGCAAAGATAAAGTTGAGCCAAATTTTAGTTTGACAAATTTTATCTGAGGGTATGTTAAGTTCAAAAACCACAGACCTAAACTTATTCTAAATATCAAGTTTATCCTAGAAAACATATATTTAACAGATTAAAGGAAAACTCCAATAGCCATAATAAACGGCTATAGGGGTTTTCCTTTAATTTGTTATTGGATGAGGCCATAGAGCTCAAGTTTCCTACATTTTAAACATATATTTAATTTAAGCCTGGACGCTGCCACATTGATACATTTATTTCATGAGTTTTTAACCATAACTGTGACACTTATCACCTAAGGCTAACAATAATTACTGAAAGTGTAAGTTCTAATGATACAGGCAGGCTTTAGAGAAATAAAGATGGCCATTAATGCATGCATTTGACCTATCTTGGCAATGTCTTGGTTCAAGATGCTCAACGTAGTAGGGATATTAGAATAAGAGCATAAGGAAGATATATCAGGCAAACAAGATAACATAAGGAGAGAATTCATGACAGGACCATTGAGCAAGGATGCTAGAAAAGACTGGTGAAAACTTTGGCATGGATAGATGTTTTGTTCAGGGCAGAAACTTGGTCAATGAAGAAAGATGATAGGTATAGATTGCAGGCTTTTGACATGTGGATTCGGAGAAGAATGGATAAGGTAAAATAGGTGGGGAGGAAAACAAAAGAATAAGTCTAGGCATGGTGCGGAAGGAGAGAGGATTGTTGGCATAGATCCAAAGGAGACACTAAGGTGGATGCAGAGTATTTCAATTTGGGATGGAATGTTAGAGACTGGGAAGAACTTTTGGCAGGCAAGGCAAGGGGGAGGGCAGATGAGAACCGGCATGTTGGATGGTATGAATGAAAGTATCCAGAATTGAAGAACAATTTATTGTAGAGTGGGATATCAGGTCGTGTCTTGTTAGATGAAGCTGAGAATTGTAGGCACATTCAGTCTATGTCCGTCCAAAACCTACCATTGAAGGTGGTGAATAATAATTACAAGGGTACGAAAAAATGCTAACCAGTATCTAAAGTAAAAGACAATGGTTTAATCGATGTAAGTAGGTGCAATATTTTTTTAATACTCATCTCAATCTCGTGTACTACAAATGTTCGACCACTCAGTAAAAATATGAAGAAAAATGAAATACAGGCATCTAAATGTCACTAATAACTTATGTTCATATTCTTTTCTTTCACTCAGCAATATAAATAGGAGATGCCTCTTGACTGAACACGGCCTTATGACTTTTCCAATTGCTCTTTTTTGTGCTATTGAAAAGAAATGTTTCGCCTTAAGTTTTAAAGAAGACTTTCATGTAAAAAGCAGAGAACTCTATTTTCACTAATCAAAGAAAGAATATCTATCTGCCTCATAATTTTCACTTCCATCAATAGATTTAATAAATACATCACATGTGTTTCCTGACGGTGTCTCTATAAGTGGTGACATTTGACCTTCTCAAAAATATAGTAATTCAGCCTTCGCAAATTAGAGGTGGGAAGGCTGAATCTATAAATAACCATTCACCTTGATGAACATCAGAGATAACACTTATCTATGAACAACCTGGAGCTCTAGCCCATCCAAAGAGAAAATTCTGGCAAATATATAATAACTATAAAATAGATAGTGCAACTTTGCTGCTTCTCACTTGTCAATTTGATAATTGGATATATGGTTTCAATTTGCCTTGGTTGACATTTGTTCATGATCGATGATGATAATAAGACAGTCAGACACTGAGACGAAGAATAGAATTAGAAATGCAAAGTATGCATTACAAAGTCTAATATTATAATTTGAAACAATCAAAACAATCCTGCTCCACTCATCAGGATAAATTATATGCAATTTAATATTGCAAAAAATTTCAGTATCTCCTCCACTAAAGTCTGTTATCTGTTTAGTTGATGTTTTATCATCGTTGAATGGGAATACGATATTCTGGGTGAAGACTGATACCTACGATAACATTAAAATATTGAAACATGCCTGACATGAAGGTTTTTTCAGCATTACATATCACGACATTGTTCTCGCATGTTGGTTTCCTGATCATTTCGTTGGATATTGATTATGCTTAAGGTTTTCATAGTATGTACACGTCGAAAGCCCTGCAGAATATTTCAATTGAAAATTGCCCTATTCTATATCCTACTTGGCTAGTTCAACATGAAGGGAAACAAATAATTTGAGTTTCCTTTTGTAACCTAAACTAGGCTTTTTTGTGATTGCCAACCCCAAAAGAGAGCGCCATTTAAGGGTGCGCATGAATGAAGATGAACACTGAGAAAGTTGAATGGTTTCAGTTGGAGAGAGAGAGTAAATGAACGCTCCATAAAAAAATGTTCGGATCCACACAGTGGCTTCCAGTCTCCATTAATGCTACAGAACATGGGCGAAAATAATAATGACGAAGTCGATCACGACTTCATGTTTGGAAGAAAACAATTTCCTATCGGCTCCGGACGGACGTCGTAAGCGTGGGAGCTTTCTCTCACACGCGTGCGTCGTGAGTACGGCCAAGGGGCAGGAGGGGAACGGGAGAGAAGGCAGGGGAGGTCGCCGCCGCCCCACCCGGAGAAAGCGTTCCGCTAAAGATGGGGCGCGGGGAAGGAGGGGACGAATGGGATCGGTTGCAAGGGAGCGAGAGAAAGCGAGGGGAGCAGAGAGGGGGACACACCACGCCTTCCGTCAACGCGGGCATCCACGGCCGCCCCTCAAGAATGCCCCCCCCTCGTCACTGAACCACCTCCGCGATCTTTCCCGTATATCCAAATTCTGCGTCCTCTCATTCGACGTTGCCATTTCATCTCTCTCCCCCTGTACGACTAGTGCTGCGACAAAACCGTCCATTACACATGGGGGTTGATCAACATACGAGTCCAACTGGAAGCTCCACTTCTACGTCTGTCATACTTGTCCGTCCACCGGCTCACACGGTCAGATCAGACGTCTCTATGACCTAGCCGCCGTTTGAGTCGCTATCCGAATGACTTCCAATATTTCGACCAAATCGATCGGATCAGACGAAGAAACAATTCAAACCAACGCACTAGTTACTTCTTCCAAGCATTACATACGTTTATCATTTCATAAAAAATAATTCAATTAACCATTGACTATCTTTCTGTTGCTCGAAGAATGTTTCAGCGTTGCCATTCCGTAGCGATAGTAGTTCTGGGAGTGCAAGCACGATTCGCCCTTTATCAACTTGGTTTTCGATTCAATAAAAATCGATAAGGGCCAACTCTTGTCAGTAAAGCCTAAAAATTATTATCAGTTAGGCTGCATTGCACCGCGATGTAAATGGACGGCATCACACATTACGGCGGTGCGATTTGAAATCAAGGTACCTATTACTACATCAGGGTTTGCATGCCCCTTCTTCTCAATGTTGACCGCATCGACATCCACATGGCCAACCTATCCATACACGTAGATACAGTCTTTTACATCGATGAAGTGTCAATATGAACGACCAGTGTAAGCGGTTTTTTTTTATCATTGCGTTGAGGTGCATCGTTGGCCCTGCTCCTGCGGCCTTGGATTTTAAACTGGATTTTTTCGAAGCCGACGAATTGGGCCCTGCTTGTTGAAATTTAATTAAAAATCTACTCCATTTTTCATGAGACGAATAATTCCGGAAAGAAAAACGTGTTTTGCTCCAGGTCTGACTTTAAATTATCGAAGATTTAGCGGCCACTTACCCCTATAATTGCCTTTACAAGATCAAAATAATATTTTTTATTTATTTTTTACGTTTATTTAACAAGAGATTCAAAAGGATATCGTTCTGATACATAGAATTAAACCCTTATCAACTCGACCCGAGGGTCGCAGGGTTGCCATCGCTAACTTAGAGGCTTTATGACGGGATGGCGCTCCCCGGTGAGGTTGGGGGAGAGGATTGGAGGAATTTCTTTTTTTTTTGCATGTTACGTTGTTATTGCATAATTTTAGCCGCCACTTCAATTTTCTTCGAAAGATTTATTTCACAATGATACCAAGAGTGGTGGTGATTTATATTTTACGAATATCTTATTTTCATTACCGAGGGAGGAAAGGGTTAATAAAACCGAAAATGGCCGTACGTCATTTAAGTACGATCTCTTACGGGAACGATCAGCGTTGAATAACATACCTGGGAGGTCATATATAGCTTCATTCAAGATGAACCTTTGCAAATACCTGGACTGGTTCATGATATATTCTTGGTATGGAATACATAAAGGCCTTTGTAACCTCTGCTACACGCAGAGTTACCACCGCACCATATCATCGGATTACTGGTATAGAAGGAGTTAAAATGGACTTCAGAGGGTATGAAATACATTGCCCACTACATGGTAATTCGAATATGAAGAAATGTATAAACGCCAGTGTTGCGATTAAAGGTCGGCGAAAAACACGTTCAACTTCGCTGTCACTTCCCAAGAACGAGGAGATCCCATTCTGATATTCAAGGGTGATGGGAATTTTCCGATGAAAAATTCTCGGACGAATATGACCTTTGTGGAGCGAGTGGGGGCGATGCGCGGCAGTGGCCACTTACATGAGTTGATCTGAAGGGTGGGCATCAGAGACGAAGGGAGGGCCTAAGGAATTTATCAAATTCTCAAGACGACAAATAAGCGAAACACGTTTCACTCTTATGAGGGACGATAGAATTTTTCATGCTTGAGGTATCTTTATAGCTTGGGATGGAAGAAGTTCAACTGACGTCAAGCGAACATGGCTAAAGCTACCATAAGAAGGCGTCCACGAAGACCGGGAATCGACCATGCTCAAAGAATCTGGGTTGCAATCAAGGAAGTAGTTCGTCAAAACATTCGTATGGAGCATGGTACCATAAGGATCACACACATGGCACATTCGAAAAGAGAATTAGGAAAGAATAGAGGACTTCGAAACAAGGAGCTGGAGGAGAATACTGAAGATTAGATGGACAGGAAAAGTGAGGAACAAGAAAGTAGATAAAAGAGCAGAAGAGGAAAGGAAAATATAGAGAACTCTAAGCAACAGAATATAAATACATTATACAAATAAATACCAATACAAATTATGAAATTTTAAGTCACTTTATTTGCCTGCAACAAAATTGAATCCTTTACTTGGCAAGCCACCGGGCGATTGAAATATCCAAGTCCACAACAAAGTTCCAAATCTCTATTTTCTTATAATTTCCAAAAATGTAGTGGGTCGCCCAAACACCTCGGAGCCGCCGAGAGCCAGGTTCTGGAGCAGTTTGGCAAATGATCTATTATATCATCAAAAATCTTTTATGGCTGGATTTCGATTGAGTCAAACACGAACGGAAAAATTCCGATTTCAAGAGCGAACCAGAAAAAGATATCACAAGGCTTTCTTTTGAAATGCGTCGGCTCCATTGCGAAATTTTCATTCGCCCCGAAAATATAACTGATCCTATTAAAAATGCCAAAGGTTGCGTCTGGTGATAGTGAACGCCGGGGAAGAACGACTTTCCAAGAGTTTTCACCTGACCCGGAGGGAACTCATTGAGCCTTCGGACATCGAAGAGAGAGGCCAACCGAAAAACCTTGCTAACTAATTGGACTGAATAGCAAGGGCAATGCCCGGAAAGAAATGTTTGACCGCTTTGCGATACAGATTGAGATAGTGCAAGTTCGGTGGCTTTCGCGGTGGATCTTTCGATTTACCGCCATGCCAAGGCTGCTAAGAGGTGAAGGTCAGAGGTATTTTTTTATCTCGTCCTCAGAACAATGGGAATATGATAATTACTCCAAATTTCTCGATTTGAGGGGGGGGAGTATCAAAACAGTGCAATGTAGCACGGCAGATTAACAATTCAAACCAGAGCATGACACAGCCAAACATTCCTTTTAAATGATCTAGTCCCGGAATTGGGAGAGAGGGTAAAACTTCAGTTCAGTTTGTGCGACAACTAGCTTAATTCTCCACTGCCGAAAGGCTGGGTTCATAACTCTGGGTGTCACAAGTCACACTAAATACCAAACTTGTTCCTCACTAACTTTAGACTAGATAGACTATCAATTAACGCAGTAAAAAGAGTGCCGAGTAAATTTCGATAGCTATACAATTAACTAGCGGGGTAACCCTGTATCGTACTGATGAAAACAACAGAGGTAACTGATACAGACCAAGAAAACATTTCAAGTAGAATGTAAGAGGAAAAAATCATGTGTGTAATACACTTGGGGTCTTCCTTTCCACACAGTTCAGAGGGTAAAAAAAGAATGGAGTAAGTCCAGGGCCGATTTGCGGCACAGAACGTAAATTGAGATACGTTCGGATATAAAAAAAGACACTATATTGGATTCTTGACACGAAACAAAGCAAATAAACGAAATCAGGTGCCTCCTCATTTAAAGCACAAATCATCACTTTTCCAAAAATCACCGATTACCGCTGGCCCTACCAGCTCTTTATCTCCGCTAGGTATTCACTGAATCAGTCCTTATTTCTATTTTCACTCGTTTTATTCTCTTTCGGCATCAATCCCTCTCACAGAAAGGCCGCACCAAGCAAAAAAAAGCCCGTAACATGACTAGAATGAGGTACAATATAATCCGTTTTCATCTAAAAATTGTTATGATCAAATTAAAATTACGGACGAATACCACGCAAATAAAATATTGATCTAAGTTAAATGACGATGGTTAATAAGATGGGATACCTTGACAAAAATTCGGGAGGCTACTCGGCAAAATACACATATTAAATACGTAGTTATCAACTGAAAACGCCACGAGTGCACATGGTGGAAGAGTGGTACCCTGGGGACGTCGAAGATAGTGTGACACCGTCTCTATTAGTTCTCAATTTTAATTTCATCATGATGTAGCACGTCGTGTTGCGTACTCCGAACGGGATCCCAGAATAAAATGTTAGTTACTAGTAATTTGGCGTCTACGGGAACCCACCCCCACGAACCAATTCATTAAACGAATGACCTAAACAGCAGGTAAGTGAAGGCGCCATTCGGTAATTACATCGGATTTCATCGCCGAGCACAGGAAACGTTTCGTGAAGGGGACATATTCGGAGTACCGAAAATTATGGACCACCACACGGCAAATTTGTCATTTAATTCCGAGACAAGGGTCTCCAAAATTTTCATATTTTATGCGATACATCATAATTCAGTTGCAAAGTGCTTTGAATGCTGCGAAGCATTTCTTAATTTTTGTCCACACTGCTGTTCCTCTGTCTCTGAAATGCTATTTTTATTAAACCCCTTTTTATCATCAGAGCCTAAACACTCGCACGCTATACGTTTGCTGAAATAATAACCGAAAGAAACAAAGACGGCAAAGCTCCCGAGTGATGATTTTCCGACTCACTTATTAGTTTCTCTGACGACCGGAGTGGGTGCCGTAGCATGAGATACGGCATGCATGTGGCGACTCGATTCAAGACACAATAAATCGCCCAACCAATTCGTAGGACCTGAAACGTGGCATCAATTCGGCTACCCCCATGGGAAACATCCTCCCTCAAACCCACGGCCTTGACCTGCTAAGGAAGCAATCTCGGTCCTCCGTTCCACACACACTCTGCAAGCGGTCAAAGATGGTAGGCGTTTGAGACGAGCTTCCCATATCTGTTGTGAACGTCTGACGTGCCCAAGAACCCGTGTTTTCCGGCTGGCTTGAGCTTACTTTCATGAATAGGCCGAGGTGGGAAATGCTCCCCAGATTATCTAGACTTGCAGGCCAAATATTTTTCATTTTATACATGTATTACGCCAGAAAAAAAACTATCGAGTCTTCCACCTGTTCAATGCGTCTAGCTTAAATGCATTCCTATAGGAATTGGGTATTTTCGACCCTCTCTCGTTTACCCCCAATGCCTCAGGAGTAAAAAAAATCATAGAAAACTCGACCGGTGGCTCAAAAATAATTCCGAAAAAAATTAAATCACTTATCGTAAAATGTAAGTCCCTACTTTTTCTATGAAACAACTTCGAAACGCCAAGGATGAAATAAACTAGCAAAGAAATTTTTTTTCTACCGCAGATAGGAGATGTGTCCTAAGATAAGAGATGTTAGTGTGAATTTCACTATCATCTCCGCTCACATTGCAATGGAGAGTTAAAAGTAATCCAGTGTAGTAAATTGGCAAATAGTCTCCTCGGGGTAGCGTAAAATTTCAGTAACAACAATAAAAACCACCAAATATCAGTCAACTTGTGGAGAGTGACCGTTGATAAAATCATTGGTTTATGCATGGACGCCGTTGTTTCCATTTTATATTTCCATCGAAATTTATGAAATTGCGTGACTTTACCAGGCCAAAATAATTGACTAACATTCCCTCGATTACCAACAGTGGTGGTGGCCAACCAGCCAGTAAAATAAATCCTTCTTAATGAGCACCTTACTGCACCATAATGAGCGCTCAATTTCAAGAAACTTTTAATCAAAAATCCTTAGAAAAAGCAACCTCGAATTTGACAGCAACTCTCGAAAAATATATACGCTTCTCCCAAGCCCTTAGACCTGCCCACCCGGAAGCAAGACCTTCTACGAGGAATAAAACGACCTCTCACTTCTCTTGCATCGCCGTTCGTGAACTTCTGGGCACGTTGAAGAGTTCATGGAAATCCAGACACACGCCCGCCAAACAAACGCGCTTAGTAACAGATTAGTTTTCCATAGGGAACCGTTTTGTTGTTACTACCGCATGAAAGCTAAGGCCGTTATGCTATGATGATAACGTTTCGTTTCAAGAAACCCATTTATTTCAGAATGTCTTGATTCATCGCCTACCAGTACATCTATCGACTGGGGGAGAGGTCTGGAGAGGTGAGGCTCCCTATACCTGGGCCTTGGGCTCCATCAATTAATTATCCCAATGGCAGCTAAGTTTTTAATGGTTCTCTGACCCCTTCTTGGTCACAATGGGGAATTAAGGATTATGGATTTATCATTTCTTTTAGCTGGGTTGGATGGGACCCTGTTCCCAGCCCAAAACTTCATAGTGTACTTCATTATTACGCAATTTCAGTAAAAAGAAAGAAGAGATATAATAATCATATCGAGAGCCTCGAAGTTTTAAAATAAAATGCAAAGAGGGAAGAGCAGAGCACTAAGATTAATGCCGAAGCTAGGATTCTCTCCACCTTTCCTACAGTCCCTAAAATTGTGACCACCGTCGTACTCTCCTCGCAAATTCAGGGAAAGGAGGGCAGTTTTATCCTGAACCACATGCCAGAATTGAAGCAAAGAATTGCATAAAACCAGAAAAATCACAGTGGTTGAATTAAGAAAGCAGAGCCTGTCCTGAACCCCGACCCTCCTGGTCAGCGGCTGAAATCCCAGCCCACAAGACTTTCACGCCCGTACTCTCTACCAATCAATTCCACCGAATGTTAGCCGGAATATCGGAGAGAAGGGAGAGACTAAGCTATTGACCACAGCAAATCAGCGAAATGGTCACCCTTCAAAACGTCGGCGGCTTTCACGTTTCTCGCACTGGCATTGCCCGAAAACTATGCGACAGGTGGCATTCCCGCCGGCGAACTCGAAAACTTTCGTTTCCCGCAGTAAAATAGGACTTGATTACGCAGGCGAAGAATTTACGGACGAGGTCCACGATGTAGAACTGACGAGGGACGGAAAGGCCAGGAGTTATAACACGCGCGGGGGTGCAACAGGAAGGCCCGGAACACTGTCGAGGGGTGCCGCTATTGCCCCGCCCACGCCAGATCTCAAGGCTGCTCCTGGGGAAGGGGGAAGGACAGGGAGACGTGACCGGAATGCGGTACATCAAGCAAGGGTAGGATTGGGAGAGGCTATTGGTGGGGCGAGGGGAACTTGAGGAAAAGAAAGAGAAGCATGGAGGGGGAGGCCGAGCGGAGAGGCCCTCGCCCCCGCCTCTACACTTCCCAGAAGGCATGGGCCAGAACTGGACGAATGAATGACCGGCTGGGTGTCGGGAGACGGATCTCCGCCGGCCACGTCACGACACCATCCGTCAGCAGCGACCCTCGAGAAGTGCAGCAGCGATGAGTGGTTGCGGGCTCCCAACTGACAGATTCCTTCGTCTCCCGCGGATACACCCCACCAAGCTACGCAAGTGCATCACTTGGCGCGCTATAATTAATTCACCTCTGCCCTTGTGGCGACGTCGTCCTATTTCTCGTGCTCGAGTACACGTTTAATTCATTACCATCACGGTTTCTTTCTGCCTCAGTTGTACGAGCGTTTTCACAATTTCGTCGACAATAAGAGGTTACTGAACGGGTGCGTTCTGCGGTCAATCAGCGTCATCGATTACGCCACCGGGTGGACCCTATGAGCACTGCGGAATGGGGTCGTTGATTTTACAGGAACCCTTCCTCATCGTAGCAAAGGGCGAATTTTATGTACTTACGTTGTAGTTCGTCATCACGCACTGTACGCTTTCCTTCGATATCCCGCATCTAACATCATTTTCTCGCGCAACTCAGTAGAAAAATACCTCCGAGAGCTTTCTTTAACAAGTAAAATGCAAAACCTCTCTACATTAAATAGGCAACTAACCATAAAGTAATGAACTGATGCCGTACTCTGGAGGAGCAAACAAGTTTACTTATGAACACGATGCTTCTATGCGAGATTCGGCCTAGAACGTCGCCTTAAAATTACACCACCAGGGGAAAAATGTTTTCACACATTTTTCATACCATTTTAGAAAGGTAAAAATAACCTTTGCGCAGCAGTGAAAAATCAGTTAAATGCCATACTGGTTGAATGAAAATGAAATAACGAGAAGGAATCAAAATTAAAGCGACAGTTGAAAAAACTCAAACATTCACCGGTAACACACGTATTAGCCTCGTTGTGATTCAACTGAGAAACGCTTTCACGACCGTGAAATGGCAAAGAAGTGACCTTATTCAGGCGAGAAATGTTCACAACGATAGACAGCAATCGAACACTAACCGAACCCAAAAAAAATATATCGAACGCATTTCCCCAACGGTGGATGCGCCATTGCGCATGGTGGACCGACAAAGGCAACGATGATGAATGAACCCTGATGATAACGCGCGGCTCTATAACACCGGGATACGTAGGGAGCAGCGCATCAACCACCCACAGGTTAATTCAACTAACTCGGGTAACGGTCCCTCAACCCCCCCCTAACGCTCCATTTCGCGGAACCAATTGAGGTGAACTAACCGAGGAGAGGAGGGCCTGGAGTGGGGGGTGGGGAACGGCTGCAAACTCTCCCTTGATCAACACCCACCCCTCGGGAGGTTAGTGAACGGTCCCGTACTACCGACCCTTGCGAAAGGCGGGGGCGTCCACGGTCCCGGCGACCTCGGACGGGTTCTCCCGGAGGAAGAAGAGGGATTTAACCGGTATAGGGAAGGGATAGGGAAAAACTTAACCATCCCCGCCCGCCGACGTCGGGGCAAGCTCCGGCTTCACACCGAACCCTAAGACTCTCACCTGGAGACGAGAGGAACTTATCCTCGGAAAGGCTTTGGACTGCGCTCGAGCAATAACGTCGGCAGCACCCTCCCTCACCCTCGTAAATCCACCCGCCTCTCCCGCTGCCCACGGGAGTGCTCGGTGGGTGATATCTGGGCGGCCTTCCGATGGATTTCGATTGCGATCGGCGGGGGCGATGACCCTCCCACGTCTCTCCTGGACGACGGCGGAGTGAGACACCCGCCCGTTCCGCGAGGGGATGGGGGCGGAGGGAGAAAGAAACCCGTTCTCTTGGGCGCAAGCATGGCCTAAGGCGGCAACACAAATCGGAGCACGGGCCGGCGAAACAAGATGAAAAAAAACGAACACTGAGATCCAATGGAAAAAAAGTGTTACCGCCGGGACTGACGCACAAGCAAAATCACCATTCGCGGGGGACGCGACGTTGCCAATAGGATTTGCTTCTCTCGGAAAAATTTATCTCGGCCCACGCCATTTTTTCAACTGCGAAATACTGAAAGGGTTTCTACGATTTACTCTGTATCGTATTTCTAATTTTATTTACTTTCTGTTAGATCATTTGAACGTAAATTTTCTGTTTGTTCGAGCGCTTACATATCCACCATGTATTCTCAACCCCTATTCCATTACTTTCTTTAAAGGAATAATGGCCGTGAGTTCCTCGATGAGCTTCATGGCTAACTGCATTCATTTGGAAATTAAAAAAAAAAAACAAAAAACTTTATAGCAGTAGAAGAAAGATGATTGGGCGTATATAAAAACCGCACGAAATAAAATAGATCTTCAACAATAAATATTTTCATCGAAAATAAACCGCAACTGCCATTTGGAAAACAAGCATTGAATGAGATTCTGCTGCTTTTTTCGCAAATTATGAATAACTTACAGCTCAAATCAACTCAACTATATTTATTGACACGCTAACATTTTTAAAAATATTTCCCCCAGAAACCCTAATATATCTTTGATGGTCCACATGACTTAGCTACCTCTATGTGGAAATTAAAAGAACACAGACATCCTGGAAAACTGATAATTTCTGTGTCAAATATCGCACGAATAACGAAATTCTCACGCAGGTAACATCCACGTGAGATAAAATGTAAATTTGGACCTTACAGCATACTTCCACGAGCTAATTCACGAAGGAAAACGGCCAGACTTAAAGACGACGACTGGTTCAACAGGTGAGGGTACAACACACTTGCCGCTTGAGCCATAGAGTTTATGCGATTCACAAATTTACGGTCAGGGGTCTAATTTTTTTACCTGAGCTGCGAGCATCATCCCCAGAAGACAGAACACAGCTTTCGTTTGGGTGATCATGGCCATACACATAGGCCGGATTCGATCTCAGAACTCTCCAGCAAGTATTCGGACGATCCACCTATTAGGCTACAATACCTTAAAAATCGCAATGATCTAGATTTGTGCAAGGATCTTATTTAGTTTTCATGACTTTTGACAATTGACGTTAAAAGTTATTCAGCTAAATGAACTCGACAAATAAAAATATGTGCGATACACAGAAATTAAATGTGCCAAAACATTGATATGCGCGTATTTGTTGCAATTCGGATTCTGAAATCTTTGTGAGTTGAGTTCTAGTCATTTCTTCGAAACCTTCGAGAAAGGAGAGAAAAAAGCCAATAGAAAGCTCGTCGGATGCGATTATTATATTAGAAACAGACGGAAAGTAGCCTATTCATTTCCCGGCCTTTTTTCACAGCGACTGATTTATTCGTTTATATCCAAAAAGTTACGTTTTTTATCACTTATAATCCTTCTGCCCTGTCACACTTTTTCACAAATATCCACCCACCCTAACCCCAAAATTGCCTGTAGTCTTCTAGGTGTTCCGACTGGATGAGCTGCTTCATTCCGGGGTCAACGTTTCACCCGTGGAAGAATCGGCCGAGGACGGAAGCGGAGTTAGCTGGTCTCAACAGCGGAGCTGCCCACCCGCTCGGAACACACAAGGAGTCTTCCCTGGCAGCATTCGCAGCGAAAACATAACACAATAGGCATCTTCGCCTTGAAAATTACGTCGCATCCGCCTTTATGAGGATTTTTCAAATTTGAATCTTTTCTGAGCAAAGATGTTCAACGGGGGAGCGCTGCTACTGTCACTCGGTGCTCCCAAGCGCCCAGGTGCGACAACTCTTACCTGCCCATCGTGAAGACTGAAGGCGATTTCTTTGTGACGAGAGACTTCCTGTACCGTTCAACAAATCAAAAATAATTTTACTCTTGATCATTTATTGCAATCGACCCCGATTTGAACGCAACGGGGTCATTTTCTAGGTAGATTCTGTTGAAAACAATTATTCATTTCAGAGGATAATATACAATTGATTTATTTCAGAGATAAAATTTACAAAAGACCTGAAACCTTCGATTTGACATATAGCAACTCCTGCCGTGTCACATTTTCACCCATCCATCCTTAAAGGCCGTCTTACACGATACTTATTATTTCAGTACTGCAACCAGTACCGAATTCCGTATAATTTCAATTGTATCTTTTAAAAGGGGGAATCGTATTCGATAAATAAGCCGAATTTGATTATTAGTCCTGAAAACGGAAATAAGTAAAAGTAATTTATTTATGTTTTTCCGATTCTGGAATAAAAACGACCCATCACAGATGAGCAGAGGCTTAACATTGCGACTACCAAGGTGGCGCTGGAACAAAATCGTCTTTCAATAAACACTAAAACACAAAATACGAATGCGTTTGCATACGCAAAAAATGTTTACAGTCGAAATGACATTTGAATTATTTAAAAGGGTTCACCTGAGACTTAGCACCACGTTTGCATCCAATATAGAACATTTTTATTTCGGTAACTGAAGTAAGCATCTTGTAAAACAGCCTATAATACAAACCGAGCCCATGAGACACTTCCTGGGTCATTTGGCGTATTGATGCGTAACTGGTCATGCCATACACAGTTACGTTCCTTTCCCTAACTCCCGATTAAGCTGAGAATGAGGTTTGAACAACACGAGCGTCAGCTGTTCAACGCAGGCTAATCCACGTAGAAGCCATCGTATGATTAAAAATCACATCGTGGAAGTAAAACAAATCTTCTTGGTGAGAAAATAAGGAAGTTGAAGTTTGAGGAATAAGGTATTTATTACGCTTGCAAGCGACAAGCAGACGTGCTCCACGAAGAGCACGTCACCCAGAGTACGATAATGACAACCGAGAAGAGGAAGGAATGGACAGGACGGATTGCATCAGAGGTGATATAATGCAAGAGTGTACACAATTAGATAATGGAGAGGTTCGATACGAAAAGAGGACACCTCCCTTGTCCGTCACACGGCGATGAGACGGAAAAAATATCCTCGCTTGGCGTCTCCTGCATTTGCCAGATAACGCCGGCCATTCCATCTTCCCAATTACGCAGGCGAGCCCCATCTCAAGGCGATCTTAAGATAGTACGACACACGTCGAAAAACAAGATCTGCAGTGGCCCGCAGAGGATCGGGGTATAAAAGATAAAAGCCATTGGCAATTATAAAAAAGGTATTCCATTCGCTGTTACAACTATATAAGTTTTGCCTAAAGGAAACCCCCCCAAGTTGCAAGCCTACTCAAATTCGCGCATGATGAAATGAATTTCATACGAAAACTTACCATTGCATGTAATTCATTCCCAGTGATATTTAAAAATATCTATGTAGACGAGCTAGCACCTCTTAAAACGAATGCTCCCTTATGATGCTTCAAACGCGTTACCTGATCATAAAATTACGACACCTCTCGAATGCCTGGGGGCTCGAGGGGAAAATAAAAATGAATTCCGAATACTATTAAACACTTACTGTACAATCTCTTGGTTCGCCCATGTGTTGATAATCCATGAAAACCGTGAAATGTCATCGATCCGAAAATTCCTTAAAAACTTTACTAGCGTAAGTTGGCCATGAGTCATGTGGATAACCCGAAATATTGCATGGACAAACCACGATAAACCAGCGATTTATTGATTCACCGCAAATATCTCGAGGGATAACAGAAGATGAAACCAGTGTCTTCGCAACCGCGCCTTCAGAATTTAATTTTCCACCGAGTGGGATGTCATACGTGTGGAGAATATTGCAACATATTTATCCTCTTAAAAATTAATTTAATTCAACGAATAACGCCAAAACAGACGTTGCATATTTTCAACGAGACAGAAGACGTTACAAACACTAAGGTCTTCACTACAGCAAATTAAAAAATGGTTCACCGTTAAATCTCATGCAAAGAAGGTCAATGCCCCGTACCTCTAGGAAATGCAGTGTGCAAGAGTCTCAAGGATCAAGCGAAGGCACTTTTAATGGTTAATTAACCAGGAATTGATTGCAATGTGCAATTACAAAATGAGAAAACCACAGTAATCACCATAGGTTATTTTAAACGTAGGCAGGAGAAATTAAACACGCTTGTAGGCATTTATCCCTATTCCCAAGCACCGCTGCAAGCCCGTCGGCGACAAGCGGATCGGCTCCCGTTCCCGCAAAAAATAAAACATCCCCAGCACGGCCGTGGAAAAAGGCTTCCGGCTGTTCCTTTGGTTGAGAATTTCAAGGGAACATTTTTCGTGTCGCTCCATCCCAACAATTCAAGCATGTCACGTCTTCAGTCGCTCAAGCAATTATGGATTTCACTTTCCGCTATGAGTTTGTTTTTTGTTTTCTTGCGCTTCCATATTTAAAGCAAAGAAAGAGCCACGGAAAAAATACAAACGCTGAGAATTGACTTTTGATCATGAAAAAGACTTTTGTGTCCGGGCCGCCAAAATCAACAAGATCTCAAATGGTAATCAAATGAACAACGTCGTATTTCAAAACTTTTTTTTACACCTTTTGAACGATATAACTATTTATTAACATGCACTTTTTAAATATTTATGATTCCATCGTAAATAAATGTGTGGGATGCAAAGCTGCTGATTTGATTAAAATATGGAGCGATTCCACCCAGTATTGTCGTACACCATTTAGTTTAAACATCCCTTCCATCAGATTGGAGCACTTCCGAAAGAAGTCGCGACCACGAATGGGGATACCTGTGTACGGTACATCGGCTCTATACGTACTTACCCATGTACGTAATTTCTCACGAATTACTAGGTGAAAGTTGGGAGGAACAAACTATAGCACAACTTGCGGTTGATTATTCTTTATTCCTTGATACAACTTGTAGGTTTACATACGCAATTCTGTCATTGTTCGGGAGATGAATGGAAGTCAAAACTACAGCTAAAAACACACTTCTTAGAACTTAAACCTTTGGTTATTTAAATTCACTGCAAGACGGTTACCGCTAAATGGAAATCTGCGAACACCGAATGACATCCCGTGATTCAAAGATGACGAAAAACGCCCATTTATCGAATCCCGACGCCGTGTCATCGCGAACGCTTTTATTTCTCTAGCGAGGTCAGCGCACATGAATGATCCACCCTTTACCTGGCACGCTCGTCGCCGTTGACGGATCATGCCCATGCCCATCAATGTGTCTGACACGTGATGAAGTAAATATTGGCAGTTATCGCTAAAAAACTTAACACTTCAACGCCCTTCGACTAGTCTGAATGGGATAGAAGCAACAAAGATACACCGCAGGCAAATCCGCAGGAAAAGAGATCCGCTTTCCAGCAAGTCAAAACTCGAAGCTCTCAAATTCGCCACAAGCAAACCAAAAAGTCAAAGTGACTACGGCCAAAATAAATATTAAGAGTTTCAACAGTTTTATTGAATGATCCAACTCTATATTCGTTTTTTAACAGAAAAGTATAAATCCACATCTTCAAAAAAACCAAACAGGAAGCAAATATAACACGGAAAATGTGTCAAAATAAAATTTTTTTGACGAACTTTTTCACTTTTAGAGTGATGTGCTACCGGAGGATTTGCCAACGGTTCGATTACGCGTGTGAAACAAAACTAGATACACACGACAGAGCAGTCATGAGTCAACCATTTAACGCTACCAGATTGCTTGATCAATTTTTTTTGGCGACCCATTGTCATTCTGTGGGTCAGTAGCCATCAAAGCAATCCTAACTTAAAAGGCGACGTGATCGATCGCCTGCTCCGTGTGGGACGCATTGTGTCAATAATTCCCTCCCTCCTCCAGCCATAATCCTCCGCTTATGTTTCCATCTATTTCTCGTATAACGAAAATTATGGGCAGACGCCTGGATACTGATGAATGTTTCATCCAAAGTTATGTGCAATATAATTCCGAGAAAAGAGAAATGAATTCGGAAAACACTTCATCAAATAGGGCTAAAACAAATACGGCATTAAAAGTGATAAAACACAGATAACAAAGATACGCTATCACAGAAGCTTTATACTCGATACGGTTGGGCTACCGTAAACGAGTATTTGCGAATTCAAGTTTTAAATCAACAATTTGGAAATGGGATGGATTCGCTTGAGCCTTCGAATGGGATAATTTGGATATTTCATAGCTCGCCTATTGCCTTACATGGGAAGGTCTCGAGGCAAACTTATAGGATGCAGCTATAGTATCTTTTAATGAGTACCAAAGTACGTTCTTGATTGCCGGACGCAACTCTTTCTTCCAGCTGAGTCGGCATTTATCCTCCGTCTGGTCAGTGAATTTATAATAATAAATAGTCGCGGAAATAAATCACATCGTCCCACATTATCAAAAATGCTCACAAATATAATCTATTTCCCCGCCAACCTCGAAATAGGTCAAACTTTTAGGATGAAAAAACTGACAAGAGTGGTTGAGCCTTTTCTGCTTAGCCATAAAATGCTTTTTTACCAGAATCAGCATTGACGAGAGCGAAGGAGTTACATTCGGGCCGAGCGACGCGCCTCCACCATTCACTCTAAGAAAGATGGAAGTAGTTAATATTTATAAGTAGTGATTACTTCTCCGAGGCAGAAAAGGCATTTAGTGATGACTTAACAATGTATAAAATAATGTGGAAGTTTGTATACAGTTTTACATAAAAGAAATATCATAGTTGTTTGGGTTTTGAGTTCATACTAAGGAAAACCGTCAGTTATGGTTATCAGTTTTCAGTGTTTTTTAAGCGATAACATTTTCTTTTGTGACACACATTTAAAACATTAAACAGGTGCAGACATATTCATGTTTACATTATTTTCAATGATTTTTTTTAAAACGAAAGCGGATGTTTCGAATTGCTTCACTCCAAACGAATATATATGAAAGTTTCCAAAAATTCAGTTTATTGGACAATGTACTTAATTGACAGGAGAAAACACGACTGAATCAAGTAACCTTACCTCCGCATGTGGAACATCATTGAAAAATAACCTAGTGTATATTGTACGCCAACACATGGAAGAAACTGGGAATACCGTATCAGACGATATTCATGTCGACGCCACGAAAATGTTTACAAATCCCGTACCTTAAATTTAAAAAAAAAAACCTTTTTCCAAGCGGCCTCGATGATTCTCGCGGGCCTTAATATTTGTTTTACCCCGCTAAGGGATGGCGGGATATACATATTCCGAGAAGAATGAGCAGTCACCCAGAGCGATGGTAAGGGATCCGTGTTCACGAGTCCTTATCGACTTCGCTGATAATAACACCTCACAAAATCAAAAAATACCGCAGGCACCGCGACGTGGAATCTACTATGTTGCGAAAACGCCAACGGCCCTTCAGACAGATAGCGCGTCGTCGCGTCCGGCCCAAGCTTGACCGTGACCCCACACCCCCTTCCCCAGAAAATAGATAAACCGACACACATAGAACGAAAGGAAAACATACATTCTAGCTGACGAAGCGAAAGAAAAATCGACCTCGGGTAAATAGCGTGACCTTTAAAGTGTACGCAATGAGTTAATTATTTCAATATTCATGCCATAAAAAACAGCTCAAAGTGGATGAGCGCAACTGAATCTCTCCGTAAATAAGGCTAGTAGTTACAACGATTGCATTGAAGTGGAATCCTAACTTGTGAGGAGCACTTGCCCACGAAAAGGGGGTGTGCGAAACCCTTGAAGGTCCCAGTTCCTTGACAGTGGAAATGACAAACGTAATTTGGTGTGCACAAATAAGTAATATTTGAATTGATAATTTGCAAGTTAATGAATGCATAGTACAAAAACCGTAAAATACAAGCAAAATGAAAGGTTGCTATGCACAATTCCCAGCTCAAACTATTCGAGTGGAGTAATGGTCAGAATAAGAACTTCCGTAAAATATTCCGAAGGTAGGCATGGCATTTGATAAGTACGTTAAACAATGGAAAAATTACATGAATAACCAAAATTATTTTTACGATTAAAAAATAATCCTAAATACTATTTTTTAGATCATTACACTATTAAAAAGCAATAAAAATGGTTCTAAGGAAGGAATATCACATTGATTCAAATGAAACCGACACAAGGAAATGAAATTGTGCAAAACGGATATCCTAAGCATCAATATTTGCCAATGCAAAGAAAATTGAAACTTTTAGGTCCATGCCCTTTTAAGTGACCATGGGAAACATCGAAGACTTGATGAAAAATTAAGTACTACTCGAATTATCCGGTGAGCTCCATTACTTTTGCACAGTTTCAGAGAAATATGAAATTTGATAGTTAATTACTTCTTAAAATGCGAAATTGTAGAGAAAAAATATATTCTTTTATGAGGACAGAGATTGGTTATATACACCAATTTGCGCAGTTTCAGATCAAGCAGTGGATTTGTTCGCTTTCGATGACGCCACTCTCTACCCGTTCTCCCTCCCGAAAATCGCTTCGGAAGCATATTCCTTCCTCGGCTTTTCGTAATATTGCGACTTCACCCCGACCGGCAATGAAACTCTTACCCTCCCAGCGCACATCCCTCAAACCCCTTCGCTTGGGATAAGGAATCGCACTGATACGCAAAGATTGCGCCAAAGACTTGAGCGCAATTGTAATACGGCTAGGTTGCCATCCTAAGTTTCCTATAATCCTCTGGCGATTTCTGCACGCCAACGTTCTTTGCTGCACAGCACAACAATCTCGCATTTCTACAGAGCACCGCGAAGACTGTACATTTTGGAATATGGAAATAATGTAGGGCAAAAGGTCTGCACGTTCTGCGAGAGTGCTTTAGGAGTCTCCGGCGAAGCGCGACAGTTTTCAGGGACAATCTACAACCTAATTCTTCACGGTGCACTACCTGCAACAATAAAAAGCGGCGGAGTTCAGCAGACGAGGTTGAAAGACGGCCCCCACGCGAGCACTTTGACGCTAGCCACGCGTTGCGCGGTAATTTTAATCTCTTCCCATCCGTACGGCCCGACGCTGAGTCGAAGTGCCGATTCTCTGGGGTGGAGAAAATTTCCTCTTAGGTGGCGTTGGGTGCGCGAGGCGAGACAGCCTCCTCTGCAGGGACCAACGTCACAAACAATTAGGGTTCGACTTTTTAAGAAAACAAACATGACGATGATGACAACCGCACTGAATCATTAACAAAAGGTGGACGATTTTAAGTTTCAAACAACTACAGAAGAACTAATTCAAACCCCCACGTTAAATGCTTGGGAGAGGACCAAATATATGTATACGTAGTTCATACATTCCACTAATGCGATACATCATTTTATCTGGACGGAAACTGGAAGAATTTAGATACACAATTGGAAATCCGTTACTTTGAGCGTTACTTTTTTAAATAGTTGGGCTGCGGGACAGAGTTTTTCAGTATTCTTTCATTACCACCTTAACAAATTAATAGCAAAAGTTGCCGGGGGTAAAATAAACACGGGTTTTTTTCAACTTTACCACTGATAACGTATGTTCACTACGAGCAATGTTATTTCAATAAAACATCTACTATGAAACTGAAACATGGTGCTGGAGGAGAGCTGCAGATTAAATGGACAGGAAAAGTAAGGGGCGAGGAATTGTAAAAAAGAGCAGAAGAGGAAAGGACCACACGGAGAACTTAACGGCAAAGAGGCAATGGATGGATTGGACATACCTTGAGGCACAATGGATGAGTTTGAAATATAACAGAATGCAATATCCCTCGAGAGAAGCCACGATACAAGTACACAGGATAAATTAAGGACGTAAAATAAAAAATATATTAGGGGTTGAGGGAATTAACGCAGAATAGAGAAGAATGGAGAGCTGCCGTACATCAGTCTTATTGATGATGATCTATTATGCCATTATTGCCTGGGACAATCCCTCTACCTCCAAACAGAACAAAGAGGTCAACTACCTCATATTCTTCAATCAAACCGATTCAACAGCAATTAACCTTAAATGGTTAAGCCGAAAGTGGGTTCTTATGTCTCCTCGACTTCCAGGAAATCCATCCATGCCTCTAAATACATAAATATCACGAACAACATAAACCAAGTCATTTGTACCCTTTCACTTTCACATTCATGTGCTCTGAAAATTCAAGTGACTGTTGAACCTTTCCGAGGAATCGGGAGGATATTGACAAGAAGCCACCTGTCCTTCTCGACCAAAACATTCTTTCCCCTAAATCGAGTCAGAGAAGAATTACACCGAGCACAGAGAGACGGTTTGTAAACAGCTTTCGTTTAGACCCGAACGAGGTCTCAACAAACATGGTCCTTTAGGGAGATTAGAAGCTTTAAAACAAAATAAGGAGAGGAACTTTCCTTTGGCCGATCAATGCCTGATATTTTCCCAGACACACGGATAGGAAGTCAAACAGCAGGTGACGATATTATGACACTAAATGGAAAAGGAAGAGAAGCCATTTAAAGGTGGCTCCTTCGCAATACAAATACATATTTCGTTCACGGGGCCCACAAATACGAGAATTTTTCACACGCCGTGGCGTTATTACGAGGCGAGTCCCACCCTCACTTACAGCAAGACTACCGTCGTTTTGATACTTTATACATGTGAAGAGTAATAAGACAGCGATATCGGATACCACATTAACACTTTCACCGGAGAAATTTAGTACAAATATTTATTTCCACTTGCATACTATCTACTACTGTAGGCCAGAATATTAGTTCTCGAAAATTCTTGTTTGTTCTTTGTAAGTTGGTTTTCGAGCCACCGTTAACTGACATTTGCATTAATCACCACAAGTGGCTAAAAAAAATAATCAAAATGTTCTTAAAATTGAAAATTAGCTGTTACGTTATAGAAACAACAGTAAAATAACTTTTAAACCTAAAAATGTGACCTAAATTCCGTTGAATGTTCTGGACATAAATGCAATGCCAACGTTATTCTCCGTTGATCAGAGACGAATGATTCCAGACCAAACGAATAAATAAATCGAAATGCCAACGACCTAAAATGGTGCAAAAATATAACCTAGAAATAATAGTAATAGGTAACAAAACGCTTAAAATGACTTTGACGGGTAAATTAAACAGTATTACTGGCTTGAAATTAGGAAAATAGTCTACATCGACGGGAAAAAATTGTTAATGAGAAAACGCAAACAAAACTTTAAATGAGAAAAGCCAAAGCAATAGCCCCGCAGATAAGGAAAATCAACAGCTGCCAGATAAGCGAACAAATCAATTAGGAAATAACGTTGGAAAACCTGGTTGTGCCTGCTAATCTCATTTCTGGCTCCCGCTAACTAACCAAAATGACTGAGTAAGAGTTACTTAAATTAGTTAAACCCTAGCCCGTGCATCCCCTTCCCATAAATCACCACGCGCAATCTGAGTGTGTTTAGACATCATTTCCTTCTTGTGGCGCGTTATGATTGGTAGCTTTATTACTTACGGCCAAGTATTATCTCTCTTACTAGTTAGTTAATATAACCGTAGCAGGTTGCTTAGGTAGCGATTGTATAGTATACACTTTTATGATGCTAACGTGGCCCGAATTCCATGGTAATTCAGAGTGTGTATCCACGTGTAAAAGAGGTGAGTAAACCGCATGGCATCGATTCTCGATGCGATACTTCCGACCTTTGATTTTATAGCGTCCAACCTGTTAACCACGTGTGCCACGCAAACAAACCTCATGCCTCGACGTGCATAATGCGATACTGAATGAAGACTGGTGACGCTGCTCGAGACCACTGCTGCGCTAACGAGAAAACTTGTCTTTGTGCAATCCACTAAGTTTCTTGAATAAAGATGCCATTGAGATCCAAGGAGTAACTACCTAAGGCGACGCAGTGATTTCCATTAACGCCATTACGAAGTGAAAACACACAACACACGTCACAACATACTATGCATCGTCAAAATATTTCACCTATTCAAAATAATTAGGCTTTTTGTTCAACCGAAGCAAAATTAGCCCTGCGGACGATGCTCGAGTCGAGTTTCGAAACGTCCGATAACATGGAACCCCTCACCCGGTGGAGGACCCGAGAAAACTTCAATAAGCAGATTCGCCGGCAAATCACCAGATCTAACTTCTATATGAAGACATATTAGAGAGGCTGAAGTGTGTAGTGGTTGCATTAAAAATAATTACTAATAAACACGAATCATTCCCGATGAAGCCAACACGTAAAGATGGTTGATTCAAACACGTGCGTTTATTTAGGTCTCCCAATACATTTTTCGACAAACTACTCCATTTTTTTGTCGCCCTCCTACTCCACCATAATTTACTTATTTAATTAAACAGTACCCTGCAAATAGTACTGGGGCCAATAGTACATTTTCAACACCATCGCTAAAGAGGCCTTCTTCCAATTTATGAAAGAGATTTACCAGTTTTCTATAAAAAGTAACGATAACAATTTTTTCCTGACATGTGCGTGGAGTGCTGAATTCAGACTGTCAGTTGAGTAAGCGCATGCTCGCAGATGGTATTGGCATTGATAAGATGACAGTGCACACCATTATCACCGAAATTTTGGCGAGGCGAAAGATCTGCGCTAAACTCGTCCCGAAGGTCTTGAGGGACGACCATGAGCAGAGCCGAGTATCTGCTTGCGGAGACCTTCTGCAAAGACATCGCGACAATTCCCCAAGACCCTTACAATCCCGACTTGGTGCCAGAAGACTATTTCCTATTCCCAAAAGTGAAATCTTCCCTCAAACGACACCACCATGGGACCACAAGGGTCGTTAAATAAGCTTGCACGCGTACCCTCAAGGACCTTCCGGAATCCGCCTACCAGGGAGCCTTCGAGTTGCGGAGAGGCCGCTGGCAAAAGTTTGTCGACGCTCAAGGGATGTACTTCGGAGAATTTTGACGCATTGTGGCAATATCTGAAATACATCTATTTTCCCGAAACTTTTCCCGATATTTTTCATACAATCCAAATAATCTGTAATTTAACATTTGGCCCGAGCACGATTTCCAACACAGTTCCTCTAATAATGTTGTTACACCATTCAAGTCCCAACAACGTTTTACAAATCTAGCTCCTCTGCGCTACATGTGATCTAATATGGTAATCATTCAACTTCATGAGGATCCTATTTTCGTACATATACTAGCAGCTTATTCTAAATGAGGCCTATGGAGCAAAATGACAAAATGAGCAACATTAGTAATTGACTTGAAATATATATGGCGATTTAGGCTAGAATTTTTGGTACGTAAACCAGTGATAGGATGATGGTAGATTTGATCACCGTGACCAAATAAGAGGGATGTAACGTTGTCACTGACAGGTTCTAGTACTTCTTCCTCCTCCGCACATACAAAAATGATAATAAACTGGAACCCAAACACCCCCCTTATTTTTCATTGAAATGGCAAAATGTAATGATTAAACCAAACACGTCCATTATTGCATGATGTGTATGGGGCATTAATATGTGTAAGCTCATGTATTTTCGCATAGATGACTGGTACATAAATATTCCGGATTTCAGGGGGTATCGTGCACACATATACGTAGAACTTTCGGAATATTATTTTTTTTCTAATTCGGAGAATGTTTTTCGCGAAAGTTCAGACCCGTACGCGTTCGCAAAGATAACTGATGCTCTGGTGCACTGTTAAATATGGGCCATAACCAGAGTCGTTGCGCCTATCTCCCACTTCGTCGCATAAATAAACGAGACCGGCAAAAAGAGCGCGCCTCGTGGCATTGCATTTCGTCCGACATTCTGTCGACAAAGCTCGAGAACCGCCAATGGTGCGGCACTCGAATCACGCTTGTGCTCTTCTTCCAAGCAATAAGAGTCGAGGCATGACATCCGCCACCCCTACTGAAAACGGCTGACGACTCGATTCAAACATACGAAGATTCTGTACCCCCGTAGTCCGAAGGAACTCTCTCTCCAGCAAAACAGAACGATTACAATAGCAGGGAGATGTGCCTATTCAAAGATAGGCACGCTCCACCGCACAGCGCAATGCGCCACTTTTGACCCTACAGCTTAAACAAAGAACCATTACGCACGTGGGTAATTTTATCTCCCTACTAAAAAGAGTAACATTACGTTTAAGTAGGGCAACATGAGGTCAGAGTGATTAAAAATCAAACTTTCAGAAATAGAATCGCCAAAGGATTACAAACATTATTAATATTTCATACTTGATGCACAAAAATTCCCTTATTAACGTAATTCAGTTGAAATGCTTCAGTGAAAACCCCATTGCTCGAATCTCGAGAGGAATATGCCAGAAGAGCAGTGTCTTAAACAAAGAATTTCATTCATAAATGCTTTCCATCTTGATTTTCATTCAAAAATGTTATAACTATACTTCCCTAAAAGGACTCGCTATTGCAATTTGCTTCTGACCAATTTATAAAACATCCATAGTTTTCTTGTAATCGTTTAACTTAGTTTCCTGTTAATTGAAATTAATCGTCACCCTTAACGGTCAAATGCAAATCAATGTTCTCAAGGGAATTCATTTTGTAACTTTTCACGTTATTTATTCATCTAATTTGCATTCATTCACGTTATTCATCTACATTTCAACTTTTTTTGTAAAGACCGAATTTTAAGAAACTTCACACTATTTGAATATGCGGTCAATGTTCAGCATTTGACATTAGATATTTTATTTCTGAGTAAATATTTAGTTTTAAGATCGTTAATAACTGTAATACATGTCCCTTTTAATATATTAGAAAACAAATTAAGAG
Organism: Hetaerina americana; assembly: GCF_022747635.1. Taxonomy (NCBI): domain Eukaryota; kingdom Metazoa; phylum Arthropoda; class Insecta; order Odonata; family Calopterygidae; genus Hetaerina; species Hetaerina americana. The sequence continues at coordinate 32,640,976 of NW_027286985.1, read as the reverse complement.
CAACAAACTTATCAGCATAGCTTATAAACCTAAGTAAGGGGAAAAATTCAAAATACAGAACGAATCCTTAACGGAGATTCGAGAAATTGGTAACATCGCCGATTTATAATTTATTCCGTAGGCTGCATTATCCACATCTCGCCGTAGTCTGGCACGTGATTTCAAGGATATTTCGACATCTCACATTTTCTTGAACTTATGGTCATTTACTTTAACTTCCTTCTAGGTCTCAAGTCTATTCATCGGTCCTTGGGCGTAAACATAACATGATTCCACCAGTGTCACAATGACATTCGCAATAGAATGTTTGTGCTCAAAAATTTTTATCAGCAGCCTAAAGGAATGAGATCACTTATGATTACAAGATATCTAGGGCGAATGCCGAGAAGGAATTGCAGAAAGCGTTAAGCAAATTCAAAAGGAAAGGTTTAGCGGAAAATTTGAAAGAGAATCCGAAAGCCATTACGTACGTCAGAGAAGTTCAGGGAAATAAGTCAACTGTTAATGCACTCAAAAATGATAAAGGCAATAGGAAAACCAGCAATTTGGAAAAAGCTAACTTCTTCAATTCCTTCTTTCTAAGTTGACATCTCATACAATGGAATAGAAAGTTTGCTGTAAAATACTAAGTGTAATAAAACTTCCGGGCCCAATAATATACCCATTCGTATATTTAAGGATCTAGCGTCGGAAATTGCACCGTATCTAGAAATCATACTTGAGAGAGCCATGTTCCAGTGGACGCGGTTTTTCTAGATTTTAAGAAAGCCTTCGATAAAGTACCTCATAGTAAACCACTCAAAAGGCTAGAGGCATATGACATTGATAAAAATATCCGGGGTTGGATTAGGAGAGAAGATGTCAAACAAATTAGAGAGATTAAGTGTAAAACAGATATATTTAAGACGTCATTTTTTCCACGAAAGACAAGGGATCAGACTAACATTGTCCGACCGCGGTAGTGGCCATATTCGGGTAAAAATTAGTCTGGTGTGTATTAAACCCCTGCCACACGCTTTAGCGGTGGCTTGCAGGGTGCTAAAATATCTAACATATACGACCTCGTTCCATTTACTTTAGAACCGCTCTGTCAACTTTATTGATGGGTCTCCTCTCCGGCGCTACGATCAAGTGCAAGGGTACTGACCCTGATGCATGTCACGCACGACATCCATGCAATGAACAGCACCGCCTCTAAATGCATCTCGAAATGATTTTGACAGAATCCCGCCACCACTGTTTTGGGCATCTAGGGGTTATTTTCTTGATTTCTAGCTAGAACAAAATTACTCCGATCTCCTTTGCACAATTGTTATTCTGATCTCTTCCCTTAAAGGATGTCCATCAATCAGATCGTTTCCGATTCCAGGTTTTCAAGGGTGAAAATTCCTTAAGGTTTTGCGTTACCATTTTTACGATTTTGTATCCACGACATAATCCAATAATCACTGCTAAATTTATCTACGAAAATTTTCCAGCGTTATCCCAGCAGCATATGAATTAATGGGAAGATATTGACTTCCTAAAAAGAGTCATCACACTTAGATTGCTCACCTAAATACATATATCACTTACTGCAGAGAGACTATTTCGCTTGTATTTATGGAATCATATATTTGGAGTTTGCTATTTTATTTAACCACTAGGATGAATGTAAACCGAGTCACTATACCTTTTTTCGTTGTTTACTACTATCATTCAGGAAATGAAAAATAAGTAAACGATTATCAATCAATTACTAGAAAGTTAACTTTTAAATACAGAATGATGGAGAAGTTTTAAATGCATTTTATCAAAGGGAAACGAGCTATACCTGATTTATAATTCAAGAGAATGTCCCCAGTCACCTAATGCTAGTGATTAAAATCATTCCTATTTTGAAGTATTTATATACCTCGGTATTATTACTCCAGAAGAAGTAATTACAGGGTGCGGCAAAATAACTTCCTTTTTTCAAAATGCTTCCGAAAAAAGGAAGTCATGTTGCCGCACCCTGTACTTGATGATTGGAGCTCCTTTGTGGAGCACGTCGTTCGCGGTACCCGGTTAACCCAATTAACTGCACGAAAGCTCCTTCAATGTACATAGATATGACGCACGGTTTTGTATGTTCTTCTAAATGCGCAACACACTGAAAGCCGCTAATTCAAAAACTATCTTTAAGTCTATAGTCGCTAGAATTTCAGTCATGCGTATATTCAAATGAAGAAAATATTCCGTGTTTCACTTTTGAATTCCTGGTTTTTTCAGTATTTTTTCAAGGTTTATCCCATTCCCAGTTTTCAAGGATGGCTTGACACGCTTGGTGTCTATCAGGACCCTTCTAGGGAGAGAGGCGGGAGTAGGTCAAGAGTCGGCATTAAGTGAGAGAAAGGTGTGGTGGGCACTTCTTCGGGTACGCGTGGCAAGAGCGCATTGGAATGGACCTCAGACAAGTCCAGCGTAAAGCGTAGTTTCCTCACCAAAGGGTGACCTTCGGCAACGAAACTCGCATAGAGCTCACCATTACGGTAAACATCGGAGAAGAAATCGAAGCATTTCTCAGCCACCAACTGATGCCGTAAATCACCATGCACGGAGCCGAAGTCCTCCAGCGAGATATTCAGCATAATTGGTGTGCTTGTCCTCGTGAGACAATGGAGATCTCCTTCCAGAGATCCACCAGATGCCTCCACGATTAGCTCCTGCTTTAACTACGATAGGGACCAGAAAAGACGTTCCGTCTCCTGAGATAAGGACAACGGTGCGTGGTACCATACCGTCATGAACTTTTAAAAACTAAGTTTTCATGCCCGAAAAATAAAAACCCATTTGAAAACCAACATAAGATCTTATAAGGTAAAGTGAATATTCAACTCAAGTATCCAGAATAAAAAATCAAAGTGAAAATACTACGTCGTTGCAAGAGTATCAGATTTAACAGAGGTGGGAGCGGGATCGCAACGCATTTATGGAGTGAGAGAACAGTGTGTTCAGTGAAAAATCTTCTATTTAGTCACGAGCGAAAGGTTCCTATCACATCGCTGCCACCACGTTACCGGGGTTAAAAAAATGATCCAGTGATGATCAAATTTGGACTATTCTTCGCTAAAAAAAAAGTACCACTTCTCTATTAATATGAACTGAACTACTGAACAGGACTGTCAACACTTGGCAGCACTACTACCCATACAAGTGCCATCATTTTTATTGGAAAATATAAACACTTCTGGGCTCGAACCAGGATCCATTTTGTGAATATCCCTTCTCGCTGGGATCATGGACGGACTCCCCGAAATCTCAAGTCTCTCATCTATCGTTGACTCAAGTCACTACATTATCCAATTTGCCATAAAACAGGAGCATATACGAAAACTATTGCGACGATACTTTTTACGATACGACGGGAAGATACATTTACACAGATGCAGTAAGCACACAAGATAAAATATGATACTATAATAATATTATCCTCGGAGAGGATCATTCTTTTTTTCTAATTTCCTTCCAATTACGCCGGTAAGTGTACAAGATCGTATGTTGAAGCAGGAGCAACAACTATGAGCAACGTACTCGTAACAACCAAAATTCTGTGTGTCAATGACAGCCTTAGAGAAGCACGTTTACGAACAGTGGGCGAAGAAAGAAGCCTGTGAAAAGCACAAAAAAGACATCCCGATGAAGCGCTGAACACCGCCGTGGGAGGAAGAGTGGAGAAGACCTATTGAGGGGGGGGGGGACCTTCGGACAGAATTACCAAAAACGGACTTCGAATTGGTGAATACGAAAATACGAGAAGGTAGGAAGACGTTGGAGAAAGGAGCGGGGGGGGGGGGGGGTAGTTACAATAAACCAATATTGAAATTGCAGAACGGGGATGAAAACCGGAACACCTCGTTTTCCCCAGCCCCTCGATCCACCACGCCTTGAAAAGTAGACTACAGTTAAATTTTAACCAAAGAAATGAAAGTTTTCGTCGTCGGTCGATTCGACTCGATTCCTCCCTTCCCGCCCCGGAGCATTAACGAGGTGGGCGTGTGCAGTGAACGACTTGAAAATGCCACGAGCTCTCTCGCGCGCGCACAAACACACACAAACGCACAAGATTGCAACATCCAGCGTACTCGTCGTGTCAAAGAGGAAGCAGTCTCCTTTCACTTTGGGCTCGCGGTCGCATTTTTGAGCGGCCGATTGTGATCGCGGGGCGCTGAATGAGGAGGCGAGGGGCTTGGCCACGCCTCGACTGTTTCGCCCTGAACCGTTGGATTCGACTTCCTACTAAATCCAGGGATATGCACGCCTCGGGAAGAACTTAGCACGTCCATCGCACACTGCTGATGATGCAGATCGAAGTTTCGATTCATTCTGGAAGGACTTAAACGTCCGAAATTACGAAAATATCGACGAGTTTAATGACGAAGGAAGAACCTCCGTACAGACAGACGTCTGGGGATCCTTGTCAAAGAATGATGAGTGTGGGTACGAAACGTAGACGTGTCTACTGAAACAGAAAAAGTAGGCGCGTGCAACGAAATCGGCCCGCGGGCCTGATACTCTACGGCTGAGTCAAATTTGACGCGCATAACTTTTCGGGAAAACTGAGAGATGGGATACTACTACCCGGAGCTCGAATGGTATTTAAAGTTCAGAGGGGTTCGGTGCTTTGCGGTCACGAATTTATATATATTTAAAATAAATATACACGCTTAATCCAAAGAAAGTGATTATTACCTAATGGAAAGTCACGTGTCGCGGATTTGAATTTTGAGAGCACCTGTGGCCCACAACACAGGGAGGTGGGTAAACCAAATACGCTACAGAATGAACTTGGCGCCTTTGTCAATCGCAGACTGCCTGCACAAAACCAGATTTTCGAGATCATGAATGTGCAACAGGTGAAATTTCTTACGGGAGGTGGCGTGGGAATGAATAAATTTCGTCGCACCATTAAACTGAAGTCATAAAAAGTTCATATTACCAACGAACAAAATTATGATCCACAGTTATATTTATTAACAGGATAACACGCGATAAAATAGTTTTGACATTTGATATTGCGTTGAAAATTTTAAAATTCGAAATTTCGAATCAAAAAATATGACGAAAGGAAAAAATAGCTTAGTAGAACGTCGATAACCGTTCGCTGAGGGGATACAAAATTTTACAAAGAGGGGGAATGAGATATTATGAAACAAGGGGTTAGACAGGTGGGTAGCGCGCCAGCCTGCTGACCTGAAGGTCGCGTGGGAAAAAGTTTCCCCAAGGGGATATGCTTGTTCTGTAAACACTTTAGTGCCACGTCCCCCATAAAACCCGAATCCAATCCGTAAGTGGCTTAAAGTTTTCCCAGGGGCTCAGCAGCCACCGGAGATACTCGGACGTCAGATATCAAAGGGAAGAAACGACGACCCCTGAGGATGGGAGATAATTCCTTGCCCATTTGATTTCCCGTGACACTCTTTCACACCTTGAATCAGATTATTTCTCTTTCGCGCGGCATACTCATCATTCCGACGCAATGAGCGTTCGGCCCATGAATGGTGCTATTGACTGAGTCCCCCGCGGTAGCGGAGTGAAGTGGAGGGCGCAGGAAGGGGACATCGACCTTATTTCCCCTTCGGGTGCCAGGGCCAACACTGAACATCATCATCATCATATCCCTCACTGATTCAACTGGGGAATCGCGCCGAAATAAAACAACCTTGGCCGCCGGGATGACCAACGAGTGGAGACAAATCCGAGTGGCGAGGGCGGGGACCGGAAGACTTGGGAAAGAAGTGAAGGTTTCGGCAAGGAAGGGAGAGAGCAAGAGACGTCACCCAAACCTCTCTGACACTATTACTAATATTAGAAACTCGACAAAACATTGCCGGGGGAGGAGGGGGGGACGAAAATAAGCAGCCAACGCGCAGGCGCCACCGTGGGCGATGGGAAAACATTTTAACGAGGGGGTAGGAGGCGGCGGATTGGACGTCCAAAAACGAAGGTGCCGCTCGCCCCGTCTAAAAGAAGGAAGTGAACGATATCAGGGCCGGCTCTACTACCCCCAGGGGCGATGTCAAGCGGCCGCACATGTCGCCAACTTTGAGGGCGCGGCTATTCAAAGTCGTCCATCTGTAGATGGCCCTCCAACTAGTGCGCACCGCGACATCATGGAGGTGAGAAATCACGTCGAGAATAAGACATCTCGTCGATACAAAATAAGACAACCACAAGGGACAAAACCTAGATATACTATTAAACAGCTGCACTATACGAGGATTATTTGTACGGAATGGGTCCTCAGCTTCGTTAAATTTGTTAAACAACAAATAAAAGGGGTACTTCAGGAATTATTTCCTCTCCTAATAATTTAATTTGCCATTGTTACAAAATAAAAATAGTTACGTCCTTCGTTTCCTTAAATGTATTACATTGAAGTAGTCGCACCAGTTTCCCAAATGCAGTAATTCTTAAAGAGGCTCGCGATCGAATTTCAAAGGTAATAGAGAAAACGTGCTTGGGAAACCCTACGTAAATTCGCAAAAACGGTTGAGGCGTCCAAATTTACAATGAGCTGACAATGGGGTTTGAGGATGACGAAAGAGAAGTATACCAAGAACCCGGAAAAGACTATTACCGTCCCTGAGTGGAACGCAAACGCAAAAGGCTCTTCCGCCCAGAAGCTCAAAAAATCTTGAGCAGGCCTTCGCAACGAAATTTTCTTTTCCATGGAGTGGAAGAGAAACGAAACAGCATACCATTCCACCCACACCTCTAACCATCCATGCCTCATTCCCGGCTCACACAGAATGTCAGGACTTAGCAAAAGTTCTCATCCTTGACGTAAACCTCTAACTCTCACTCGGTTCATAATCACATGTATCCACAAGGTGCAGTCAATTTATACATAAACCCTTCCCTTTCTCTGACCAATAGAAATACTCTTGCCAGTTGCTTGATGTTTCTTTTGAACCCACAAATAGTGATACACTGTCGACATTCGAGATGGCCAGTTAGGTTTCTCCAAATGATCCTTTCGTTCTCGTGGAATATTTGCAGCCAACTAACTGCAAACGTACAAGTACATGAGCGAATCTGTATTCAAATGCAAATATGCCCGATGACCTAACATCCCCCGCCACATACCCTTGCGGCAGCTTGCGGGGCATTGCGTAGATGCAGTTTGGACTCTATGCACTTTACTAGAGAATTGTAATTGTTAGGCATTGGTGTGACGCTAGAGTAGGAGCCCTGATCTTCATCTGCATACTGCCCCAATAATGAGCCGTGGTGGGGGGTGCTAGGACATTAGTCATTGATTCATAATATGTACTTGTAAATAAAACATAACTATACATTTGCTCATACATAAACACACTTGCACATACATGCAAGCACGAACTGGTGAACTATAAAGCTCTCATCCTGGCGAGTGACTGGGCAATTTATCGACTTATACTTGAAATATGAACATACGCCTCATTTCTCGAAGGTGTAAAGTAGAAGACTGACCCGTGTCCACACATATGTACGATATAACGTACTCAGCTCCAAATTAATTTTCATTTACTTGGCCATTAGTTTAATTGGCGAACCAGCTAAGATACCTAAAATTGCACTATCATCCGCCTTAACATGGTAACAACAGGTCAGCAACATCTGCGGAGAATAATTATGGAGCCAGGGCTTAGCAAATGAATAGAGGAGAATATTGAATTAAAAAGTTAAGGCAAGGTGTTATTAGCGTTGTTATGAAGTCACCTTGAATGCAAGTCGAGTGTTTCGGACTATTCGCGAAAGAATATAACTAAGGAATTATAAATAACACAAAGAACCACCGCTAATTTCATGAAGAATCATTACGAACGAACAGTAAGAGCCGCATAATTACCGGAGGGCCTTAGTTTGGAGACACTGTAAACGGGAAACTTCATGCGCGACCCAAATTTTAGCAAAGTACAAACAATATTCAGATAATCCTAGCGTCACATTAAAGTACCCGGTGAGACCACGGTGATAATGGAAATTGACTGCCGAAGCGATCGCTATAAGGAATCACTTTTCCCTCACACATTTTGAAACCACAACATCATACCATGGGCCACACGCCCTCTAATAGGATTGCAGAGTAAATAGTAGATGTCGTCTAGTCCTAACAGTCAAGGTGAAATGACCTTTAACCTTCCACGAACCATGGCAGACGTGACAAGGGGAGGTGCAGACTAAAAGGGTTGCACAACTTAATGCAAATTCCCACGAAAAAGGTGTGAAGGGAATAGACACCCACGGAGCGATTTGACCACATCCAAGGAACGTGAACGGTGAAATGTTTCTTCTATTTGTGGGACGGGGTTTTATGGGGAACTCACTCCAACGCTGACACGCTTGGGAAAGACCAAGACTCAACAGACCGTGCAGACAAAAGGGTCAGACGGAGGGAATTCCAGACCTGCGAAGCTGGAAATTACAATGCCGAAGCTCACCCTTCTCCTTATACAGTAGACTTGATTTCCCTTGATGCACATTCAGATACAGTATCATATGGAAGCAATGATATCATCAAAGAGCTGCACTGAATTTGTCACTGGATACGAGCTTCCTCGCAGCGCTCGAAATAAACATCCTCGGGCGAACAAAACTTGGGGAAAAAGTAGGCTTCCAAAATTTTCTAAAGCCGACAAGTTACAACAGAAATAACAGTCCAATGCTGAGGTGAAAAAAGTGCTTCCCGATTAAATAATTTACTTTTACCAAAAAATTTTAACGCGTGTTTGTGTAAATTCAATTTTTTGCCATACACTACCGATGAATCAATTTCCTTTAGTGATTAACAAGGGATCACGCATTCACGTAAATACGGGCAAATCAATACCCGTCAAAAATCCTCGCGGTCTTCTGAGAGAACTTACTTAACAAAGATTACATCAATTCGCGTCGCAGTTCCGACATCAATTCGCGTCGCAGTTCCGAGAGCAATACCTGGAAATTTTCCTCTCGTTAGTAGAGAACGGAGTAAAGAATAATGACAACATTCTCATTTTTATTTTCTTTTCCTCAGTCCCAAGGTAAAGCAACGCTAGACCGAGAGCCATTTTGTTAAACACTGGGCAGCAGAGTGCACCCATAGAGTGAAGTGTAAGCCCGCCTTATATAACAATAAATGCACGATCAAGTGCCGAAAACATTTTAGTCGTGAGTCTGAAAGGTTATTTTCAAACATAGGGCAAAAGGGAAAATACAATCTTAAGATTCAATGCAATGAGAGAACTGCCTGCTCGTATATTAAAATACGTAATAAACATAACGCCCTGATAGGCGTTTTCCTATCTCCTTGAAACTGACATGAAAATTTATAAAAATTATACTCCAAAATACGAGAGCTATTAGAGGGAACGCGGTAAAAGGTATCACAAAGGCACCCATCTTCACTCTAAACTCTAATATTCACCCCCTTCCCCATCAACATCAATCCACACTCTCACCATTACCCCAAAAATAATCGGATTCTCGAAACATGAATTACCTAAAAACCATTATAAATTTTGAATTAATTATCAGCTGAAAGTTAAAATAAAAATAAAAGTTATACTGACTGGCATTGTGCAACCTGTATTAAATAGATTAGACGAGCTATTATAACAGCAAAAATGATTACCATTTTACTTATGTAAAGGTAGATAAATGATGTCATTCAACCACTTCACATTAAACAAATACTATTATTTACATCGTAACAAACTGCCCAGCTCGTGTATCATGGCGTATGCTCTGGAAGCGATGTGACCACTTGCTTTACAGGTGGGAGCAAAAAATAATGTAAAGAGGAAATACAAAAACGCCCAAAGGTGGTCAATTTCCTTTTCTCCGAGAATCACATTGCCCTGCGTGAAATTTGCGACGAGTGAATAAGATCTTCCGGCAGAGGTAACCTCGTTAAATGCCCCGCGAAGGGGTGTGACGACCCGCACAGCACCTCGCGCACGACTCCCAATAACTGGACTAAGGTGAGACCGGGGGAATGGGGAGGGGAAGAGAAAAGGCGGGGAGAATGAAATTTCTCTCTCGCCACAAAATATATCTCAGGGAGCCACGTCGGTAGCTTTACACGGACGGCACCATTAAGCGCGAAGAGAGACTGAAGCCGACCCAGCCCCACAAAATTTTTCCTTGCGAGTTCACTTTCCCTGGCGTGAATTTTTTGTGAGATATTTTCGTGGATTCGAAACGGGCAAGAAAGAGTTCATGGAATAATCAGCCCAAAAACTACAGAAGTGATAGTCCCGGGACAAAATAAGACAAATTAAACCAATTAGCATAATACCTGTTTCCCCCGCTAGGGAGGAAACGGGGCTTCTAAAACGCGGCACGCCATATCCACGCATGTTTTTTTTGCATGTCTACAATCAAGACACGCTCCTAAGTGTGCCACAGACAGAGAAAAACTAAAAGCGAAAGGAAATCTTTTAGCATCGATTATATACCGTCTTACCACCACTATATGCCAAATATTGGGGAGATAAAGAATTAACCAGTCAGTAAACGAAAATAACAACTTTACAATAAACAAATTAATATTACCATTAGTGCCACGACAACCCTCAACAGTACCACTGCCATGAATCAATTGCACCTGAATTATAGAATTCATTTGAATTTCCTGATAGCACACGATCAATTCAAACTGGTTGCCCAAAAATTGAAATCCTTTCATTGACCACACGTATAAAAGATCATTGAGGAGACAAATTTTTAAAAAATTACTGAGCAAATAATCTACATTATAAAATTAATGCTATCAGTTTTAATTAAGTAAAATAGTGCCAGATTTTAAAAACATAAAATTAATTCTTTTTTATTGTCCACGAATTTTTACAACTGTAATAACGGTTTCGACAGTTGACTCTCATGGTCGACCTGCTACGAAAGAGAACACACCAAGTCTGTTCGATGATGACGGTCATCAGTCGGAAATCGTTGATGCCGTCATAATTAGGTGGGGAAAATTTCTAAGAATTAATTATGTTTCTGTACTACTCGTACATAATAACTTTGAATTTGAAAAGTTTCAGTTAAAAATTCTCGCGAAACACCCATAAGTAATACTCTTATAAAGTACTAGGTTACAGTAACATCGACTTCCACGATGCTCGAGTGATCTCCTAAGAGGTCAAAGCGAGAAACATGCGCGACTTTCGCGAAATTATGAGGCAAAATATAATCAAGCGTCAATATTTTAACGTTTTGACACACAAAGGTAGAAACAGCACTCTATTTCCGACCCTCACCCACTTACCGTATCACAAGGAGCCGGCAAGTATATTTTCGCTTATTTTCCTACTTCCTTGAATATTCCAATATCGACTTGACAAAAGGTACACAATTTTGCACAGGTAACGTCAAAAAATTGATCGTTGTCAACATTGAATTCAATTACCAAAATTACCTTCGTTAACTGTTGCCAAAATCACCTTCAATAGTCACAAGGTTGGTGGCGTATTCACTTCAAACGGCGATGGCTAATTAAATATTAAAATATGACTTTTACAAAGTCACTTAAAGTTTCTGGAAAACGTTCTTTAACGCTCAATCCGCCATGGCGCCACTTGCAGTGTCCACTGCTGTATTTTCACGGATAATAAACCTCATTGGCCTAATGAATTCATTTTCCATCTGCCGATATCACTCACATAAACGACAAATACAGTCAAATTCACCTGTACAAATAGCGCTACGTTGCTTAGAAAGCAAATAAAATGTGCTTCTCACGTAATCAAGACCCACGACGGAAGAAGATGGACTTATTTCGACCAAAATATGAGACACGCCATTCGCGATGTACAACGTCTTCGCCCAGTAGGAAACCTAATTCCGTTTCAATCTTTTGAAAATGGAAAAAAAATTAACCACGATAATTCATGTTAAGGTAAGAGCATATGCGCTAACGTCAGCCACATAGAAAACACAAAGAGTGAAAAAATTACTTCCCCAATCATATCTCCTGGGTGACGAAAAAATATTGCGAGGAGTTCCTCGTCCTCTTATCGAATCTATACGTAACTTGTATTCTTTCCGATAAAAATTAACACACAATGATAAGAAGGCAGGTAGGAACGCATGGGAATCCCTATTCTTTCCGATTTATGGGAACCGTAATTGGTGGCTTCTTTTGATTAGTTTAAGTCTCGAACTAGGAAGAGCGTGCGCGTAGGTCTGCTCCGATAGTGGGACCATCCGTAATTTATGACTGCTGGGCCGCATAACCGCCCATGAATAAAATAGCGCTAAAGAGCACTCTTATAGGGAATGACGCCATAATATATCATTCAACGCTTCTCTTAATCCCAAAGCAGATCGCGCGAGCACAACAGTTTCAAGTTGTCACTTTCCCTCTTTTACGGATAATACATCTCGGTGAATGCGAAATCTCAGAACGTAGGATTACGATCCCTTGCCATTCAATGTACGTAGAATTCCAACTATAGTACCAGGCTTAAGAGCTCGCCAATCGCGCATTTTAAATCGATTTTATTGCGAAGAAGGAAGCTACGCGTCATAATGTCACTGAGATAATTTAAAACTGGGATTTAATTAACGTTATTTACTATCATTTAATTATTAACATGGTGTTAAATGTGATGTGCCGCACATCAAAGAATTCAGAGGTAACTGCTTTTACAAGTTCGTGGCTGATTGCAGAAATAAAACGTATACACATTTTTGATACTCCGAACCAGCTTTCGGAATGACTTAGTCTTCATTCAAAAATACCAAAAGAATACCATAATATTTAACGTTCACGCGGTATCGGGGTAAACATGCAAAATGCATGCATGTCCACAACATGCGTCAGCCATTGGCTCCAACGGAAGAAATCAGATTTCAAACAAATTCTCTTCGGTTGGAAACCATCAACTGACAATAGAAACCCTAAGTTCTCACTGCAACACGGACACATGAGCTGGAGGTCGGTGGACAAATAATGACGAGCAAAAAGGAAACAAATAAATTCGAGGTGATGTCATCACCTTCGAATAGTGTGAGTAGCTTAATCCGTGCAGACACTTCGCGTTAAAGGGATGAACACAGAAATGCCCCGGTTTCCTGACTCCAATGTACGGATGATGGTAACATCAACGCTTTCATTACACTACACTCACCTAAAAGTGCAAGAGATGGATTCTATGGCAGATCTCCTTTCCCACTACTCCCGTAAGCCTAAAAGCTTTAACTTGAAACGGAGCGCGCACTCTCCCAACTCCCGAACGGCACTCGACTGGTTATCCCCGCGGGTGAAGGGTTGAAGAATGTCTCATATCGTCTCCAGCATGAGAGAGCTCCTTGCCCCATCACCGCGACAGAGGACTCCCCGTCTTGAGGGCGTGCCAGGAGGTAAGCATTTTGCTCGTCTTTTCCTTTCAGAATGAACAAAGACCACCCTTCCGATAGAACTTTGTTAATCTTCTATCATATCTTATAGAGCTGTCATCTAAATTTAATTTATAATCTTGGCAAAGCAATAGTGACCGAACAAACGCATGCAGTTTCCACTCCCACCTCGCCTTCATTTGGGCTTCGGAATACTATACTAAAACGACCGACCACCCATGCCACATTGCGATAGTCCTTGATTAGGAATGGGCGCAACAGAGATAGCTGATAATTCGAACGAATGGATAACAGGCATGCCGGCCTTCGTAGACAGAAACAAAGAATAATGACCCATTCATCAAAACTGCACCGCGTGCGCATCCTTCGGATGCTAAGTGAAAGCTATCTTGACCACGACGAGGAGAAAGAAAGGGTACGATTGATGCTACACTTGACTAAATTTTCCAGTCACCTCACCCACTAAGTCACCACCCTCAACCACTATTATGTTATATGTACCATAATTATATATTTTGAAAGATTGGCCAAACAACAACGATGAAATTTCCACAAACAATTTTATTTACCATGCCCATGTTTTCGTTGTGGCGCAAAATAATCAGATCCAGACGCAACATCACCACCTGCCGACGATTCATCACAACGAAACCATGGTCGTGGTAAATAAAACTATGCGTTGCCAACGCAGCGTTGTTGTTTGACCAAACTTTCGATGCAAGACCACCAATTAACGCACAAGACTTCCTTATATTTCTATCTTTAGCGTTGCATGTAGGTGTTGATTTTGCATGTGCTATTGTTCCATTTTACGGGTGGTGACCTAACACGCCCCGCCACACGCACTTGCGGCGGCTTTCGGGGTATTATGTAGATGTACCTGCAGATATTTTCTCATTGCATAAAATTCAAAGCACTCTTTGTCGCGATGATTTCTTTCTAAAGTCAATTATTTTCATTCGCCATTATTATCATGTTCATTTAGAGTTAATGACTTTTATTATAACCTGAGAGACGGGTATGCCTATTCTTTCCCATCATTATTTCAACAAAGTTCTCAAAATGTAATCAGGAATAAAAAAAGAAAAGTTTACCTATGAAGACCCGAGGTTCGCAAAGATATGGATCCCGGGCAGCAGCCCCCAAAAATCATATATTCACTAGGTTTCATTGCAGAATGGCATATATAGACCACAATGTGTATCTCGTGCTTTAAGGACCCTTCCGTGCCTAATAAAGACTGAAAGGTGGGATTTTTAACCGTTCTCAGCGCGCCTTTCGCGAAAAGGGTAATAACGACAACTTAATATTTACTTATAATATTCCTACTCAATATTTACCAAGCTCTGACTCCCCTTAACGAAACAAATTACCTGAGTAATTACACTTCTCGCAGTAATGACGACTTTATTGAGTAGGAGATCTTTTAGCGACGGACTAAACCATTATAACGCGACCCTCGACGGCGTGATTCGACGACCGATTGGCGTGAAACGGAATGCAACAAGAATACTTGACTAACTGCGCAAATATGCTCACGCAAAAACACGATGATAACCAAATCCGTGAACACATAACATTTGCATGTGAGAAACTTTTACGGCGACGCGCTTTAAAGATTCACTAAGAAATGTACCAATCGTTGGAGCTGAAATAGAGACCGGACTGTTGCAATACCAACTCGTACCGGTACCAATTGATGTCTGGCATCTCAAAAACTATCGCGAAACGAAGTTCGACGTCTATTCGCGACTTGAACCGTCGACCATCGAGTTAGCTCACCACTGTCCAACACCGTCCAAATCTAAATCCTGTCCCAGTAATAATATTTCTTCATATGAAAACTTTCTTGTTACCAGAGAGAGTTTTTATTAAGAATTTTAAATAAATAACCACCTGTTACTTTTTTATCACACTCACCGCGCTGAACTTTGAGCAACAGACCAAATTATTAAACATTAGGCGAGCTCGGACTACGAGGGACATTTTACTATTTGAGGGCATTAAGGTGAAAAATCATGCAAAAAAGTTTAAATTGCATTGTAATTGATTCCCAGATTGATTTTACTTCGTGGAAGGCCATCATGGTCGCGAAGAACTTTTATGCCTTAGTTTTTCCTGCAGTGCCTTTGAATGTTCATTTTATATTTTATTTCATTGACATTGCGTTGGCATCCTCTCACGCCGGACCACGAATTACTGGCACTTTGTTGGTAGAATGTAAACGAAGGCGAACAAAATAAACGATTGGCCCATCAAATGCCGATTGTAACTGTCGTAGCTTTCATTGCTTCACAAGCAACCAACTCAAATATGCACATCATTTTCGCCCTGACCATCGTTTTTTCAAAGAAAATGAAAAGTATTTACAGACCAAATTAACGGCCAACACAAATATTCATACACAAATTCCCACAAGTTCCACATCCCCATTCATACAATCAATACAAATGCCCACTGATATTCGGCGTTTGACCATAATGGATTTGGATAACTATAATTGAAGTGTAATGATAATTTTCTATCAAAAAGAATCAACGGAAGGTATGAGTAGAGTAGCATGGTCGGGTATGTAATAGTGTGTGGGCATTGACCCTCGCTAGCATGACAACGGGATTATTCTGCGAGAATGTAAAAAACTTTTTAACTTTTCATGAATAAAACCATTATTGCATGACGAGGACCGAAAATTAAGCGATTGTCTAGTCCAGATGAGTCGGGAGGTAGAGTGAGAAGAGGAGAGGGTAAAATGGGCACTAACTATTATTTCAGTTAGACAGTTACGGTAGGTGGGTAACGACGCAACGCGGTTGTTAATTATTGTGATGCAGTATGTATTATTTTAAACATACTACCTTGATCAAAAAGTTCCCGGAATAACCACCGTGTGGCGCTCCCATCGTTCCGATTTGAGTTCTGTTTTTATTGTTAAATTGGTACATCTGTTGTTGATATTCCCTTTAAATCTTAGTGTCATAACTTGACATTTGCAAAAGTTACGTAGCCAAGAGTACATCTATCTCTGTGTGTGTTGGCGATTTTTTACAATTGCAGAAATGGATTTAAATTTGCAACAACGAACTTGTATTAAATTTTGCGTAAAAAACGGATTTAGTGGCGCACGGACGTTGGAAATGTTGGAAAAGTGTTTCGGCAACGATTCTCTAAAAAAAACGGTCGTTTACCAGTGGCACGAGCGGTTCAGAAGTGGTCGTGAGTCAATCGAAGATGATGAACGCAGTGGCAGACCATCGACATCGAAAGTCGGTGAAAAAATTGATAAAGTAAAAGAAATGTTGGTCAATAACCGCAAATTAACCATCAGAGAAATAGCGGAGGACTTGAACATTGCCTATGGATCCGCCCAAGACATTGTGGTTAATGATTTGGGTTTCCGTCGTGTAGCAGCAAAGTTGGTGCCAAAATACCTCAATTTCATGCAAAAAAGAGACCGTGTTGACGTCGCAAAAGACATGATTTGCGAGGCTGAATCCGATCCCACATTCATCAAAAGGATCATTACTGGAGACGAGACGTGGGTTTATGAGTACGACACGCAATCCAGACATCAGGCAAGTGAATGGCGTTCACCAAATGAGCCGAGACCAAAAAAACCACGTCGGTGTCAGTCAAAAAAGAAGGCAATGCTGACGGTTTTCATGGATTACAACGGTGTAGTGCATCATGAATTTTTGCCAGAAGGCCAGACAGTAAACAAAGAGTATTATTTGGGCGTTATGAGACGTTTGCGTGAAGCAATTCGCCGAAAGAGACCAGAAATGTGGGCAGAAAACTCGTGGATTTTGCACCATGATAACGCACCGTCGCACAGTGCTATCATTTTTCGTAATTTTTTGACGAAAAATGCAACAAATACCATCCAACAGCCACCGAATTCACCTGATTTGGCTCCCTGTGACTTCTTTCTGTTCAATCGAGTTAAAAAACCATTACGGGGAACGCGTTTTAGCAGCCGAGAGGAAGTAATGGAAAAATCGCAGGAAGCACTGATGGACATACCGAAAACCGAATATAAAAAATGTTTCGAGGATTGGATCAAGCGCTGGCATAAGTGTGTTGCAGTCGATGGGGATTACTTTGAAGGGGACAATATAGATTTAGATGAATAAACTTGTATTTTTAATTTTCTGAATAAATTCCGGGAAATTTTTGATCAAGGTAGTATACCAAAAATATTAAAAATATGTACGACTGGATAAGGTAACTCTGATGTTTCGATAAAAAACCACAATACTATTTATCTTTCATGCGTGACTAGTGAATGCACTCCGTCCGTAATCGTCGACAATAAAGATATGATCTCGTTAATTATCTATATACTCGATCTGATGTTGGTGTATTTTCTCAACAATATTTAATAAAAATAATAATATTCAAAACCCAAAATCAAGCCACTCAATTGTAAACAACATCGTTGGTAATCGACAAGAGGGGCATGTAAACGTATACGCCGAAAAACATCGTTTAATTCAACTCCAAAAGTAAAGACGCAGTATGCAATGTTCATTTACACATAAGCAACACTCTTAAGGGCCGCCATGATGTAATTTGGAAATGAAACTAGGAAAACATCCTTTAATACTAAAATAAGTGTTCATGTGTTGAGTGCGTCATAGGAAGTTCTAGTCACAGCAATGGTCTTCAATCATCGTTACCCGAGCCTTCAACCTTGTTTCCATCGTGATCGCATTTGCGCGAAGAAAAATATGCAGTCTATCTCCCCTACTTGACCACCTACATCTACACACTGCCCCGCCAGCCATCGCAAGGGCGTGTAGTGGGGGAGTTTAGGACACCTGCATTTTGTATTTAAATATTCACTTATGCATTAATATACAAATTTATTTACAAAAGCATACATTCGTATGCACAACACTCCTCCCATTTCCAAAAGCCATGACGTGGTGGACGAGTTCGTACGATCCGATAACCCCTAGACCCGTACTGGAGGGAATAATGATAATTGGTCACCCATGCCAAAAATTGAGCCATTCTATGGGATGGAAATCAGTAACAATATAACTAAGGTTATGCGATTTTCCAGAAAGAAAAAGGCTAAGCTAAGTATTAAAATAGGATGGCAAAAACTAGGGCAGGTG
Source organism: Hetaerina americana (assembly GCF_022747635.1). Classification (NCBI taxonomy): domain Eukaryota; kingdom Metazoa; phylum Arthropoda; class Insecta; order Odonata; family Calopterygidae; genus Hetaerina; species Hetaerina americana. Next base: position 32,622,509 of record NW_027286985.1, on the reverse strand, counting down.
GAACAGTTTACGAATCTCAGAAGTGTTATGGACCAACACGGTCAAAGAAGTAGGGATTTAAGGAGAAGAATCGCACTGGGCAGAGAAGCTTCCATTATGAGGTGGGCACTGATGACAGGGACATTGAGTAAGGATGCTAAGAAAAGGCTCGTTTAAACTTTGATATAGGGCGTAGTTATGTACGGCGCGGAAACATGGTTATTGAATCAGGATGATGGGCACAGATTTGAGGCTTCCGAAAAGCGGGTGTGGAGAAGGATGGAGAAGGTGAAGTGGACAGAAAGGAAAACAAATGAGGAAGCACTAGGTATATGGTGGGGGAGAAGGGATTGTGGAGTGAAATCAGAAGGAGGCAGGAAAAATGGATGAAAAGCATATTGATGGGCAGTGCGATGCTGAAGACTAAGATAGAGTGGAGAATGCTAGGAAACCGAGAAAGGGGCAGAAATAGGATTGGGATATTGGACGGAATGAAGGGAGGAAGGAAGGTTACAGAGATGAAGAAGGGCTTGTTGTAGAGTAGGGTGGTGTTTTGCTAGGAGAGACAAGACATTTATTTACTAGCCGTGTACATCTAAAACCTACCTTAACCAGTAGCTTACCTATAATATAATAACACAGAAACACGCGCACAATGACGCTCACACGCAAGCATACTACGCCACTGTCTGCCACTGCGTTCATCATCTTCGATTGACTCACGACCACTTCTGAACCGCTCGTGCCACTGGTAAACGACCGTTTTTTTTTAGAGAATCGTTGCCGAAACACTTTTCCAACATTTCCAACGTCCGTGCGCCACTAAATCCGTTTTTTACGCAAAATTTAATACAAGTTCGTTGTTGCAAATTTAAATCCATTTCTGAAATTGTAAAAAATCGCCAACACACACAGAGATAGATGTACTCTTGGCTACGTAACTTTTGCAAATGTCAAGTTATGACACTTAGATTTAAAGGGAATATCAACAACAGATGTACCAATTTAACAAAAAAAACAGAACTCAAATCGGAACGATGGGAGCGCCACACGGTGGTTATTCCGGGAACTTTTTGATCAAGGTAGTATATACACCGGCGGAGGGGGGGGGGGGGTGGCTGGCACTTGCTGTTGGGGACTTTCAGACTAAAAAAAGAGATCAATTAGGGAAATTTTTAAATAAATTTTAGGATTTTATCGAACCTAAATTTCCGAAGAGTATAGCCAAACAGCATTTCATCCAAATTACTTAGCCCGCTTTCCATTTGAAGTGAACTTCACTGATTTATTACGGTATCGTTATCCTTGAAAGTTGTAACTGTTGCACCAAGAAAGTAAAGAAATGAATAGTAGAGCGAAAAAACGGTGCGCAGTTTTAGTTGTACAATTAAAAGAGCCAGGTAAATGCGGAGTATTTTATAAATAAAAATGATTCCAGTCCTCCTATAAAATTGGAAAAAATCCCCCGTGTTTTCAACTTCAATAGATTATATGTACAACATACGTCATGAGCAGATGAGGCGTGAGCTGTAGGCGAGATGCTCATTGGTTGACGGGGAGTGCAACCTGCCTGATGGGCTGGTCAGGCCGACGATACGAGTGAACTCACGCGAAGCCTAACGTGGGGCATCGCGCCAGTGAAACAAGCCAGCGAGAGATGACAGCCCAGTCAAATATGTCCTCTACCAACACCACAATTCAACACATACGAGTGTATACTTCTAGAGTGTACACGAGTGATACTCATGAAAGAGTGTATACTCTACTGTACTACGAGTGTATACTCATGAAAATACAGCTACGCGGAAAGAAATCAATGGGGATTGCATCTAAAGCTTGGCCCTTACGATTCCTTCTCTTAATGTTAAAAAAGTGACTTCTCGGCCTAATCACCATTTTACTGCTTTTTCAAAGTATTCAATGCACGGAAGTTAGAGTGTTTTGTGGTGCATTTTCATGTGGTAGTGATGTTTCAATTTCTTGCCTGTTGTGTCCTGGCTTCCGTGTTGTAGGATGGCTTTCGTGCTGCATCATGGGGTGCAGTTTTTTAGTTGTTTTGTTTTATATGTGTTTGCATGAGTATTGGATGAAGGGATTTTTGCATGAGTGTGTGCGCTGCTGTGGGTGTAATTTTCCGTGTTGTTTTTTTGCATGTGGTATTTTTCCTTTTTACGGTTGGTGACCTAACACCCCCCGCCACACGCCCTTGCGGCGGCTTGCGGGGTATTATGTAGATGTAGATGTAGTAATCGGATAAATTACCAATACTGAGGAAAGCAGTTAGAATAGGAAGGAGGAAGTTCAGAGGTGAGGCAGACATTGGATAACACCGTGTCTACAGGCTGGCCACTAAATTTTCGGATTCTTATTTTCGACGAACGTCCTTTGTCCCGATTTCCCTCTCGCATGTCTCGAGTACTTTTTTCGTATCTTCGCTCATCGTTTCGCGAGTCGCTTGTACCACTGACATCTGTCGGACTATAGTTCCGGCTTTCGCCAGTTGCTGCACCCGTGATGGGTCCACGGCCATCACGAAATTATCTCACCACTAAAAGCAACGTCGTTCCCGTTGGGTATTCATGATTCCCATGCCATGTTCCCGATTGCGCTATCTAATTTCTGACTTGTTCGAAAAATTCTGCCCATTTCTCAGATAATCCCGACTGATCGGCCAACCTTTTCTAGGCTTATGACGATATTTGTCATTTTCGGAACTTACCCAAAAATCGGGAAGATGTTCCTAATGACGGAAGTAATTAGTAATATGTGAAGTGGCAGCCCTGCTGTAAGATGAGCAACCCATCAGTTCCACGCACATCGCCATGCCGATGCGTTTGGTAACTTCCAATTCCCATCGCGACGCAAGGGATCCAATTCGTACAATCCAGTCCCAAATTAAGCAAGGGAGTGGTGGGGGAGGTGTTGGGTGGGGCAGCGACCCCTCCCAAGGTTCCAGGATCCATCCCTCCGACACCGGAGGATCGCGTCCACCGAGGGCGATCTCCATCCGAGGCTTAGCAACAGCACTGGGCACACGCGTTGCGAATGCATGGTCGGGAAAGGACGACAACGGCGGGGGGAGTTTTTGAGGGGGGTTTGGGAGGGAGTTAGGTCGGGCGGTAGTAGGGACCGGTTTCCGGCGGTCGAGGAAAGAGTGAGGGGGGGACCGAGCGAACGGGAATGGGATGAAGCAAGTAGGCATCCTCTCTCTCTCTCTCTCTCTTTCACCACCACGTCTACCTGACCCACGTGCCCACCTAAGGGATTCAACCCGATTCGAAAAAATGTCGGGCTCAAGCATCAGGGACCACGTTGCCTGACCTAAGGCCCAAGAGAGCTCGAAAGTAGCAGATTTCACATCTTCGAGATGGCATGATCTTGAAAGTTGACGGGAATTAGAAAAAAATTCGACCAAGATCCACTGAATTTTGGGCGGAAATCCGACGTGACTTGGCTATTAGAGAAACTAGGATGGGAGCCCCCTTGAAACACGAAGGGAGCAGGGGAGACTGAGGGCTTTGGAAAGTAAGGGGCACTCGAAGATTATCTCTGGCACTGGCGTAATTTCTGAGACCCCACACCACTACGCCAACACATATACCGACAGAATGAAATAAAGAGAAACAGAACGCACTTATGGATGTGTTGACGCGATCTTCTCTCGCACGATAAATTGCAATGTCCATGCGTTAGTCGTCTTGCAGTTTTCAGCGTCTCACAAACAGCCCAGTCATTTACCGGTGCCCGCTACAACCCTTTCTTCACCAGCTTTTCAATTTCAGCCAACTTGAATTTAGTGTTTCTTTTGGCTTCTTCACTTTTCACCATAGTATACCGGCAGGAGAGATCGCGTAAATAAAATTAGAGAGATTAACCGCACTCGTTGAACAGATTTAAGAATGAAACCTGGCGTATCGTGAAGTTGACGACATTGCGGCTACCGAAATCCATAATCACTACAGCACAACCATTCGCCTTGGTGTGGTTTATTTTATTTACTCATAGTGAACATTTGGCCCATAATCTCCCAATTACTGGACTTCTCGGTTGAGGGTTTTTGGAGACGCCCACCAGCACAAGTACCTTCACGCCAATCTCGTGTGCAGCGCAGAGGAGCTAGATTTGTAAAACAAACAATTGTATGACAGAGTAGCGAATCAAAATTATTGAAGGAGCCAGGCTGATAATCCAGCACGGAGCGAAGGTTAAATCATAGAATAAATTTATTGCATACATTGGTAAGATGTGATGTTAAAAATAAATTACTAATCCCGTCGTACTACGGTAGGACACCATGTTATTAAAATTGAAGAGATTTAAATGAATAACAGATAGATTTAAGATGACATTTTCCCCAAAAACGATAAGGGATCAGAATAACGTTTTCCGGCAGAGATTACAGAATAATAGCGTTCATTTTCAAGCAAAGGGCTCGGGAATTTAAAAAATGATCGATTTCGAAAATTAAAGGAGGAAATTTTCACGAAAATAAACCTAAAACCTTGCAGCAGCTTCTGCAAATTCCCAGTGTAGCTGATATTCTCTCACGAAGGCATGGATTTCGTTCCCGTTTCCTCCCTTAAAAGGAATTCCAAAGCCTTTTCCTGACAATCGGAACTACCACTCCCTCTCATCCCTTATTAGGATTTTCAATTTGAAGATAACCTAAGTCCAAATTTGCGGATATTTGATTCGAAGATTTCCCAGTTCCTAAAGTCGCCATGTTTGCAGAAGGAATTAAGACAAAATTGAACATATTTCAGCAGTAGAAAAAATTTACGAACCAAATTCAGTGGCGAAACAATTAATGGAAAAAATAGCTTCCTGACCCTACAATTTGATTACTCCCCCTGAAAATTAATCTTTCAAAACAGTAAAAAAAAACTTGGAATCCTTTTTAAAAAATGCCCAACCTAATATAAAGAATGTAACAGGGCTTGCCTTAATAATTCACTGATTATACTCATTCTTGAATTAAAACTTGAATATAACCACCAAATCTTTTAATTATTCACTTGAGCACCTTTTATTTTATTAATTTATCGACTTAATTTGGCAAGACTTATGAGTCCACCAAACCATATTACATTGAAGACATACAACCAAGCCCTGAGTGGAGAAAAATCCACCTAGGCGGGAATCGAACCCACGACCTATGGGTCGACAGGCGAGGACGTAACGTCCCCGTAACTTTTAATGTGAAATTAAAATATGAATTAAGAGATAATTAACTTAAATGCTTTAATATAAAACACAACAATGCTAATAAAAATAAGCGCACAAAAAATGAAGATAATATGCAACAGTACATTAGTATGTTCCAAATAGAAGAATTCACAAATTGACACTTTTACCAGATAACCAACCCAGGGCATACATTTCTATGTACGGCGACCTAAATCATGTGCAATAACACTGCGATTTAATTTCAAATCGGGTGGATCCCATTAATGCAAACAAAAACGGGAAAACTATAGAACGAATCAAAGAAATTTTCCCATGGGCCTTGAATCACATGAAATGAGCGTAAAAACAAGCCATTAAAATTGAAAATTCAACTGTTATAATTAACCCGTTAGATTTTACCCACATCTATCCTAACCACTTTCTAGAGGCTCACAACAGAATATTTCGCCATAGCAAGGCTTAGGAAACAAAAAAATTACGTGAAACGCAGGTTGGAGTGTTAATGAGATGCACTGTAAATCTTGGGGAAATGAAGAAGTATGTGTGTAGACGTGTTGCAGTCGCGGTTCTCGCGCGTCACATTGAAATAAACATTGGCAGCAAGTACGGCTGAAGAATCGATGATAGCATAATGAACTTGATTCATAATTTCCCAACAACACAAAAACAAAATATACTTAAGAGATCACCCGAGTTCCATTATGCCTAATCGGATGTCCTTCGGGGAAGCTTAAGGAATTGACCTAAATTACAGCAATTCTAAAATAAAAAGCGACGGAGCACAGATAAGTTGCTGCTGATATCCTAATCAACGCAGAAAAACGAGACACAATGATTGCGAAATACTTTCAAGCGAACTCCTTACATCAATGAAAGTCTTCCTGAACGGAGACAAATTAAATTGAAAAATAACCGAGATGATGGCTTCTATAAAAATCATTTAGCGGTAAGACTTAGGCACTTGGAGATGTCCAAATGGGCGTTTCCGCCACATGAAAAAATCTGGCGTCTCTTCAACGCGTAACGGAGTAAAGGTGACATATTATCTCTCTTTTTAGTTACATAATATGTTCAATTTGCGGAGAACGTTTGAGGTTCGCCACAGAAAATGAGAATATCGAGAATTGGAGAGACACGGAAAAAAAATCCACGAGAAAATGATCGAGAAAAAATGCTGTAAAAGAGGGTAGAGCGTCACACAATTTCCCCAAAATCTGTAATCGGAGTATTACTGAGATAAGAAGATTCAATGCCATATTGAATTTTGACTGCAACATGAAAGAAGTACATTCGATTCGTGTTCGTCGATTGACTGCTGAACAGTTTCGAATACCTTCTCACAATTCTACAGGGTATGGGGTATGTCTACACAATAACCTTCAATCAGCCGCAAATGCGTGTGGCGGTAGGATCTTTATTTGGACATACACATAAACATACGCACAATACCACACAAACAAACCTATCTACATATATCATGCGATGAATGGCAAAGGTTTAAATGTTAGTTTTTGAAGCGCAAATACAGTGAGTGAATTGGCGACCATGTTAAAAAGATAAGGAAGCGCATTCAAAAAGATATCCCACAAAAGCTTTCGGCCCCCTCCTTTTTCATGACTGGCGAAAACTTTCAGGTAAAAGTACTATCTGAGCCTGTTTCAACACAGTTGTTACCAAGCGAAATAAGAAGAAAACGGGCGGGAACAACCATTTATTATGAATTTCAAAATTTATCTCTCCCTCTCCTGCAATCCTTAACATTCACACGTAGAAGAAATAAACTTCACAGTCCCCAAATTTACAGACGGCAGACAATTACATCATGATATTCACACAATTTATCGTTAAATATCTTAATAAATACGTGTACTTATGTTGACGTATTTGTTCGCTATAGTCTCCTAAATGGCTCGACGGATTTGTACCATATTTGGCAAAAATAACCTTCATTTAAACTTTAAAACACCGGCCAGGTCTGAGCAAGAAGGTCCATCCTTTTCTGGACCCCAATTTATCAGTAACTAAAATGAATATTGTCCACGCATTTCCAATCCAATTTTGATTGAAAGACTTTTAAAAGACAGATGGGCTCTTCATCTAAAGATTTATGACCGAAAACCCACAATATCACAGGAGAAAATGAGGGTCAAAACCCATCGAACGCTTCTACTGATTGATACGGCAGATAATAAATTCGCCATTTGGATTGAAAATAATTTCGTTATTCGGAGGGTTTGCGTTGTTCCGGTGGAATCGGAAACACACACGATTCATTCCTAGTTTTTCGGTTTGTTCATCATGCTTAAATTGCGCAGTGCCGAGTCCATTTCACAAGTTCCGTTTAAAATATTCTCCTCGACACTTTCCTCTAATTAAGTCAGCCGAACCCCGACGTCCATGGCTATCCGAAGCCACGGAAAAAAGAATTACGAACGACCAGTTTTGTGGAATTCCTTCTCTGATAATGGACATTAATTTTCCGTCCGAGCAGGTTAGCGAAAAAACAAATTTCGGGTTAATTGACGGAGGAATTATTCGAGCCAATAGACTCACTATCAACAACTGGCCAAAAAATAATCTTTTAGCGAGAAAAAGGACTCGCTCCGGGGCCATCGGAATTCAACATACGTTCCACGCATGAACCAGTTTCTGAACAAGGACAAGTTCGGGGGAAATTTATAAAACTGCGATACCGTTATGGAAACTGAATGAACCAGACGCGTATGCGAGAGAGAGCACGGTACCAATCCACGAAATAAGTGGCCGTTAATAATACCAATGTTAAACGATGCATCCCGAGTAGTTCTGAAATAAATAACATCTAACATACGCTCAATAAAAATTTACGACCACGACAAGATCACAATACTGACCCGCTGCAATGAAATATACTTCAGCACTCTTTTAGATAGAGCAAAGGAAACAAAAGTTCACGATTCGGCAACAGCCTTAAATCAATACGTTCACTGTGCGACGGTACTCCTCGGAAAGAATATTTTATCGTATTCTAGAGCGATGCCTCATCATTCCGTGGCGAAAGGGGTGAATCCCCAAAATTATTGCCATCAAGTCTCTCGTAGTTCTAGGGTCGCTTATCATATATAATCCTTGCCCCAAACTCCTCCCAATTGTTTTCCGAAAGGTTTGGAATCTGATTACGTATCCTTCACGTGGATCACACCCCATTGCTTCGAATGCCACCGGTGAAACTGAAGTCGGCCGGAAACTGTTTTTTACAGAGCTCGAACGCGCTCGCAGGTTACGAGCTCAAACCTACAGGTAACACGAACTGATTTCGCAACAAAAAGGAACGTGAGAGTTCCTAATTCCCATATCAGATTCCCGACTTTTTCGGAAATTCTGTTATTTCTTCATTTTTTTTCAGATACTTCGATGACACTCGTTTAGCTCCCTCCCGAATACCTACTGCATCAAAAATACCGAAATATAAAGGGTGACTTCCATTTAATATTTGGTTTTACCCTCACTCATGACCTCTACTGGGTGAAACATGCGAGTATAAGGGGAATATGCGCACGAGCTAGTAAAAAATTAGCATTTACCAGAGGAGGAATATTGGGGAAATATGGCGATGAAGTGAAAGAGCAATTTTATATTTCGCTAGTTAGACCACGTTTACAATATGCTACTAGTAAATGAATTTGGATTTATTTGCCGAATTAGATCGCGTGCAGCGTAGAGGAGCTGGATTTGTAGAAATTTGTTATGACAAACTGAGTATCTTATCAAGATTGTTAGAGGAATTAGGTTGCGAATCGCTCACGGAGCGAGGTTAAACTACAGATTACATCTCTTCCTTAAATTGGAAGGTCTCTTCAGCGATGGTGTTGAAACTGTACTACGTATTAGCCCCATTGTAATACGGTGCAGATCATGTCAATAAAATTTGAGAGATTAAGTGTGGACCAGATAGATTTAAGATGTCATTTTCCCCACGAACAATAAGGGAACAGAACAAATGTATCCGACAGGGGAAAATTATCTTTCTTGTTTCGTTATAAGCGGCCTAGTCCGTTGCCTTTGATTTATCTAGCCATAGCTATTGTCCTTCTGGTCACTAACAGCTCCACTCTTATGCGCAGAGAAGTATATCTCATTCAGTCCGTAGTTAACATGACCTACAATATTTGAATTATTTTACATATATATATATATATATATATATATATATATATATATATATATATATATGCACATACATATATATAACCATAAATTGGTTGATTACTGTGTTTATGGTTTTATTTATATATGTATACATATATATATATGGTTTTATATATATATATATATATATAACCATAAACACAGTAATCAACCAGAGGGTCGGTTAGATAGGTGATGGTAGAGTTCACGCAGTACTAAGCCCGACGGCATGCGAAATTCACACATCAGGGTATAGGGGCCAGTTCCTTTCCATGTACCGGTTATGGTCTCCCAAGAGACCATAACCGGTACATACTATATGTGTGTGTGTTTTTTGGTGTATATATAAAACCTACAAATTTAGAAAAATATTATTTTATGTATGTATATATGTATGTTTTTATATATTATGTTGAATAGCTAGTGAGTAATAATTAGACACATACCCTAGCGGTGGCTTGAAGGCTATCATGCAGATAGATAAATAAACATGAAAGGTTGGCTCTTAATGAGAGGCGTGGCAATTTGTTTTAGGTAAACCTTCTAGTGTTGAGTTCTGGTATTCATTTTACCCCCTGCCACAAACCCTCGGGTTGGCTCGCAGGCTACCATGTAGCATGCGAGCCAAATGTACTAGTAAATCCAAAAATTAATCCGCGACCCGCTGCAAGTGCGGGCCGTCATATTCGTAAATATATACTCACTTTGGAATGCACAAAAACACACGTCCACCTATATTCCTCAACAGTGTTTATGCTCGAGTAACGCAATTAATAAGAATGAATAAGAATTACTTAATTTTTCCACACAATCTTTTATTTTTACGACCGGGTTTCGACGAGGATCGTCATCATCAGGTAATTTTTACAGAAATTCAGTATCTCGAGTAACGCTTTAAATTTGGGGCAACTTGGATCGAAAGTGCCAAAATTTTTCCCAATTCTTGCAACTGATTACCACATGCGTGCGTATCGCGCACGCAAGCATCATCCTCGACTCGTGACAAACATGGTATACGGCCTCGTTCGGGAAGAGAAGAGAGAGACGGGAGATGCGCCCACGGGTCGCGGGACCTGCTACGAACTGCGGTGCGTGTCGCACTCATGGGGAGTAGTTTTCGGGGTAAGAGGAGGCGGATGGGGGGAAGGAGGGATTTGACGTCGGGGGAGGCGCCCGAGTGCAACAGGAGGGAAGAAAACCATCGTCCCGCACACATACACACACACCGCGAACACGCCTTTGTGAAACTTGAAAGAGCCAACGGTTCCGTGGCTGCTCTCGCCTGGGCCCTCGTGAGGGTCGTGGAGGGGGGATCAGACCGGACCCTTGCCGCCGCCGGCACGTCAATTCGTCGGGTAGGAGGATGGGGGAGTTGGTTATCCTCCGAGATTTTGTGGCATCCTTGTTGTGCGCGCACTCCTCCGCGATAATTCACCGTAAATAATAATATAAATGCCCGAGGTCTCCATCAAAGACAGAAAACTAGCTTCCGGGAAAAGATGAAGGGATCCCTTCGTTCCCGCGATGAACTCGACCGACGATCATGCGGCAATCTCCTTACTCAAATTGCATTCTTACGTCATCGCTTATAGTAAAACGCCAGAGCGGGTTAAGTCGTTGCACGAGTTACCTGAACCTAACTCCACCTCACCCAACCACTTTCGACTGAAACGAAACATTGAACTTTGCTCTCGCTACCAACTTGAACGAAATAATAACAACACTGGTCGTCAACCGTATTATTTGTTTAGAAATAATCTCCACTCAATTTTCCTATCGAATGACCTCTTCATGCCCACACAATTCTTCTCTTTGAAGGAGAATCTGAGAGGCAACGGGATGCCGAAGACTGTAACAGAGGGGAGAGTTCTGGGAGATCAAGGTAGAGAAAGGAAAAGAAAAGGCATTTTGGATTGAATTAATGGAGACAGGAAGTATGCAGAGCTAAGTAATCAGTTTTTTTAAATTTGTAGCATGGAATTTTATTTGTTGTCTCAGGCGTAACTTCATGAAATTTAAACAACATATTTAAAATGAAATAAAAAACTTGGTAATTCCACACGAACTTAATTAAAACACGACTCAGGGTTTGACGTGGGACGTCATTATCAGGGGGCATCATCATCATCACCTGATGATGACGCCCAACGTCGACACCCGGGTCGTGCTTTAATAAAGTTCGTGTGGAATTACCAAGTTACTTCTTTCATTTTAAATATTTTGTAGCATGGGGTCAAATTCTATTTTGTGCCAAATTTTTAAGGCTAAGATTATAGTAGTGTGCAATACTAGGATCCACTAAAAATTAACCTTATTCTGGAATATTGCTGCTAAAAATATGTTCCCAGCATCTTCATCCGGGGCTTTTCTCTTTAGTAATCCCCGTTCACCCTTCTCTCGACGGCATCATCAGAATGTAACATAATGTACACAAGGTCAATGAAATAAAAGAAAGTATATCAAAGAAATAATTACTGAATCGCGAGATGTTGAAAAAGCATTTTAAGTCTTATTTCACCAACCACGATGCTTTCAGAATGCAGTGAAAAGAGCATAATCACCAGTTAAAGTATAATTGCGCATTTGATGCAATTCTCAGTCAAATGCCCTGCTTACTTCCGTCAGGTTAATACTAGCTCAAGGATAGAGCGAAGCTGTAAATGAACTGCATAAGGAGGCTTTAATTTGTCATCCATCTCTGTGAGGACGACGGCGGGCCGCATGCGGAAAAACTAACTGTATCACTATAGGACGATAGAGTCTTCAAAGCGAAGCTACTGCTAATTAAATCATTGGATTGAAGAAATCCTTCCCAAGGAGATAGGGCAAGATACAATAGTAATTATGAAGCTAACGCGTTAAATGTATTGAGCTCTACCATTAAATAAATTTATACACAATGTCACAAGTGAACGTACAAAACCCTATGACCCAAAACGTTGCCAAAATGGAGAATGGTGCCGGGCAGGTAGCACGACAGGAATGATATCCTGCTTTTTTTTGATAAAACGAAGCTAAAAATTGTTAAGTAAGAAGCCGTTTTCAAATAGGAAAAAATATAGGGTTGGAGAGGAGTCATCTTTGAAGGATGGCAATTGCGCCAATAAAATCAGGTGAGGGGACTTGAGAACAAAACCGACTTTAAAAATTGCCGTCCCGAAGAAAGATCATAAAAAATGTGTACCACACTTCAGCCCATTGCCGATGTATCATTGTGATTACTTAATTCAAAATATTCAATTGATTTTTTTAAATTGACGAACAGATGGGCGCAGACGACGTATTTTGAGGCATTGCCCACCGTCGTTGATGAACGAAGACACGGGAAGACTAATTCCCCACTGCGGTCGAGCAATGCCGTATGGAAGACCACGCGTCAGTACGCACTACTCCCGAGGGAGACTATTCGACTCTCGAATGAGAAAGTGCGGGAACGCGGCACACACAAAAGGAAAACAACCGAAATTTCGACGATAAAAGAGCACGTCCAGTCAATCACGCTCCGTGGGCTCTTTGGAAGTTTCATTAGTTCTTAGAAAGCCTTCGCATTTTGCTACACGCAGAAATTTCGTGATTCAACAATTCTCCTGAAACTACATTTATAAACCCTCTCTCTCTCCAGCAGTCGCCCGCTGTGGTTCTACACTAGGGTACGCAGGGTTATTAATATTGATGGGACATAAATTTAGGCGAGCGATGCAGGCAGACATTACGATCTGTCTACGTGATTCATTGCCAGACACCGACAGGGTCATGCTGATATCTGTGGAATCGCCACCGCCATGAATATGCATTTTTGCAGCCAATCTTTAGGCTAAGGGATAACTAGGCGATGGATTGTCCGCCAGAATGGCGGATTATTGACCAGGATTAAACATTCCAAGGACAAATAAACTGAATTCACTGAATGAGTATATGAAAGTACTTTTTCTTCCAACCTGCCTGATACACTACAAGCTACCAAGATGATGAGTGGCAGGGGGTATATATCCATAGCTACACACAATGCGAAAAGTTACGGTCATACTACCTTGATCAAAAAGTTCCCGGAATAACCACCGTGTGGCGCTCCCATCGTTCCGATTTGAGTTCTGTTTTTTTGTTAAATTGGTACATCTGTTGTTGATATTCCCTTTAAATCTTAGTGTCATAACTTGACATTTGCAAAAGTTACGTAGCCAAGAGTACATCTATCTCTGTGTGTGTTGGCGATTTTTTACAATTGCAGAAATGGATTTAAATTTGCAACAACGAACTTGTATTAAATTTTGCGTAAAAAACGGATTTAGTGGCGCACGGACGTTGGAAATGTTGGAAAAGTGTTTCGGCAACGATTCTCTAAAAAAAACGGTCGTTTACCAGTGGCACGAGCGGTTCAGAAGTGGTCGTGAGTCAATCGAAGATGATGAACGCAGTGGCAGACCATCGACATCGAAAGTCGGTGAAAAAATTGATAAAGTAAAAGAAATGTTGGTCAATAACCGCAAATTAACCATCAGAGAAATAGCGGAGGACTTGAACATTGCCTATGGATCCGCCCAAGACATTGTGGTTAATGATTTGGGTTTCCGTCGTGTAGCAGCAAAGTTGGTGCCAAAATACCTCAATTTCATGCAAAAAAGAGACCGTGTTGACGTCGCAAAAGACATGATTTGCGAGGCTGAATCCGATCCCACATTCATCAAAAGGATCATTACTGGAGACGAGACGTGGGTTTATGAGTACGACACGCAATCCAGACATCAGGCAAGTGAATGGCGTTCACCAAATGAGCCGAGACCAAAAAAACCACGTCGGTGTCAGTCAAAAAAGAAGGCAATGCTGACGGTTTTCATGGATTACAACGGTGTAGTGCATCATGAATTTTTGCCAGAAGGCCAGACAGTAAACAAAGAGTATTATTTGGGCGTTATGAGACGTTTGCGTGAAGCAATTCGCCGAAAGAGACCAGAAATGTGGGCAGAAAACTCGTGGATTTTGCACCATGATAACGCACCGTCGCACAGTGCTATCATTTTTCGTAATTTTTTGACGAAAAATGCAACAAATACCATCCAACAGCCACCGAATTCACCTGATTTGGCTCCCTGTGACTTCTTTCTGTTCAATCGAGTTAAAAAACCATTACGGGGAACGCGTTTTAGCAGCCGAGAGGAAGTAATGGAAAAATCGCAGGAAGCACTGATGGACATACCGAAAACCGAATATAAAAAATGTTTCGAGGATTGGATCAAGCGCTGGCATAAGTGTGTTGCAGTCGATGGGGATTACTTTGAAGGGGACAATATAGATTTAGATGAATAAACTTGTATTTTTAATTTTCTGAATAAATTCCGGGAAATTTTTGATCAAGGTAGTATACCGTGTATGAATGACTGGTGGTAAAAATATTCAGCCATATCACGCAATTTAAAAATAATACCGCGCTTCAAATTCGAGAAAGGGCCAACCACATTAATAAAGAGATTATGGGAACAGAAAAAAAGCTCCCTATTGCTAAAATAAACATTTCTGATGTGTTAAGCAAGATTAGAAGCACCTTATCAACCGTGCAAGGAAAGAAAAATAAATACCGATATCTTACAAGACAGATAACAGGGGTTAGTGAGGGTATTACCTCGAAAGTGTTCTGGACCTTAACGGTCGAAGTAGTAGGCACATAAGAAAAATAAATGCGTTAGGACAAGACTCTTCACAAAGAGGAGAAAATTGATGGTAGGGACGTCGAGTAAGGATGTACGTCAAGAAAAGGTTCATCGAAACTGATATGGAGCGCGGTTTTGTACCACGTGGAAACATCATTGATACAATATGATAGGCGTGTTTTGTTTGTGGATTGTATTAATTTGTGGCTTTTGCATGCGGTTGTTTTCATAATTACGGGTGGTGCTCTAACTACCCCCCGCCACACGCCCTTGCGGCGGCTTCCGGGGTATTAAGCAGACGTAGACTGCAGGCTTTTGAAATGCAGATAAGGAAAACAAACAAGGAAGTGCCAGATATGGTGGGGAGGAGAGGGGGTGGTTGGAAGAAATCCAAAGGGGGGCAGGAAAGATGGATAGAGACTATGATGAATGGCGATGGGATACTGAAGAATGCTGGGATATACAGAGGAGAGAACGTTATGCAAACGATAGAGGGGTGGAAACGGGATAGGAATATTGGAGGGAATGGAGGGAAGAATTATGCAGAATCGAAGAGGGGTTTATAGCAGTGTCGGATGCGTGGATGTGTTTCGCTAGGAGATGCAAGGAATAGTAACGTGGTACCGTTGTATATGCCGTGCCCATCCAAAGCATACCATAACCGGTAGAATATCACTATGAAGAGTAAGTAATTTTTTTATGAAATGATTTTTTCACTACCAACTATTGACCTTAGGTATCCATACAGATCCCTGGCACTTTGAAGTTAAGCAGTTCCTCGCCATTCACCAAATATCTTGAATGATCTTGGGCACTTAACTACTCTCCTACTCTGTCCCAGTCTCATATTAATATACAGGACCTACAGTAAAAATACTAACATAGCCTTATACACCTACATTTAAATTGTTTGTACCTCAAAAATGAAGTTTGATATTGGAAATAAAATACAAAAAGCTAATATTATTACAGTAAGAAGGCATGAAAATACACATGCTTCCTTGACACACACTTCAAAATGCTAAATATCATGCACGCTGCAAATTTAGGGCGATGTCTCAAAATAACTTCACCTTATATCGCGGAAGGAACAGAACTCCAAGATGCACCAAACGATGTGAAACTCGAAACCTTTTCAGCAAAAAGTTTTTCACAAGAAATATTGGATTTAAAAATGAAGCTTTTAAATGAAATCCATAAAAAAACACATTTAAGGACAAGTAATCAGTACTGCAAGTTCACAAAGCCTATTAAGTATAACTGACTTGAACGCTGATATACGAAGGAATTCAATCTACAATTGGCACCGTGTCATTTTTAACTTGATTCACACTGCTCGTACTGAATGAAAAAGAATCACAGCTTGAGTAAAGGAAGAGGAAGATTAATGAGGTAAGAGGTGAAACTACGCTCGGGTGGTGCGGGAAGGAGGCGCGCCTCAATACACCGCCGGCAAGCAGTAGGGTATCCCACGAGGAACGTCAACACGCACGGCCAATGGCCTCGCTTAATTTTAATTACCCGCGGCAGAAAATGTGGGATCCACCGCCGATCAATTACCCTGCATCACTCCCGAGTGTGGCCGACGGAAAACTCCCTTCAAAAGCCTTAACGTGCCATAAACGAAGTCAAGGGCAGACTACTTTCCTAGCTTTCAAAGTTTTCCAATTCAATTACCCCAACAAGGCCGGCTACATACGAAAGACCTCATTTCCCATCACTAATTTTTCTAATTAAAGTGGAATATATGTGGGCCGCTGCCTTCAGTGAAACGTATTAATAACCTCTCACAAGATGGTTGAAACAAGGCGGAATTTAACGACGGCATTCGATAGATGATGCAGATAATGAGATGTACGATGCTAATTTCGATATAAAATCAAATTATTTTTTATGCGCTTCGCGCATACTTAATCTAACTCATAGTTCCAAAGGACCGCATTGGGAGGGTTTCAAGAAAATACTTTTGGGACAGGAAGAAACACGGTCGAGTGACCGCAGGTCAAAAGAATAACCTTCATCTAAATAAAAAGGAGAATAAATAATGGCAACTGGAAGTAAAACAAGACAAAAAAAATTAACATTGCAGGAACTACTGATCCAGTTTTTATAAACACAAATAGGTACTAACAGCGAAAAGTACGCCAACAAAAACTGTCCATGGTTCATTCTTTTCCAAGTACGACAAACTCTGCGATCCGCTTTGTCAGCAGTGGGGCGGATACGACTGTCGGCGATTGTCTTCATATAAGAAAAACCGATAGACACCGTCTTTCTATCAAAATTGCTGGTTTTGTTGAAATAACAAAGTGGTCATGAGAAGAGCGTGAACTTATTATGACGGTACAGGACACTATTTCTTATTAACTTCGTTATTTCAGGCTGGACTTGGTGGAGCTTATCCATTACGGAAAAAAATCAGCTTTCTGTGGAGTGATATTAAAAAAGATTAAGTGGATATGGAAGTGGAAATTAACAAGATTAAGTGTAATTAAATACATGCATTTCCTATATTTTATAAGTATGGTTAAATCTGCAGATATGGTGTAGGATCATTACAATTTCCTTATTTCAAGATGAAAACAAGAAGGGACGATTTTTTCAAAACAGTTTCACAAAGAGAGGCATTTTCGAGGCCCACAAAGCGACTAACCTGAGATGCGTACTTCCGTGTCCATCTAACCTTCACCAAGAGGGCGTTTTTACGAGACTATTTTTTCCTATTCGTTAAGTTTACTTGGAACATTCAGATCCCACGTTTCAGCTTTCAACTGACGTTCTGCCATTGTCACCAATGAACTGAAATGGGGGATGGAAATTAAAGGGGTAGACATCAACAAGCAATATATTGAAAGAGAAGAGAGTCCTTGCACTTTGCGATCTGTTTTTACTTTCAAAATAACGCTTTTGAAAGGAAACAGAAAAGTTGCCTCCTGTCCACACCCTTTGGAAATAGAAGGAAGGACGTGAAGAAATTTCCCCGATTAAAATTCAACCATAACGCCACTCGGACTTGCTGAGATTCGGGTACTCTTACTGTCTTACTTGACTAGAAAAGGGCTCGTTTCTCAAAGCTTAAATTTAATATTCAATTCCTAGGAAAACAATTATGAATTTAGTGTAAAACACAAAGCGAAAAAATTGACTGGATTAAGTGTTGACACGGAGACAACACCATTTGCCTTAAAACTACAGGCACTGGCAAATTGGCCAGGAGCCCGTTCCTCAGTCGGCACGACATCAATTATTTGACATGTGTCTTCAATACGCTACGTTGGACTTGGGCTCCTATACTATTCATTCTGGCGCCAAATATATGTACATCGTTGAAAAATTGGACGAAGACTAATAATACCATCATCAATACCAATATCCCGGGTAATAAGAATTTGCGGCCCAGTCGAAAGGTTTCAAGGTCGAAAACAACTGGACAAGTCCCGAGTTTGGGAACTACGAGTAATTCTCAGAGGGACACCCAAACGAGAACATCTTTTATCGATTGAAACCCGAACATCTCACGCTCAATCGACAAAACGGATTCACTTTCGGCCAGGACATTTACTCCACTTCTGCTACTTAGGGCGATGCCTCTCATTCGCGTGCCAATTATTGCTAACGGCCGTTTCCCTTTCATCCCTCTTGACAAGTCTCGCTCGACAGGTTCGCAGTCACGCGCCGAGCAGCGAAAGCGTTTACTGCGGATGGTGACTCCCGTGCGGGCGCGCGCGACGTGGCCTGACCGACGCGCCCGAAACGTGCTTGTAGATTGAATGCGCACATTGAAACTTCATACATGCACTCATGAGCGAAGATCCACCGCGGCGATGGCGTTCGTCAGATTCGAGGTTCGAAATCGAATATCCCCGCTTATGGCCGGGTCATGTCTGCCTCCTTAAGGCTATTGACACCCCTTCGGAAACAATCTTTTAATGAATAGTTTTTCATTTTAAAAAACAAGATTCATATAATTTGCCACCTTATGACGTCTATAGAAATTTTAAACGATCGCTGTAGTGAATTTGATAAAACGTGTATGGACAGGGTGAGAAAAATACCAATTATTAAAAGCTCATCATTACTTCGTAGTCTCGCGTTTAAGCTAGGTTCTTGATGGACACAAAATCAACACCCCTAATACAGTTTAGAATACAACTTATTTGGAACCGTCTTAAAATTTATAAAAAAATTATTATTTTCACAACTGTCTTATCACATACTTCTATCTAGATGTTTATTTCCGCCAATGTGTTCGAAAATGATTGGAACATTTTTCATCGCCCCAGACAACCAACAAGCCACTCTCCTTCTCTGAGAATGCTGATGCAATTTCTGCTGCAATCTGTAGATTCCGGTTCGAATAAAATCCTTTGTCAAAGTTTTCTTTGCACAGATTATCCACCCATGCCTTCTTTAACGTACACCCGGGTGCATCAGAATTTTTGACAAATTGATGATTCTCCTCTAACTTATAAAAAAGTTTTCCAGGACAAAACGATAATATTTTCCGCTAAAATTTAAAGTGATCCATCTAATCAGAGATAAAATTTTACATTTCAATTCTAAAAACACTATGTGCACACTATTGGAAGCAGTAATGCCGTCGAGCAGGCTCGTAACGAAGTTCAAGAAATGGATTACAACAGATTGGGATATTTTCGGATCAACGGTAACGATATTATCCATTTCACAAAACGGCATAATGAGATCGAAAAATCGCTAACATATCATCAAACAATTTCTTTCAAAATCCAAAAATTTGAATAAAAATTTCATATTTATAACCCCTCACTTTCCAAGTTAATCTAGATTTAATCTCCCTGACTTTCCCACGGATTTCCACAATATTTAAACTTTCAATCCACCCTAAATGAGCAATTCCGGCGCCTGGTCGGCAGAGCAAATATCAAATGGGCAAATTCCGGAAAATGTACGACTCATCCCCGTGAACTCGAGTGGAGCCAAGAAAGCTGACTGCCGACCCGCTTTTTCGGGGATTTCCGGGATGATTCATCGTGTGGAGTCTTTATTCTAGAGATTAGACATTGACGGAATTCAAACACATTACAGATTTCCACGTTTCCAAGAGGACACTAATGGGTAATACGTCCGTTCATACCCACTTTCAATTACGGTATCAGTCATTGCCAGGCAACTTAAATTCGTTGCGACTCAAGTGGGAACGGAAAACCTCGTTGAGCGAATCGATTCAAGGAAACAACGAGCGAAGCAGTGACATGAAATTCGTTACAAGGTAAAAAAAATACTTTTTAATGGTAGAGCAACTCCCATGAATTCAAACCTTCACACTTCTCTGTAACATGGACTCATTGTGGTCTGTGAATGCTTGATAAAAGTTTAAATTGATTGGCAACACGCTTTTGTCACTCCTGCTACCACTCGCTAGTCATGATTAAGTAACCAATTGGCTTATGGAGAAATCCAATTACTTCTATAATGCCTGAGATCACATGAGACCAGTTTAGATCCGGTAGAAATAACCACTTATAAAACCAGCAGTGTAAGAATTGAAAATTTCAGTATCTGTAAGGAGATCTCTTTTGGGACTCCACGAATAAAACCCTTTGGTAAATATCCCAGGTACCGGAGTGCATTTTATGGTCCTTCAAATATGCCGAACAGGGAACGAGGAAGTAACTGAAATATCCCCCACCGAACACAAATTCGAACCATCCACTCCTCGAGAATCCGACCGACAACATGGGGCCGGAAATTGGAGTGATTTTCCATCGTGCACTAGACCCACTAGCCGTAGTTCATTATAAAAAGCCCTTTAATTAACGGGCTTCGACTGAACACAGTCAGTCTGAACCGGATTTTTCAATTGTGAAAATAAATCATTAAATCCACCAAAGCCATGGAACTGGAAGACCGATGCATCCATGATACGTAGATCATGATCTACGTATCATGGACGTAGATCCATCATACGTAGACTGGTAGAATTAACGTACATCACCCTTGCGTTTGCCTAAGGTTGCGAAAGCAAAAGCTCCGAAATCGGTAAAACAGGTAATTTCACGTCCAGTCATCTGATTTGTACCCTAACAGGCCCCAAGTCTATTCGGCTAAAGTGCATTAACCCGAGGATCACGAATACACAACATTGCTTCAGAAGTCATCAATGGGCTACGTCATTCCTACGACCGAATGAAGCGGAGGGCGTTACGCCTGGGCGGAACTCAATCTCCCAGTTCTGGAATCCGGGGCATGATTTAAAATATCGCTACCTTGAGCTTAAAGGCGCATAACACACACTTTCCCGCAGAGCGGTCTCGATTTGGTGGACCGAAAACTACTCAAGATGGAGAACATCATGTCGTCGACGAAGTACGTACCCCCGGCGTGGGTGCCACACAGCGGGATCGAGAAAGAGAAAGAGAGGGGAAGGGAGACTCTCCCTTTGCGTACCGTTTCATTCGCGAGATCGGACCCTCGGCGGCCCAGATCACCGGAGGCAAGGCCTGTTCCGGGAGAGGAGGGGAGGGGGGATTCGCGGTAGGGGGCGTGGGAGACCTAGATGGATGAAAAGAGACTGGGGTGGGGGGGCCCACCTGGCAGAGACTGCGGGGAAGAAATAGAGCAGGTAGAGCGAAAGATTGGAGGAGGTGAGTGGTACGCGACGGGAGAGCAAGCCCATCGCTTGCTATCCGAGCGAGCACCTTCGGCCCGCCTCACGCTGGATGCGATGCTATAGTGCGCGACACTTCTTGGCCACGTTTTGTCTTCCGAGTGAGTTTCATGATGCACAACAAGCGCGGCCCATGAGGACGTGGCGAAAGCCACATCGCTGGCCCAGCGATTTCCCTCCAACCAGCGTGAACGGCGCAGTTCCGACCGCATAGCCGTCCAATCATGTGACTACGCCTAGCGAGCAAATAAAGTCGAACGAATGGAGAACAGAACCTGGGCGGAAATCATAGCACAACATCAATGTTCTATTAGCGTGCACAAAATTGGCAGAAACCTCAAATCGCTCACATAGACGAGAAATGTCGTCACACACAGCACTGCTGTATCGTTATGCATTGTAAAAGCCTACAATTATTAGAAAACTTAAGTAATTGTTGACAGTTTTCACACTCAACAATTCATTCAACGCTCAAAATTTTCAAATTTGAGCATTCGAATGAGTCGACCGCTTGCTCTTTCAACCCATTTCCAAGACTTATAACAGTCACGGAGATACACCGGGACGCAAATTATAGGCACCAACAACTCGGAAAGCCATACCGAAATCGAACTATCGATATTAATCCGCTGGTGTGAGTAGGTAAATACAATCAGTAGCTACATGGAAAGGCGCCTCACTTAAGATCGGGTTGTGTCTTAGGCGGGCTTTGCGCCCTATCGGCGTTAGAACGGATGTTTCCGACTCAGTTTGCTTTGTATTTCACGTAATGTTGAATATTGAAAGACCCAAAATTAACTATCAGTAACCCCGATTCGGGAATCCCGGTGGGTAAAATGATTGTTATCCTATACGAAAGTTTCGCAGTCGAATACTCCATCGAGATCGCGCAGATGTAGATCGAGCACGGATGCTCATCCATCAGAACACTGTGGTGCCCAAATACGTAAACTGCACTATCTTTTAACAATATACGTAGCAGGTAAAATACATCATGCATAATTACATAGGTTGAAATGACGGAAAATGCAAAAATTACGGATGATATTTCACAAGAAAAATTCAACAAGCCTCTTCAATGCTTAAAAAACGAAAAATAAACGTGTATAGAAACTTTAAACACAAACACTATAAGGGGTTTTAAATGAATTATCGTATTACTGTTAATTATATCATTAAATCTACCCAACACGCAGAGATTCCCTTGCATATACGAGGGTCATCCGGAAAGTAGTACCCGTTCGTGCCGCATGAAGTGCTGACGACGCGAGTAGCCGCTGGACGAGGTCAGATAGCTTCAGTGGCTTGTCTGCCTTCTCTGAGCCAAGTTGCGTGACGCTAGCATTGCCTGTGTTGTTTCTGTGATTGTTTACAATGTTTAAAAAAATTGAGAACGCCGCCAGTTGTGAAGTGAGGGCAGTGATTAAATTCCTCAATGCAAGAAACGTTCGCCCATGTGATATTCATCGCCAATTAAAGGAGGTGTATGGAGACAATGTAATGGACGAGTCGTCTGTTCGGCGGTGGTGTCGCAACTTCAACATGGGGAGGGGGAACACACACGACGATGAGCGTTCGGGGAGACCGTCTGTCATTACAGACCAACTGGTGAGCTCAGTTGACGAATTCGTGAGGAACGATCGGCGCGTCACAATTGATGACATCTGTGAGCATTTTCCCAATGTTTCTCGAACAATTGTTCATGAAATTGTTAAACACCATCTGCATTATGCAAAAATTTGTGCAAGATGGGTCCCTCGCGTATCTCAATGAGCTGGCGGCGAAGGACTATGCAGCAGGAATACAGAAACTTGTCACACGTTATGACAAATGCCTTAATTTGCTTGGAGATTATGTTGAGAAGTAGTTTAAAGTATCCTCTTTCAAATAAAATTTTTTATGTTTGTTAATATTTACTTTTGTGTCTTTATTTCACGAACGGGTACTACTTTCCGGATGACCCTCGTATATTCTACGTGGAAGTTAAATAAACCTAAACCACCACGGTAAAACCTAAGAGTAATTTAATTCCAGTGTGACTAATAAAAAAATATTTGCAACTTCAGTTTTCGTAAGTCTTCATTTCAAGTACAGTTAATAACTTGTTTTCTCATCATAATGCTTTGGTGATGTGTATTAAAACATTTAAGGGTGATGTTAGGAGTCAATAATGTGCGGGAATCAGTGCTATGCACTACTTGATGAGGCAGTAGTGTATAAAATTTGTACCCTAGCACACACACCTCCGACACCAGTGGGGGAATCGACGTCTGCTGAGCTGGAATGCGTGATCGGGCATTATATTGAGATGTGGGTGTGCTATTCCGCCTTGCTGTGCGCTCATGGCATTTCCCCTTCTCTCTCTCCACCGTACCTCCGTCCCACGGTCCCGAGCAGCCACGTCGCAGGTATAATACGTATGCTGCCTTTCCACCTCTCTCTCCCCCTCCCCACCCTTGCCCCTCTCCGCACCTCAGCCTTTCGCCGCACTGGCAAAAAAAAATCATCCTTCCTTTCCTGCATTGGGCTTTTCACTCCCTCGTGGAATGAGTGAAGGACTCGGTCATTCTCGAGCGCCCCTCATCTCATCCCTTCGCACCATTTTTCACTCCCAACACCGAATGCCTGTGTGCTTAGGATGGGTATTGACACGAGAAGGCGGGCGTCGGCAACACGTACCGCAGACACTCATCGTGACGATGCACCGCTTATCTACTACTCCTGCTCCTTCCTCTATGTCTTTATGCTCACGCTAAAGAATATGAAGAAGTAGGAGCTGCAGGCAACGACTCGTAGACTAAAGGTAATTAGAACTATGAAGGGTAAGGCCGGTCGTCACCAATAACTATGGTGATTTTAATGTTTGGTGCCCCATTTCCTTGGCCAGTAAGCGCGAGTCCCGCGACGGACACGCGAATTTCATCAACATGATATTTGACTAAATAAACACACGAATCTTGGTCCTATATATTTTATTAAATTTCCACACTAAATGCACACAAAAACTTTTATTTTTTTGAATCTTTCATTTTCGACTGATAAATATGAATCCGTGTCGGAAATATTTATTTTTAAATGCATATCACACGGAGGTTTAGCTACGCAATGAGGTCATTCAGTACCGCGAGACCATTTCTGACATAATTCAATAGAGCACACAATTAATATCGAAAATATGAGCTGTGATATTTTCCATGGAACAACATTTAATAGAATTTATTTTTGAACCTTCGATTAATTGTGAAAGACAAAAGTTACAAATTTCTATACGCCTAAAACTCACTCTTACCAGAATGAAAATGAAAAATGCAGAAGGAGAAAAAGACTTCATTCGCCAAAAGATAAGTCAATGCAACCAATTAGCACAAGATTTCGGAAAGCAACAAGCATAAAATAGAATCCTCAAATAATAACCGAGACAATACATTAAAAAACACATGGATGACATCGAAATCAGAATAGAGAAAGTTGACAATTAGAGCATTCGCGTTTGGGATGGAAGGTTTAGCATTTAAAGGGGAATTCGTCTGAGACTGCTCGACAAAAACACAAAAGTCACGTATTCCCGATAAACAGAAAAGTAGATTACCATCACCATTTTCATGCAGCAATAATCCAATTCATGCCATAGCATAATACTTTTCATATAAACACGGGAAGAGAGTCTCCAATTAACACCTGAAGTTGTTTGCCAGCGTTATTTGTCCAACACAACTTATTTCGAGCACTTTTTGCCAATTATTTCTACTGTTAGAACGGCGCATTCTGCGCAGGAAAAAGAATACACTTGAGTTGCACGGTTCAATAGTCTACGTATTTCCCTGAACTCTCAACACCATGGCCTGTGATGTAAATATAGTATGGGGTTGGAATTATTCCTTAGTATATGTCTACGCTGAACACCCAAACACATACGATTATCAATCCGGAGATTTGAGTCTTACGTGTAATCATTGAACATTGGTGCAGGCTCCAAAATTCGCTCTTTTCGCAATCGCATAAAAATTTCAATTCGTTCACGGAAATATATATCGAAACACCTTTACACACAGTTGCAAATCAAATATTTCCAGGGTGGGTCCTGAATGATGAGACATGACTGATTGAAAGAACCGAAAGCCTGATCGTTCACCGGCAATCGACGGATATTCCGCGAATTTTATTCCGCGGAGTTATCTACATCT
The DNA here is from genome assembly GCF_022747635.1 of Hetaerina americana. Classification (NCBI taxonomy): domain Eukaryota; kingdom Metazoa; phylum Arthropoda; class Insecta; order Odonata; family Calopterygidae; genus Hetaerina; species Hetaerina americana. The sequence continues at coordinate 32,596,698 of NW_027286985.1, read as the reverse complement.
ACACAATACTTAAGTCTCCGCGAGGACGCGTTTTGGGGGCCGCAGGGACAAGTAGCCTTTTTCATCCCTAAATGTTACTTGTTGTACAAGAAGAAGTATCACTACTTCGTCCATAATTTAGCGAAACTTGAAAGTTCCAAGGATTTTGGAATGGTGTGGGGACGAGAGGGGCGGAGGAAGGAAGAGGTCGTGGGATGGGTTGGTTGGGGGGGGGGGGCAAAATGGAGGTCCGATGTGAAATTTAAATCACCCGACTTTCAAACGTCCGAAGAAAGTGTAGCGGCGGGGGAAAGGGAGTAAAGGGCGGGGGGAGACAGGAGAAAGGATCGGGGAAATTCGGACAAAACGCTGCCCCGGACGCCGTGGAACTCGAGTATCTCCTTACCGGGCCGGGCAGTCGAAGATCCAAAGAATGATTTACGGCCCGGCCGGAAGAAATCGCAACTCACTCAAGGAGAGAAATCTCCGTCTAACTCTGTACACCGGCAAAGGGAAGAAGAGCGGAAGAAGGTGTGGACGCCCATAATTACGTCTTCCCGCTTCGAATAAGGGTCCGATTATGAAACCAACAATCAAAACTTGTTCGATTTTCTCTCCCGACCAAAGACATTCGTACATTTTTGTCTTCCGGGAACACGAAAAAATACTGCGAGAGACTAACAATGAATTTGATAGTGATACGCCTATAGCTTGCCTCATTCTTATCCTCAATTCTGACGAAGGTCGTTTCATTAAATAAAACCCAACCTCAACAGATTAAACCACCCATCTAAGCAGAAACAGATACCAGAAACTGACATATTAAACTACTCGCTCTTCTTTCGAAATATTGGCGAGCATAGAAAAACCAGATCTTAGTTACACAACCATACATGTTCTCCTCCGCGAAAATCTTAGGTAAAAGGCGTAACATTTATTGAAGGTAAGCAAGGCTACGAAGATCAAGCACTCGGAAATTTGGGCAGAAAGCATGCTATTGTCTTCAACCATTCACTTAACGAGCAAGAGCAATTTAAAACGTGGCATATAACGCCCCGTGGCATACAACCTAGCGGAAGATCACGGGGAATGAAATATACAAATACTTAATTAATAGGCAGGGAATGTGTTAGGCAAAGTTAAGAAAATAGACTATAGTCATGTAAACGGAAGGGAATAATGATTTTTTCATGGATTATTTGTAGGAGTAACGGCTGGTGAACTTTCCATAAAAAATGTAGCTGGTTAAACCTGGGTATTGCTATGACGAGGAATTTATGGAGTGGAAATAAGAAGATTAAAATCTATCGGTGCTGGAACCAATTTCTTTTACATGCCAGTGTACTATAAACTTCCAATTATTCTTTCGGCGTCGGAATTAAATTTGACAGTCCCGTAATTTTCTCTAGTTCCACTCTCACTGCTCTCTCCCTAACTATTGGGACCCCTCATCCTAGTTTCTGCATTAACCTCGCAAAGGGCACTACTTCTCGGCAAGATTTTTTCATATAATGTTTTCCAACAAAAACGTTTGCCGGCGAAAAACATCACCCGAAAATATCTTCTCGCCGTCCGGGGAACTGCGCAGACATATTTTTGCAAAAGTGAACCCCTCTGAACTGTGACCTCAATACCGCCTACTGCGCGCAAAAATTAATATCTCCACGAGGGCAAGCGCAGTGCCTGGGCTAAAGGGAGAAATTATCTCCGCGACGACTGCCTTCAAAAGAAGGACAAACTATCGATAGTCCGGTTGAGTTGATTATGTCCGTCTGAATAACTGTCACTCGAGGATTAAAGATCACTTGGATTAAGTTCTTGGCTTTCCCAAACGCCCGTAGATGTGGCGTTTGCGGCTTACGGTCTGCGGGATCCGTTCGATGGGCGACTTTATCACAAAACAGAACTCACGCTTAAGACACCGTTTAGCGAGAGGGGGTGAATGAATCGGAACATTCCGTCTGGTAGGAATGGAGGGCGATTCCCACAATGTTCGAACGAACACACCTCGCGCTCACACGTGGAGAAAACATTAGGGAAACGGTTTTACTTGAATATTTAACGTCTGTTGATGTCAGTGGAGGATATATTAGAGAAGTACAGAGCACCCTATATGGTTGGTGACACCCACGAGAACTGTCCCCAAAATTACATTGGTATATTGGATTAAATTGGAGAGAAAAATACTCAGCCACTGACAAATTAAGCACACCTCCTTCCTTCGCACGACACGAACTTTAAACAAAATCAAACCCAATTACTGGAACAGTTTTCATTTCACAAAGAAAACTTAAATGATTTAGTCAAACACATCTATTATCGCATGCTGAAGATAGCAAAGCTATTAGGTGTACTTTCAGTTGCATGTGTATGCAAGATGTAGTTTGAGTGTTTGCATGTGTGGGGTGTAAGTATTCTTGCATGAATGTATGCTATTTTTTCTTTGTGGATGTAATAATTTGTGGTTCTTGCATGCGGTTTTTTTCCTCTTTTCTAAATTACGGGTGGTGTCCTAACACCCCCCGCCACACGCTCTTGCGGCGGCTTGCGGGGTATTGAGTAGATGTAGACACGTGCGCGTGCATAATTACGTTTGTTTCGGCATATGAGCAAATGTACATGTATTCATGCTTATAACTAAGGTCGTATTTGTGCATGAATGGCTGATGTCCTAGCATCCCTCCCTCGGACCAAGTCCTCGCGTGCGACTACCTGGGTATTGTGTAGCAGTAGAACGGTGGGCTTCTTCATCTAGACACATGATAAATCACAAGCTGGTGGCGTGTACTACGACTGTCCTCAATGAACAAATAATAATTTTCCGTAAGGGGAAAAAAAACATAGAAATACCATTGACGTCATTCGAAAAAATACCCTTCCTTGAGATGAAAAATCGACACAAGGGAGGAGACGAGGCGAAGGGCTAGGCTCTTTAAGAGGGAGACGAGTCTAGTCCAACGGAGCGAAATAAAGAGATTGGAGCCCGTCATAGGAAATCCGGGAGAATGAAAGACGGATGGAGCGGCGTTTGGGAGGGGAGGAAAGCACAGCGAACTAGAGCACACTCGCCGAGGGACGACCACGCCGTGCAGCCGCGTGGCCAATAAACATGGACGACGTGCGCAACGCAACCCCATCAACACGTGCGACGGACACTGGCAGATGTTGCGAGACCGCACGGGGCGCAGCATCACAAAACTTTAAGGCTCACACTATCTGGGGTCAGAGTGGATTACTACAAACGCCGCTCATTAAAATGTCTAATTTTTTATACAGTGGCGAAGGCTATATTTTCAGCAAATTACTGTAAAATCAGTCAAATTATTAGCATAACATTAACCCGAGGGGAGCTGTTATAAAAAAAATCATGGAGCTAAGATCATATTACACCTGCATGATCAAATCAATAGATAGAAAACAGAAATAAATATCGATTGGTATTTATTGGCAGTTGCTTCACTATTTTGTAATCTAAGGATGATACGAAGCATATCTATAACATTCACGATTCGTCTTGTCAGCGGTTTAAGTACATTATGCAAATAAAATCTACAGACGTTTGCCAAATGAGGACTTGGTAACATAATTACAATTTCAAGGTCGTGAGTTTTTGGAGAAGCATGGTTCAAATCATACAAAACGAAGTAGCCTTATCAGTTCATTATAATAATTATTATTATCGGTAATCTGTGTTATTTTTACACAAAGCCAATACTTGTCCTGCTTGGTAGGATGAACTGGGTTATCCTAAAAATAATAAATACTTCATCGATTCTATATTTTCCATTGGTAGATTTAACGATAACGAAATGCCAAAAATATGGCAAAAATAAAGTACACAGCCGATAAGCTTTAAAGTTAGTAACACGCGCGCATAGACAACAAACGCGCAAAACTGTGAAAAAAACTGCAATTTGAAACACTTGTAACGCAGGGATATTAAAAATAAAATAATTCCAACATACCAGATAATTCCAGACGATAGCCATGGGTGCGAGATTGGACGGCACAACAAGAACGGGAAAAAAAACGATCAATCAAATCCACGTTTATGAAGAAGAATCAGTTCCGACACGTAAAACTTCCAAACGTTTCGCAAAACAGCTCCTGACAAGATGAGCCACACACGGACAGCCAAAACGACACAGCCGCCTCGTGCCACGGCGACCGCAGACACTGCCCGGCCGTCCACTTGTTGCTGTGCGAGGTTGTCGGATCCACCACCACGTGGCCCCACCGTCGAGGGGAGAGAATGAAGTGCAACGGTGGCGAGGAGGGAGGGGAGAGAATGAAGTGCAACGGTGGCGAGGAGGGAGGGGAGAGATGACGGGGTAGGGAGTGGGGGGAGGATTCGGCGGAAGGAGAGAGACGAGAATGATTCAAAGAACGTGACGGAGATGGAGGTCGGAAACCGTCTTTGTTTCGATTGCTCCGCGAAAATCTGCAAAAATCCACAGGACAAAGTGTGCCTGCTCGTCGCCCGGCGGAATCTCTGTCCATAATCCTTTACCGAGTCCCCACGTGCGGAACAATGTGAGTGTACGTGTTATCGATTAATTGATTCCATTGAGTTGATTTAATTGGGGTTTCCTTCACAAATTAAGGTGTGGCAAATAACTCGTTTTCGACTGGTCGCTTGACTCTCTCTCGCTGCGACACGCCGAATATCTCGTTTCATGATGTTCACGCGCGAACACGGGATCCCGCAAGACATTCCAGTGGCGTGTGGAAGAGGGTGCTTGGACACTAATTAGGAAAAAACAAGATGTACAGGAAGAAAATAGCGAGTTAAAAACCGTCCAACTATCGGTGTTGTGGTAGTCTATTGCCCGAGTTTCGCTCGAACGATGTTCATGGAGGGACGTTCACGAACGAAGTTCCAATTTTCGATAACTATGAACGAAGAAGTTGACTTTTTTTTTAGAATGAACGTGATTTGAACGAAAACTGAAACTTTCATCTCATCGTGAACATCCCAGTTTAAAGCTTGTCCATAAGCATAAGGCCGTGTGTGTCGTCCCTAGCAGGAGTAGGACGATTGAGAGAGAAGGGCGAAATACGAGTTGGAAGTTTATGGACTCATCAAGAACTTCAATAGGAACAGAAATCAATCATGGTTTCATCCTACTAAAACGTCTACTATTCAGGGCTATAGCCTGGGAATTGGGAAAGATTACTCTCGCAATCCGACGTGGAGCAGCCGGTTAACTTTCAGGGCCGCGTCATCCAAGGGTAAGGCCAGAAGTTTTGCCTTAAACCTATAAGTAGCTTTGAGTAAAGACCGAAGAATCACATACAATGATCTGCAAAATTGAAATGAATAATTGCCATTGAATCGACCTTATTTTCTATATAATTCGAAAATAATCTAAATAGACTAATTCACGTCACCAGAACGTGTCAATTTCTGATAAATGATGCTCCTTTCTTGTGCATATCTAAACCGAAGTTCATTAAACCTTTTACATCGCAAGTCCTATAATAACTAGAATCAGAATCACAATTAATTAGTACACCTCTTGGGCATCCTCGCCATACATGTCATTCTTTTTCACTAAATGGAATAAAAATGATTATAGCTGTTTGTGTTTCCATAATTTTACCATTGGCATCGCGAGTGAAATTTTTTATAACATTATTTCACTCCATTGAAATGAAATTCCATAAGATTGACCCTAATTGAAGATTTTATTACAATGTACTGCCATGTTCTTGCGACTGAACTATATTTTCGGACAAATATTTTGTATTTTTTTCCCATTTTTAGAACTTAAGAAATATTTAATAGCATACGAGAATCCACACTTCATCGGGACAGAATATCAGCTTTCTCTTCGGATAAGCGTGGGTCATTTGCCCCAATCATAACGAACAGATTTTATCACCTCAATCGTCTTGGTTTACCGCTTTTTCAATGATTTATATCATTAAAATAAATATCCTAACTCTCTGAATTTCAATTATTTAATTGAATATCTCAAAGTCATCTTTAAAAAAACGTAATTATCTCTTTTTGAAAAGCTGATATATACAGATTTGCATTTGGAGAAGTGACACACGCTTTTAGACGGATATGTCTCTACGATCGGGCCAACTCAGATGCTTTTTCAACCGAGTCTGGTGCCGAACAAGGCATTCTGGACCAACAATATTTTCTTCAATGGTATCACTAGTATACATAATTTCTTTTATCATAAATATTGATTTATCATTCGTAGACGACCCTCAGATAGAGAGCAAAATGGAAAAGTATTTAGACAATATTATTAGAGATGGAGTCAGGACTTGGTTGGAACTCGGTTGAACCATATCGTTGAATCCATGGATTCGAATAGGTTCAAATCGAATCCTTTCACGAAATGAGGCATCTTGTAAAACAATTAATGGTTTCTGGCGTAACTTTATGGAACCGATTCATTATAAATAAATGAAAGGACTAACTTTGTAGTTCCACACGAAAACGATTTATTCACACGACCCGGGTTTCGAGGAAAAACTTCATCATCAGATCATTTATTTATCTTGTAAAACGTCAATTGCGTGAGCTAAAATGATTCCTTCCAACTGGTCAATTGACTATATTACTTAGTTCTCCAATTCTGTCTAACCTAAGACCAAATTCACCACCGTAGCTTGACCTTCCGATTGAAGTCGTGAGCAAGGGTAGCTCGAGTACAAGATATTTTACAGCACACGGTGCGAAGTACATTAATATACATGGAAATGGCCGCAATGTCCGATGATTTTCATTTGCTTATCTTTTTTTTACTGTGAAACTTGGCCGAGGCCAAGCGGGCTTTCCTCCTCCCCGGGTCTTGGTGGCATCCAGGGGCTCGAACCAAATGCATTTGGAGAGTCCTTCGAACCTTCAACCACAACCCAAAGAAATGAAGCACCGCTGACAAAGGTGTGCTGCCTTTAGCTTGCGTGACCCACTATGAAATTGACGCATAATAACTCAAAATGTATATTTTCATAGACCCTCTGAGGAAGGGAGGTACGAAATCACAGTACGATATCTTTCCCGTTGATTTCCGATAATTTATTTATACGCACAATACGAAAAAACGGAATGACATTTGTTCTTTACAAGAGAGAAAGAATAAAAATCCATCATAGATTACTGCATTGCAGCTCTTAAACGGAATTATACTAATTTGGCTTTAAATTAACTTTTCATCGAGGCTTCCCCGGCTCAAGTGTTCACTGCGCATTAAAAAGCAATCTCATCGGAGTAATTACTCGCGAGCGAGAGCGAACAGTACTCACTCCCCTGAGCAATTTTTCAGGCGATCAAGATACATTTACATACATACATTAAGGCAAACAAAGGTAGAGGTAGTGCAGATTGTAAAGCTCTGGCCTACCGACCAGAGGGCCCGGATTCGATTCTGGGTGACGCCTCTGATCACCCTCAACTTCATCCAAACCAAGTTATTATTCTGACACCTTTCTGAGAAATCACACGCGTTTCAAGGAAAGGAATAGACCCCCTGTCCTAACGTGTGGTTTTCACACGCTGTATATAGATTAGTGTTAGGTGACCCTCACCTATCAAAAACAGCCTTCCGATTGATCACTGGGGTATGTAAGTTTCAAGTTTTTGGTATACTATGAAGAAATAATTTCTAACGCGTATTCAGCGTAAAGTTGACTCTTTCCGAAACTGATATTACAAACGAATTTTCTATACGTGAAAAGTATTAGCATTGCAATAAAAATTAACACTTGAGGAATACTCAAACGAGCGACAACCATCTCATAAACCACATAGAGGTAATTGTAAAATATTTCCTCTTCTATGTTTTTTCTACACATGGTGCATCCATGCCTTTCAATCAATTGGAGTTTTTATCATGCATAGTAGTTCTGAAGGCGAATTCTAAGAAGTTTTGCATTTATTTTGACGGAGAACAATTGTTTCAGAAATTCGCGTGTCTCTCGTCAGTAAAATTGATTTTCTTGAGAAAAATAACCATTGGAAAAACAGCTTATTGCTTCGATCAAGGAGACTCACAGAAACACACGTTGCATATATACTTTCCTATTTTCATCTTGCCACATTATTTGAATTTGATTAAATCGTCACGGCTTTAATGAAAACTATCCAGGGACATGGGTTTGATTTGGTTATGGTTGTGAACTGTGATACATGAATTTGTCAGCGACGGTACCCATCTCTTTTATTTATCCCGGTAGTCAAATGTACCAATGTAATTTGGGGCCATGAAAATACTCTCGGTATCGCAAGAAAACTCGGATGTCCTTAGTCCTCGGATGGACTTTCTAATAGTCCTTGTGAAGTCTTGCCTGGTTTTTTTGAGCATTAAAGCGCTGTCAACCTAATTCTCCCGCAACCGTCACGCTCCGCTAAGATTATTTCATTGGTGGTGACCTAATGCCCCCTCCTACACGTTCGCATGGCGGCTTGTGAGGTTAGATGTAGACGTGCTCACACTATACCCGTGATGACCAGTATTTTACTCTACAGAAAATAAGATCATCGTCTCCAGTGTTCAAAGAATCTGTCCTATACAGACTCATTCTCTGACCATTGAAACGTTGCTTTTTCATCAGGAAAACAATATTGCCATCAATGAAGGGAAAACAGCATTACCAACGATATCTAATGCTCGTAAAAACATTACCACGATTATAGTCATTACAGCTCATGACCCAAAGCACGTCAGCGTTCCTCCAAATCTTCGAGTCATGTACAGATCCTCGACAATATACGTTCACAATGGTACATTACTCAACCGCATTACCTGGATAGCCTGTAAATTCACACCAGCAAATAACTTTCAATTATCTCTTCCCCAAAATGATATGCTTGTTTTTACAGCAACCTGAGGGAAGTCAACATCGGCGGCGGCCACAGGAAAAAAAATTCTAATTTTGCTCAGTGTTATTTTGCAACTCAGGGCGGAAACTTAATGCTAGGAATTGCTACATCAATTCCCCGAATCCCAAAATTACCGATTAACGATGGACTGATGGATTCTTTAATATTCTACAATGCCTAAGTGAAGGTGGTGAGAATTGACAACTATTTAATAAATGTTCTCATTTTTCATTGACTCTAAAATGACCCTCCGCGCGTTTACAGTTGCGCCCAAAGAAATAAAGAGACCAAGGCACGGAGGCACTCAAATCGAAAAAGAGATCTCAATTTTATCCTTTGACCGATTGAGCGCACTCTGCATATTTGTCCGAGCGTCCCTATACTAAAATTTTTCGTTTTCTGTTCTTGACTACCATTTAACTTGGTTTTTGATACAGCATACTAGGTCAGGAATCACTCCCAGTCACAAACCCAAATGACGGCTTGCAAGGGATGACATAGTGACTTGCGGCGGAGTAAATGATGCCCAAGACGACATCATCTACTCGGCTGTCGTTGCCCTCAAACCAAATAGGGAACTGTGAAAATGAATAATTAATTAATGCTTCGGGAGTCAACTTCCGGTCACTCGCCTCAGGATGACGATAGATGCCATTGAACGGCGACGTTAGGAGAAGGAAAGGTATTTTACCATACGTTTTGGTTGATCATTGGTTTCCCTTAATTCTTTTGCACTATTCGCAATTTCACTGTGGGATTTTTTTCAAAATACTAGATACCAAGGGCGTGACCGCATTCCTGCACTGCATGCCAAAGTTATGTAAAAGAGATGTTACTTCACCTTAGTGCGGTCGCATTTGGAATACGCGGCAAATATCTTGGATCCATGGGAGAAAACTTCAATCAATACATTGGAAAAATCAGAGGAAATCCACTAGGTTTGTCGAAATTCCTCCCAGAAAAGAGTAAGCGTGTGACGGGTACTCTTGGAGGAACTATTTTGGGAACCCCTGGAATCACGAAGAAAGCAAGCAAGACTAAATGTTGGACTATTAGAGAGGTACTATTATTATTTAAGAATTACGTTGCAATTAGGCGATTTACCTGGATTGCAACGGTCAAGTTTGGTCAATGATCACTCTTCCAACGAAAAATACATACAAACACGCACTAGAAGAACAGATAGGAGACAAAATATTCTTACATACAATGACACTTCCACATCACATACAAACATACTTCCACACCACATACAAACAAACTTCCACATCACATACAAACGATATTTTAATAACTACAATGAAGTTTATCACCCAGTGGCTGCTTAACATTTATACTTAAAAACTTCTAAAATTGGATGATGGTACGGAACAACCAAGTTCACTACAGACACCGAGGGAATCATTACGGACTCAAATTACATTGGCAGACTGCACCATCAATTTGTTTAATTAGACCGAAAGAAAAACGAACAGGTTCAATTTCTCGTTCCTCCCGTGTACGATACATAATCATAACAAATTCAGGCGTAACCACTTGCACTTTCTAAACTCAAAAAGAAAAATTTTAAATTACTAAATAACAAAGCTTCTGTTACACGGTGTGGATAAGTACATGCATGTATGCGAGTGTAACTGCCCTCATGCATGAAATGTCACATTAACGCATTAAAGACTCCTAAAACCCCATCACACGCCCTTACGACAGTTAGCAGGGTATTGTGAAGATATAAGAGTATCTGTCAATCCGAAAGCCTTGGGTTCGAATACCAGGAACTACTCTCCGGACATACGAGCTGTGTGATTTTTCGGAAACCCGATCTTTCTGGGGAAACTATAGCCGGCACAGGGAAAGGAACTGCCCCTTATCCTAATGGGTGAATTTCACACGCCGTCGGGCTTACATTGGCTGAATTTTACCATCGCATATCAAACCAACCTTTGGTTTGATAACTGTGTTTATGGTTTTACATAACAATGCAAAACACCTCAAAATTGAATATTCACTTTCAAAAATCGAACAATGATTAATTTCTCCGAAATTCACAATGGCCCTTCCCCCTAATTTTCTTATCCATGCCTGCATAATTGTGTACACCTCATTAGTACATAGTTTTAGAGGTTGAGTAGCTTACCGGCTCTTAAATTGTAAATTCAAATTTTTACGATGAACAAGTGATTGTGGTCTAGCCATTGCGAAGTAACACTAGTAAAACAGTATGCATGTGTATGTAAGATGTAGTTTGAGTGTTTGCATGTGTGTGGGGTGTAAGTGTTCTTGCATGAATGTATGCCATATTTTTTTGCGGTTTTATGAATTTGTGGTTCTAGCATGCGGTTGTTTTTTCTTTTCTAAATTACGGGTGGTGTCTTAACACCCCCCGCCACACGCCCTCGCGGCGGCTTTCCGGGTATTAAGTAGATGTAGAACGGTACTAGAGTTACAAATGATAGTACGATAACAAGTATCACAACTGAAAGAAAATGGATAACTTCCGAAGCACAGAGCAAAACTTAATATCGTTCGCTAGCTGGGGAACACCCAATGTGGCGCGTATTTGAAAGGGCACTTCAATTATCGAACGCGCAACTTGTTTCGAATCGTGGTTTTATTTCCAAATTACATTTTTCGCTTCAATCTAACCTCTAAGGGAGTGGATTAATAGATTTGAAAACTCATCGGCACCCTCATAAAACGGATTCCTAAATATTACCTGAACCGCCAATTTTAGCCCACACATGAGCAGACATCATTTGTGGCACAACAATTTCATGTCAGATAGATTAAAAATACTCGGCCAGTGGATATAATATTGAACGGGAATTAAGCAACCCTCTTTCAAAAATGTTCACCATAGAGTAAAATATTGACGTTCCAATTTTAGGGGTGGTGTCCTAACACCCCCACCACACGCCCATGCGGCGGCTTTTTTTTATTGTGTATATGTAGAAAAGAAATTATAGCATGTATTTCTTGTAAGGGAAATGTTACGCTCTTAGACGTCCGAGGCGTTATTCCTAAAGACAAAAATAATGTCCACGATTTGCAAACCGAACATACCGAATTCCACTAGTTATACTAAGCTGAGGCTGAAGCCAAACGTAAACCAGATATTTTTTTTCGTTCTTCGGCTCCCACCAACGTCCTCCACTCACTGGACATAATTAGATGACCGTGGGCACGTCACTAGCCGGCCCCATGGCCCTCCACCTTCCTCTTTCTCTTACCTAACATTCGTCCTTCCGAGAAACTCAGGGCTCCCGCTCCCGTGGGAAACCAATGATATGGAACAATCGATATGAGCTTCTTACTTTTCCAAAGGTGAAGGAAACACCACGCTCGAGGGTAACTTCAGGGATAACAGCAAATGGGATATCACCTGGCCCACGGAGACCACGAGCGCGGCTGTTGGGCTAATTCGGGTCGCCAATGTATGCATGGGTTTATGGTGCAACCCGGAAAGGTGGCTTTTGGTGCCCGGACATTAATCTCAGGGACGACACCGTTGGGCAGTCATTATGGCGGATTATGGTTTCGACTACGGAGACGACCGACAATCCGCGATTTTAACCCTTACCATTGTGGAAAAGCGGTCGTCAGGGAGCGACTGACGGTCGGGAGTCCGTGGGGGGGGGGAGGAGGTTTTAAAAAAAGTCATGGCCATCAGCAGCAAACCATTGGGGGGATGGCCATCTACCGATATCAACAGGAGGGCGCCAAAGAATTCAACCATCAACGAACACCGGTTGAAATGACGCCGGTCGTTAAAAACCGGTGATGACTACCGTAATGGCATAAACGTTTCCCAAGTCCATACTTCTGGGTTTTACTTCCTCGTGCAATGTCTCTTTTTTTAAGAATTTTTGCAATCTCGATTGTTCAAAAATTCAAGGACTACTGTCCCCTTTCGGAAAACAAAATATTACCCCCATTACTCTTTCAGTACTTTCCCAAGCACGTCTTCCGAGGGTAGAAGACAATTATCCTCGGTGATCTCGTTAAACGCAAAACAACATGACCGCCTAGGTACATGAAACGGTTCGAGCGGGCAATAAAAAAAAGCTCCGGTAGTAGAAGCCGACGAGAACAATACGAAAAAATTATTAAAAAAGAAAGGAGAAACGGAAAGCTACAACTTCGCTGAGAATTGTTTCAGTTTTGGTGCCATTTTTAAATTCAGCAACTTATACGAATAAACAATTCTGGGGGGATATTATAATCAATCAATTTAAGCCTCCAAATACGAAAATGTGGTACAGTACTCATCAATTTGAAAAAAATGAAAGTACTCAAACTAGGCTAATTCTTTATTTTTCACGGCATGGACTGGAGGCTTATCACCAGTAGGACTTGATTAAATATCCTCATTCCACTCTATAGAATCCATGCCATTCTCACAATCAGGCAAATCAAGTTCATGTGGGAATGCAATGGATGCAATCAACTTGATTTATATGATATAGCATGTACAGTATGCATGGCGACCATAGTTCCTAAGGAAAGAGCGCGAACTTCAGGTTGCGATTTTAGTGACTATCATAAGACCACCGATGAACTCAGAGGAAACCATACAATGCATAAGACAGTGGATAGCTAATCAGCTTGTACGTGTTGCGCCCACGAGATATACTCGATGAATGACGCTCTTTCCGTCTGGTCGTGTGTAAGGTGGCGTGGAAGTCTGGAACCCCACACCACCTTACACACAACCAGACAAAACGTGCTGAAAAATTTAAGGCTGAAGGAAACGAGTTTTGTCCAGGATATGAACTCAGTTCTCCGAATTCCTGGTCTGATAGTCCGCCGACACGACTTATATCGACAGGAATTTCGAAGGGAGTTTTAAAGAACCAGTTTTGAATTACAACTATCAACTGCGATGCAACAGAAACGAATGATAAATATTAGATTAGGAATTCCTGCTTCGAGAGAAATGATTGCTTAGTTTGCTCCGGTAACCTATATTCAACTTCTTGAACCGCAATACATTTTAATTTCAGTGATATAGCATAAATTAAGCGTCGTTTTCCGCCAACAGCAAAGTGATTAAACACTTGAAAAATAGTTTCTCTGTATTACGAGTGTCCTTGGGGAGGAGACCGTTGTATGTTGCATGCTCATATGGCAGTGGAATTTCGCCTTCTTACTTTTCAAATTCTAGCTTGCACTTTATTGGATAAATTTCTTACGGCATCTTAAGGTGTAATTATTGGTTACATGATAGTATCTGCATGTGCATGCGTGTGAAATTAAAATGAAAGGATGATCTATGCACCACTGTGGGTATGGGTTTGCATGTATGGGTTGGTTTTGCATATGATTTATTCTCTTTTACGTGTGGTGACCTAACCCCCCGCCACACGCCGTTGCAGGGGCTTGCGGTTTATTACGTAGATGTAGATGCACAGTATTTACGCTAGGAGAATATTTACATCGTTATCACAGGAGTTAACGTTACTGGATATGACCTGCTTTTAACACGGCGGTAGAGGTGACATTTTCTTCTAAGTGGTCAATCTGGGCCACAGGAGAGCCGAAAATAAAATATCTCTTCAGGTTTATGCAGTCGATATTTTTCACACACGGCGGCTTTCAAACATACCATTAATTATTGCTCACAATAAGGTTCATTACAAACATAAGGAATAATCAATTAATTGGAACAATGGAGCAACCTGATCGAATAAACGAGCTTACACCATGCAGGAAACCAACATAAGGGTACGCTCGGTTAAATATTTGGGTGTTACGATAACTTAGCACATGCCCAGGAAAAAATACATTCAGGAAATAAGCGAAATATAAAAAATTAAAATTAAAAAAAGGCTAGGATTCATAAAAAGGATACTAGGGAAATGTAATGAGTAGGTAAAATAGCTTGGTTATATTAATTTACTAGGTTCCCCCTAGAGCACACTGCGAGTGTACGGGATCCCCACAAGGTAAGCATAGTTTTGATACTAGATCGAGGGCAACGTAGAGCAGCTAGGTTTGTGAAAAGTTATGAACAACGTAGCAGTGCAACAACAACACTTGAATAAATAGTATGAGAGCCACTAGTTGACCGTAAGTTGAAATAAAGCTTAAATTTACTGCATACAATTGAAGTAAGTTACTTATCCGAGGATGTTAAAAACATAATACAGGCCTCAACTTACTATAACATACCAGATCACGTGCGTGAAATCAAATAAATTAATATTAGAACGGATACATATAGAATGCCGTCTTTTCCTCGTACGATTAGAGATCAAAGTA
Source organism: Hetaerina americana (assembly GCF_022747635.1). Classification (NCBI taxonomy): domain Eukaryota; kingdom Metazoa; phylum Arthropoda; class Insecta; order Odonata; family Calopterygidae; genus Hetaerina; species Hetaerina americana. The sequence continues at coordinate 32,581,616 of NW_027286985.1, read as the reverse complement.
GATACATGATCACAGGCGCGAAGGTGATGATGCGGTGAGTATTGGCAGTGTATATATTTTCCCCTAGTCCTGGATAAAATTTTAATTTACCCATCTTTATTACATTGTTCCATCACGATTTGAATATAGTATCCTATTATAGAGTATTATTGCATGTAAGTAGCTTCCTTCGTGTGATTTGTTCGAATTCATGACCGCACTGATTTTTGGGTAGAGGTTCAAAGATTGTGATTGTGCATGCATGGCTGGTGACCTACCACCCCCAACCACACTCCCTTGTGGTGGTTTGCGGGTTTATTATGAAGATAGATGTAGATGAATCGAATATCATTGATCAGACTTATCATCTATCATATTGTCCACACTTAATTAACTTTTCATCCCTATTCAATGAGTTAGCAGAGCATTTCCGAGCATTCTGCGTGGGTTTCAATGAGCCCCATTAGGTTACTACCCCTTGAATAAGCTTACACATCTTCCTCTTCCACGTGCTCTCATTATTTCCGGTCCTTATTTCCACTATTCACTACATCCTCCTCAAGTAATTTATATTCATTATTGTACTCTCCAACCGATAGATAATCAATCAAAAGACGAAAATTATGAATCTACAGCAAAAGTATTGATACTGTTAATTCATTATAAATAAATAAGACAAAAAAGGGGGTGGTACATTGGTATAGCTATTTTCTATTCCAGATGCAATAGTCGTTCACATTCACCATGTGCATTTAATATTGACCCTAATTAACAATTCTAGGCACACCGACTTGCCATGCGCCAAATGGGTGAAAATCCACGCTATAATTTCCTACAATCCCTATTAATCTAAGATTAATCGGGATTATGGGTCCTTAAAATTATTTCTTCAAGGGATACATAATAACCTCCGACCTCGGTCATCCGTATTTCTAGTACACATTACCTATTTATCCGTGAAGGATTCTCGGGTCTTCCACCGGGTCAAGGGTTCCATATTGGCCGACGATTCGATGCCCGACTCGTGCATCGTCTTCAGGGTTGATGGCCATCAACCCTGAAGACGATGCACGAGTCGGGCATCGAAACGTCGGCCAATATGGAACCCTTGACCCGGTGGAAGACCCGAGAATCCTTCACGAATCAAATACGCCGGGAAAGCACCAGATCTTACTTCACCTATTTATCCATTTATTAATTTAACTACTATCTTTCGATTCATCTTTATATGTATAAATATTATTTCTTCCCTATCATAACAGCACAAAACCGAAGTCATAGTAAATAAATCGAATCACAAACTAGAAAATGAATAATTGCTGCGTAGACATCTAGGGCATGTACTTAGGTATATTAGTTGCTTGTAAATGTATTTGCATTTTCTTAAGTTATAATAAATTTTCCATGACTATTTACGACTATGTGGGTGTGCATTAGTATATTTTTTTGTTTTTCATGCTGTTTAATTCTATTTTATGGATGGTGTCCTAACACCCCACGTCACATCACCTTGCGGGAATTTTTGTGGATGTTCACCTAATTCCACTTAATACCCCGCAAGCCGCCGCAAGGGCGTGTGGCGGGGGTTTTTGGGCACCACCCGTAATTAAGAAAAAAACCACATGCCAAAGTCAATAATGTATACCATCCACAAACAAAACATGGTATACATTCATGCAAAAACCCTTATAACCCACACACATGCACACACAAAAACTACCAACTAACATACACACGCACCTACAATTTCACCTGATGTCTTTGCAATGCTTATTTTTGTTCCGACTTGTAAATTAAATATTTTTCATATTTCTAAAGTGACTTCGGTTCCTTACTATTATGACTCCTGATTATACGGGGAAAGAATAAGTATTCATACTTATCTGTACTGGAATATATCTCCTTTATTTTATCTTTATGGTCTGATCTACCGAAGTAGCGTGGGGTCATTATAATTCCTTTACTTTCATCGTCGAACTCGTTTGTTCTGAACCTTTCTCAAAGTCTTAAGTCTCGCGTGTTGCCATCGTATTTCAAGTAGCTCCCAGCTTAAATCCCCTAAGAGAACCGTCACACTTGTGTTCTTATTATAACAATTTTTAACGAATCTGGGGGATTTTCTCTGGACTTTATCTAATTTCCTTTTGCCAAATTTTCTACCAAGGATCCCAAATACTTGCGGCATATTCCAAATGAGGTCTAATTAGAGCATAATAACACCTCTCTTAAACTTAGTAATCGCATTTTCCCACCACCCGTTTGATGAAGCCGGACATCTGAGAACTGCATGTTTTCACATTCATTGGTGATCAATTTGTCGTACCACTTCGTTCATCCTACCATATCAACTACCTGGTCAGCCAAGCGACACATCCAACTACTCAGAAGTCTATAGAATATCCGGCGGACTGTTATGAAAGACCTCATACTTTTAGTTGCCGCCCCTGAGACGCACTGAGTTGCCCAGCTGATCGGGAATCGCTAGATACGACTGGGAATTCAGTGGGCGATAAATATCCAGCCTGAGTTTCGGCAGAACCCTCCAGGTATTAAAGCTGCCACCATTATTATTGTCCTGGGCCTGCAGTTGGGCCCACGATATCCCACGCTAAGCACACCACTCCCAAAATTAAAATCTATCATCCATAAAAAGATCACCATCGTCAGGAACTCCCGAATCAAATCCATTTCCAGACTCCTTCGAGGATACGGGTCATTTCCAAAGTTTTCGAATAAATTCACTCATTCTCGTCAAAGTGGAAAACGCGTACACATTTTCCGAGAGAAGGAGATGGAAGACGCTGTTGAAGGATTGACAAGGAAAACCGAACGTTCCGCGAATTGATGCGCTTCGTGAGCGTCATAATTTTGTCCAAAGGCGTGCTTCCTATCTAGTAACGCGGCATGATTTGCTTGGCCAACCGTCGCGGCTGCTACTCCAGCAACGGACCGCGGTGCCCAGGCACCCTCCGCCGGGTAGATCTCGTATCCGTTATCAATGAAAGTTGGGGCAGCGGGCAAATCCCCAAGGAGGGGATCGTTGGTAGCACCTGAAGCCTGTAACACAGCGTTATCGTTTACGATATACAGCTTGTCGCCGGCCCAAACCACCCCAATTATACTTTCGGTTGCTAACCTAAAACGAAATGGCTGAGGCAGAGGCCCACTAAGATAATCCTGGCCTTCTTGAATAATTAGTCGCGGTCGAAAGTTTTAATGATATAATTACACACACAAACCATTAGCAATGCTCTTCTGGGAAAATGACCTTTTCAGCCAAAAATCGAAATAGCACAAAATTAACATGAAAGACTCATGGGATGATACTTCATTGCCGGGAACTTTACTCACAGTGGCCCTTCTCCTAGTGTTAAGGTGATGCAGGTGAATCAGACGATGGAGGGGCCTTGGGTAAGATGACAAGGAAAGTGGAATGTAGTGGAATGTAATGGAAGAATAAGTGGAATGTTATGCCGGCTAACCAAGTTCGGTTAAAAACAGACGAGACTTTGAAAAAATACTTTATTTTATTAGTTACCTTTTAACTATGCTTACCGCCTTATAAATGCAGCCTTTGGCTGCCAATACAACGCTCCCAACGTTTTTTCCACCTTTCGAATACCACCTGGAACGCTTCTTTCGGTTTAGTATTAGGTCTCCGGTATAATTTTGTGGGATGTCCTCCATAGATTCAAATCTGCGTCCTTTCAAGATAAATTTCAACAAAGGAAGCAGGAGAAGTCCGCTGGAGGATGAACCGGAGAATAGGTTGGCAGGGTGATTGATCACTGGTGTGCTGTTTTTGGCCAAAAACTCGGTAGCCATGAATGATGTGCGCCAAAGAGTCGTCATGATGGAAGCACCAAGACTTGTTTGTCCACATTTGTGATCTCTTTCGCAACATGACATGTTTTCATCTTCTCATAATTCTTATATAGTGCTTCCCATTCATTGTTGTCCTTTGGGGACTTATTCATAATGAATTATCCCCTCCCAATCGAAGAAAATGATCAGCATCACCTTCACGTTTGATCGCTACATCCGCACTTTTTTGGGTCGTGGGGAATATGGCCCCTTCCACTGTGAAGACGACTTTGGTTTTAATATCATTACCATGAACCCAAGTTCCGTCGCCTGTGACAATCGTTTTTCAGAAGTTTCGGTCATCGTTAGAACGATCGAGTGGTTCCTGGCTGATATCAAGACGTTTTTGCCTGTTCATCCGTTAACACTTGCGGCACAAATCTGGATCTGACGCACTGAATGCCTAAAATTTCTGTCAAAATGGTGAAATACAATCCAAAACTAATGTCAACTTCATTGACTATCTTTCTAACAGTTAACCTATGGTTTTTACACACTCAATCATTCTCACTGTTGACACGGGTGTCGTTTGCTGATGTTGATGGTTGTTCACTTATTGGTTCTTCATCGGTCAAGGTTTGTCCACACTGGAAGTGGTTGGGCCAACGAAAAAATTATCCCCGACTCATTGATTCATTGTCGAATGACTCTTGAACCAACCATCGCATAAGTTTCAGTTCCCCTTTTCCTGAAGTTAAAATTCAACGTACCCGCGCTTCTTCTCTAACACCTTCTGCTGTCCCTATAGCAGCACCACACGATGTGTGGAGCAATTCCAAAATTAGCTGGGGAAGAGAGAGCTGCAATGAATTAATTAGAGAGATTTTTGCGAATGGTGATTAATTTCTCAGCACTGCAGCTTCAGGAGAATTAAGAGTGAAAGATGAACGCACAGCACAGGTTTAGCATGGAAAGAGGGGAAGGAGAAGAGGGAAATAGCTCTAGTGCGCTATACAGATTGCCTGAGCTATACCCTGGGGCGAGCTTCCCAGACGAGGTAACCTGCAAATTTTCATTGATTCAGTAACGACATTACATTTTCTTATCGTAAAAACTTTCCATAAATTTAACCTATCTACTAAGAACCATTTCTTGTTCCTCAATCAACAATATCCCAGTGGCATAAAAATATACGTACTAGCCACCACATTCTCAGAGCAACCCTAACCTACAAACACTCCTGAAATCTTCATGGAGAAGGCTTAAAAGAAGAATACGACCGCGTGCAGAAACTTACGACAGACACGGCAGGGTTAAGCTAAGAGGATTTGGAGTGGGAACCCAATCCAAATCGAAGATTAGTCTCTAGGCCGAATCCTGCTCCTAAATTTGGAACATCGGTGTTCTGAAGACGTTCAAGATAAGGCTTTGCAAAACGAATGGGTTTGAGATATCTTTTTTCTCGAGAATGATAAGAAATAGAAACAGCTGCGACCCACATTAACTATAGAAAAAACATCCATCATTACTTAGGATAAACATATAGATTTATTGTTTTCTTCCTCTCACTTGTGTAACTAGAAGTAATAATCTACGCTAAAAGCCATTTCCCATTTTCAAATGATGGGCTTACCTTATGCACCTAATGGTCGTTTTCCTTGCTCCGCAAACAAAAAGTTTTAGAGATAGCTAGTTTGTTTCTCTGTCTGAATGTCTTCTCTTCTAATGGTTATCGTTACTACCTTCTACGTGAATTTTACCAGAGAAAGTTTTCATTGCCTTGCATGGTAGAAATCTTTCGTAACTACCAGTATTGCATGAATGGAATGAGACCACAACTTTTCCCGTACTGTGCAATCCCTGTTGTGGGTGCACTCCTTGCCAGGGACAAATTGGTGGCTTTCAAGGAATCACAATGTAAATTCGACCACGGACTTCACTAAAATGTAATAAAACCCATTCATTCTTTTTCATCGGAGATCCATTTAATCTGCTCATAGAGAACAAAATTGTATGCGCTATGTCCTTCCAAAACCTACCTTAACCGGGAGAATACCGATAATAGAGAACACATTTTGTGAAAATGAACACGTTTAAACACTTCCACATTTCTCAGAACAAGATATTTTAAAACGTGGCATTATGGCCCTCTAAACTCGACGGAGTCGCGTTATAATTAACTTGTTGCTTTCAGAATTCGGACATTTGGGGGGCAATTGGATCTCTCAAATCTGAAAATATTTCGAAACTCAGTTCAGCTCTGTCTTCAGTCTTCGGACCTGCTTTATTACCGTTCCGATCAAATGGGATTTTTCTCACTGTTGCAAAAAAATGGTTGGTTGGCTCTTGATGATTCAAATTATCAACCTCCGTTGTGATTTCCCCAATTCTACTAGTCTAAAAAGATCAGTACTTAAGACAAGAAATTGTGAGAGATGGCCAATTGAGTGTGATACGTTTTCAGACGTAACACGAGGAATTTAGCTTGAACTGACACAAGGGATCCAATTGCCCTTCGTCGAGGTCAACCTTAACCTTCAAGATCCGCAATACATATAAACTCGGCCGAGTGTCGAAAAATACTGTTCTCTGCAGTATTTCGAGAGATCTGCAGACAGCTGTATTTAACGACAATCGGCTTGTAATACGAACCAAACTTGTAATACAGCCATTAATGAAAGATGCTCGATCGCCGTCTATTTAACATTCAGTTAGTGAACCGAAAACGTGTGACGTCCGCGGAGACGTCCCAATCCAGCAAGAACTCTTCCATTCTTTGAGCATACCTTTCCTCGCAAGGAGGGTTGCTCAGATGACTTCTAACACATTTTCACGAAATAATGACAAATTGAAAGAAACTTCGCTTAGGGTGGAAGAACTACTCAAGGATTCCACCATTGCCCAAAATATCTCAGACGAATTGGTCCCCCTCATCAAAATGACAGTTAACCTGAATTATTTTAGTTTCAACCACACCCTTTACAGCCAAACGGATGGGTTAGCTATGGGTTCCCCACTGTCCCCCTTCCTAGCCGAAGTCTTCCTCAATTCTGTAAAAGAACATCTTTTTAATGCTGAAAATCAGCATAACAAAAACGTGGACTATTGGTTTCGTTACGTTGACGATATACTATGCCTATGGACCGGAACCAACCGACAGTTAGACTCCTTCCTTAATTTCCTAAACACTCTTCATCGGAATATCTCCTTCTCCATGGAAAAAGACATAAACGGCACCATCAACTTCCTCGACTTGACAATCACAATTAGGGATAATAGACACGAATTTGCAATTTATAGGAAACCCACATATACAGACCATATAATTTCTAATGATTCCGCACACCACTTTTCTCACAAACACGCAGCCCTCCACTCCATGATCCACCGCCTCCTACACATCCCCCTTTCCCCCAAAAACTTCAAAATTGAACTCGTGAATATCACTAATATAGCTACCAACAATGGTTTCAACCCCAAACTAGTTGACACATTACTACGGAAAAAGCAATGGCCATAAAAAGCATTTTCGTATCACAGCCCGCAGTATCCAAAGATTTTAAGTGGTGCTCGATCCCGTTTCTGGGAGATCTTTCATATAGGATTTCCAACTGCCAACCCACCTCACTCAAAGCAGCCTTCTACCCACCCATAACCCTCTCCGAACTTCTAGCCAATGGAAAAGACACCCAGCATAGCCTTCTCAAATCAGGCATTTATAAACTGAAATGCGAGGATTGCAACAGCGTTTATGTCGGTCAGACCGGCAGGAATATCAAGTTACGAGTCAAGGAACACGCTAGGTGTCACAAAAATCAGAATAACAACTCTCTCTTCGCCAAGCATTTACTAGAATTCAACCACAGCAGTGACTTTGTCCCAGAGATATTACACACACTCCCAAAAGGATTAAAAATGGACGCTCTCGAGCAATTAGAGATTAGAAGGCACTTGGTGAACCCCAACACGACACTTTGTAATGAGCAATTATTCCCATACCCCTCCCCACTCCTCTCCGAGAAATTAGCCTGGAAATGGTCAAAACAATCCATCAACGCACCTGCGAGCCCCCACCCCTCTCAAATCCTTCCAACCCTCCCCGCCCCCACTCTGTCCTGAGGGTATACTACCTTGATCAAAAAGTTCCCGGAATAACCACCGTGTGGCGCTCCCATCGTTCCGATTTGAGTTCTGTTTTTTTTGTTAAATTGGTACATCTGTTGTTGATATTCCCTTTAAATCTTAGTGTCATAACTTGACATTTGCAAAAGTTACGGTCGGTTTTCGGTATGTCCATCAGTGCTTCCTGCGATTTTTCCATTACTTCCTCTCGGCTGCTAAAACGCGTTCCCCGTAATGGTTTTTTAACTCGATTGAACAGAAAGAAGTCACAGGGAGCCAAATCAGGTGAATTCGGTGGCTGTTGGATGGTATTTGTTGCATTTTTCGTCAAAAAATTACGAAAAATGATAGCACTGTGCGACGGTGCGTTATCATGGTGCAAAATCCACGAGTTTTCTGCCCACATTTCTGGTCTCTTTCGGCGAATTGCTTCACGCAAACGTCTCATAACGCCCAAATAATACTCTTTGTTTACTGTCTGGCCTTCTGGCAAAAATTCATGATGCACTACACCGTTGTAATCCATGAAAACCGTCAGCATTGCCTTCTTTTTTGACTGACACCGACGTGGTTTTTTTGGTCTCGGCTCATTTGGTGAACGCCATTCACTTGCCTGATGTCTGGATTGCGTGTCGTACTCATAAACCCACGTCTCGTCTCCAGTAATGATCCTTTTGATGAATGTGGGATCGGATTCAGCCTCGCAAATCATGTCTTTTGCGACGTCAACACGGTCTCTTTTTTGCATGAAATTGAGGTATTTTGGCACCAACTTTGCTGCTACACGACGGAAACCCAAATCATTAACCACAATGTCTTGGGCGGACCCATAGGCAATGTTCAAGTCCTCCGCTATTTCTCTGATGGTTAATTTGCGGTTATTGACCAACATTTCTTTTACTTTATCAATTTTTTCACCGACTTTCGATGTCGATGGTCTGCCACTGCGTTCATCATCTTCGATTGACTCACGACCACTTCTGAACCGCTCGTGCCACTGGTAAACGACCGTTTTTTTTAGAGAATCGTTGCCGAAACACTTTTCCAACATTTCCAACGTCCGTGCGCCACTAAATCCGTTTTTTACGCAAAATTTAATACAAGTTCGTTGTTGCAAATTTAAATCCATTTCTGAAATTGTAAAAAATCGCCAACACACACAGAGATAGATGTACTCTTGGCTACGTAACTTTTGCAAATGTCAAGTTATGACACTAAGATTTAAAGGGAATATCAACAACAGATGTACCAATTTAACAAAAAAAACAGAACTCAAATCGGAACGATGGGAGCGCCACACGGTGGTTATTCCGGGAACTTTTTGATCAAGGTAGTATATGCTTGCTCCGTCTGTTTTGCAAATTTGTACCTGATGATGCCGCAATCGGTGAAACGCGTTGTACCGTATAATAAAATCTGTGGAAAAGTACGAGTCTTTCTTTCTTTTTTAGTAATGGATATTAAATACTTCCACGAAGTGAAGCCTGAAACAATAGAATATACAAATTGAAAGATTATTTGCGGAGATGTTGGTATTTTCTTGGAAAATGAGGAGGCTCTCCAGTATTGTAGTCCCAGCTCTTGTCACCAGGGTTCATGTTTTCATCACTGATATACTGATGCTAATTTAGTAAAACGTCAACGTAAAAACGAGGATTATATCTTTTTTGTGGTTATAACAAGGACAGGAAAAACATGCAATGTTACAGGAAACGATACAGGGAGGTTATCCACGCTTTATTTACTCCCGATTGTTTCCTGAAACCCAAGTAACGATTCCATCACTTTTCCAGAATATTTATCGTTCCAGTGGCGTGCAAAACCTTAAACTCAACGCAAACGAAATGAAACGCAATGAAAACGCATTGGCCCCACGATTTAAGTCGCGAATAAAAATGTTGACATCGGAAATTCTTAAACATATTTTTGAAGAATCAGCACATTCGAGAGGCTTGTCTTTTCAGGGAAGCGATGGGATGGAAGGAACTTCAAAAATTCAACTCCTCAGCAAAGAGAATGTTGAGATATGCTCAATCCGTATTCGGAATTAAGAAAAATTGTTTACGATGAGAACACAATCCCTAAAACCGAAGAAACTGTGCTGGCAAATTAGTAACTTCAATGAAATATCCTATTCACACTGTATTGACATAATCCCTGTGCTCTGAGTTTATGATGTGGCGGAAATGTGTACTTAAAGAAAAAGAATGCCGAGTGGACCGAAAGAAATTGCGAATTGAGGTGTGGCTGAATGTATCATGTAGAAAGGATAAATAGAATGAAGAAACGCATTAATAATTATAGAAACATAAGAAAAAATTGCGAATGTGAATTGAGGAAGGATAGTCAAACGTTTCATCACACAGTATGATGAAATGAATTTATGGACAAAAAAATGGAACATACCTGTAATTCAGTTAGCTACGAAAAAAAATACGACCACAGAGTAAAACATGCCTAATTAGAAAGGCAGAGGGCACTCGAGTTCAATTATGACCTCGATGGGAATAATAAGAGAACGACTAGAAATCAGATCATCAGGGTAAAATACAAGTAGACGCTAGCAAGTACGATTTTTAATACTTTTTCTTCCCTTGAACAATTCACGATCACAATATAAAGAAGGATATAAACATGATAAAAAATATACACACCCAGACAACTATGATACCTTACAATTTTCTATATCCCTTTGCCTTCCCCAGATTTGTTCTCAGAGAATTACTAACATAACAACCGGCAAGAATCGTAAAGCAGCTTGTCATAATATCCATCGGCAAAATTGGTTTTAATGTAAAATGAAATTTATTCCATTCAGTTTTTACAATACCTGGAACGCTCGTTATGAAATATCAGTGGGGAAAATAAAACACCAAATGTGAACACTAATCCCACTGGTGCTAATATATCTTATTTTCCTTTGCATGAATTAATGTCGTCTCGATCAGCGGTGGAGCAAAAATGATGCCATTGATGAGTAACAAATTATTTACGATGTTAAATCTCATCAACGCCCAAGGATAGATTAATATTTCAAATTGTTAATGCACATTAAGGTCACCTGATTTCCGAACAGCAAAAAAAGCAAAAGGTCGTTAACTTCACCATGTAATTTCGACCATTTTAAACCGCTTTACATGGGAATTAGTTGTCTAACTCGGCAACTCATGACGATGGGAAGAGAGGAATGAAAACGGTCGAATTAAGAGACACCAATTTCCTCAAAATCCACATCCGGTAGTCCGATCTCGGACTACCGGATGGGGATTTTGAAGAAATAAAAGCGAACACAACGGCATTTCGTTACTTCACGATCCACGCAATAATTGACCGCGGCTGATTTATCCTGTCGAACCGGTGTCATGATACGACACGCACACAGCCCCCAAGGGTCTATTTAATGTACAGACAACAGCAAACAACTACACTACTTCTATTAACAGTTTAAAAATAATAGCAACGCAAAAATAAAGAGCCTCCACGTACAAATTTGAAATGTTGGGTGGCATAAGGAAGTGGAACGACTGAGCAAGCATCAAATGAGTCTGCCACCGCATCGAAAATCGAAGTTCAGGTGGAAAAGTTAACACGTTCTCAACTGGTGCAAAGGAAAAAATTAAGGCTCGTGAATACGGAAAAAGAATTACATTTCCAATTTACGGCTATATATGGGAAATCCAGACATGGCAATACATCTTTAATTAATTTCGTTGCAATTCAATAACTTCTTATAAACCTCAAGTCGGTATATTATATTCCTTTACCACATTCAGTCATGTCAACTCAAAAACAGAACTGAAAATGCCACGAAAAGACAACACACGGAAGTTTGGTAGGGGAGCGGGGTTTGCGCCTGCCCATCGACAAGCAATTTTCTGCATTACAGGTAACCCACAACTTGAGGTAGCGAAAGAATTAATAAACGGAAAAGGTAGCAGTGCTTCTTTTAAAGAAATGCACTTTCTAGAATATCTTTCAGAATTGGTATCGGGTAATGAACAAACTGGAGCTACAAGTGAAAAAAAGATGATCCTAAATTAACTTAATTTCAGATAATCTTTCGGATCCCAATCTGAATTTGAACAAAGAGTTGAGGCATTAGTAATGTAAAAATTAGATAAAAAGGGTGATTTCTCACTCGATACAAAAATCGAGCATTTTCAATGGTATTTAGAAACGAGAGGGCCGTAAACCGAAAGGGAGAAAAGGTAACATTATGTGGTAGTATTTAGGGTCGGTGACCGACAGCTAACGCCAGACGCCAATAAGGATGGACAGGAAAGGATTAAGGGTGGACAGAAAAACGGCGTAGGCATTATCCTACTCTTAAGGAAAGGCGCCAAGGGGTCCTTAGGCGAGGGCAGCTTAACGTCCCATCCGACGGACAGCGTACTCACAAGTGCCCTCTACAAAACACCTCAAGTAGGGACCGAGATACCACTGAAGAATATTCCGCCGCCGGGATTCGAACCCGGGCCCTCTGGGTGGGAAGCCAGTACAATAGCAACCGCACAATTTCGATCCCAGATAAGGCTATGAATGCTACCCCCAGCATTTTCTGTGAAAGAGGACTATACAAGAGTTCATTGGTGGATCAAGGCTCGTTGCCAATATATGTACAGAACGCTTTCTAACGGCACAACCAGAAAAAAGTAAACTGTAGCATAATAGAATTTCAAGAATAGGAACCTCTGAGTCTCATCAATCATTAGCAATTGTAAATCTAACGGCAGAATACCTGTACAACTTAAATGTTTGCACGAATTCAAAATGTCAATGTTAGAGATTGTCAAACAATTTCCCATTTGCCTTGCATTACCAGCCGTGCTGATATCCTGTTTGACCATTTAAGTATACACAAGCATAATTCTCAAATGTGCAATGCAAATCTCTAAAAAATAAAATGTAACAGAGCTCTAGAATGTAAATGAAAATTAGGATATAGTCTAAAATCAGAAAGAGAACTATGAACTCCTGAATTTACATATTTAGTATCCACTAATTGATAGAGCAATGTGGCATGCCTACTATTGAACCATCAAGATTTTTTATTGACGGCATTTTTCAGATCACATTAAGCAATTCAACACAGAAAGAGTAACAGTTTTAAGAGAAGTACTACTTAAAGAGCCAAATCCAGAATTTCTAAGATACACCAATGAGCACAACGCCTAATAATTATTCACAAACAATGGGAAATAGTTTCTAAGAAACTAGATCTAAGGAACACGTTTAAAAATGTGTATTCAAAATAAACTCAACGCGTTGGAAGCAGAAGTACCTCAATAATCATAAAATAAAACCTACACAACATAAAAAATTAACAAATTACCATAATGCCTCTTTGCTATGTAAAAGTGAAGTATCAGACAGAATAATAAAGCAGCTTAAGAAGACAAACAAGAGAAGGAAATTGAAGATGAGGAGAAATCAGATTAAAGAGAAGGAATTAGGAGAAATGAGCACAACAAGGAGAATAATATACTGAACTGGAAACCCAATAGAAGGAATAAGCATAGTATAGGATGCAAGAGTGAGGATATGGAGAGTTTAGTCAAGAAAGGTGAACTGGGTGTGCTAAACAGATGGGTGAAAGGACTCTCACATAGTAAGGAGGGAAAATTCATACACAATATCAAAGATAAGGTAGGAAAATTATTAATTAACCCAGGAAAGATTCAAGAGAAATGGAAACAATTCAAAGAGGAACTCTATGGAATAGATATCAGGCCAGAAATGACCTAGAGAATGTTACACAGAAGGGAATTAGTCCTGGCATATTTGATTGTGAGATAGAAAGCACATTAAGAGAAATGAATTCAAATAAGGATGACAACTGAGGATAAGGAAGGAAACTATAAAGACGAAAATTGTTAGGATATATGTAAAACATTCCTGCAGACCTACTAAAAAGTTTAGGAATACCTGTTAGGGAGTTTTTATGGGCTCTTTCATAGCATTTATTTCAACAGAATGGCAAGTAGATTTCATCAGATCAGTGTCAGTACCCATTCCAAAAAAGGAAAGGCAGCCATTGAGAACTACAGACCAATATGTTCATAGATTTATGAAGTGTTTGATACAGTAAACTGGACAGAATTAATGAATAGATTACAGAAGATGAATACACTGGAGGGGCAGATCATTTATCCATACTCTGTACATTTCTCAGTCTGCTCAATGGCAAGTGACTGATGGAGATTTGGGATAGGCAATGTTGGGAAGATTCGTGGATTATTCATAAATACTTTAGGTTTGAAAAAGGATGGTATGAAGACTAATGATCAAAACAAAACAGGGGTAAGAGGTTTTTGGGGAGGAAGGCTAAGCTAAACATGGATATTGGAGGGCTTAAACTGGAGGAGGTAGAATACCTTACCTGTCTTGGAAGTTTTTGTACAAAGATGGTCAAAGTAGTACTTCGAATGCAGTAGATGTAGTAGTAGATGAAGAATTGCATCAGAAAAAGAAGTTTTTTTCAAGGAGGGAGTTGATGACAGGATGTTGAGACAATTGAGTAAGGATGTTAAGAAAAGGCCTGTTACAACTTTGATTTGAAGAATGGTTTTGAATGGCGTAGACTTGGTTATTGATTCGAAATAATAGTTGCAGAATGGTGGCTTTTGAGACGTGAGTTGCCAAAGGTAAAATGGAGGAAAAGGAAAACAAGCAAAGAAGCACTAGGCAAGGTGGAGGAGGAGAGAGGACAGTTGGGAGAAATACAAAGGAGCCAGGAATTGTGGATGCAGAACATTTTGATCAGTGATAGAATGTAAAAGACTACAAAAGAGAGGAGATTGTTAGGTGAGAGAGGTAAGGGGATGAAGGGAACAGGCATGTTAGGCAGAATGAAAGTAGGTAACAACTATACAAAAGTGAAGAAAGGTTTACAGCAGAGCAGGGTGCCAGGTTGTGTTTTATTGGGCATGACTAGGAAATGTGGGGGTCATGATGGAAGAGCTCACCTGATGCTAAGCCCTAAAAAATGTGCAAAATTCTGAAATCAGGATAGGGGGCCAGTTCCTTTCTCTGTGCTGTCTGTAGTAAAGATCTAATTCCCAAAAAATCACTCAGCTTGGGTGAAGCTAAGGATGCCAGATGCATCACCTAGAATCAAACCTGGGCTCTCCAGTCAGTTCTCCAGCACTCTTAATCACTGTAACTATGACATCCTAGTGGATTAAATCCTTGGTAGCTAAAATGAGACATAAGTACCATGTTCAATAATGTCTCAACCAGATTTTCCTACAGACCTCATTGATTTCTGTGAATTCTATTATTCTAGGACTAGTTACCCTTAATGCTGTAGCTACCACTTCAAAATGAGTAAAGGGTTCATTGACTACAATCAACACTAATCTGGGGCAACTATCACAAAAAATTGTTTTGGCTTGATATAGGTATTAACTTCGACTTTGCAATGCGTTACCTCATTCGTATTACAATCACTGAAAGATAAACAATTAAAATCCAATTAACTACATACCAGTAGCAAATACTATAAAAAAATTTTTTGACAAGATTTTACACTAAAAATGATAGCTTAAGATAAGGTATTTGTTTAATGAAAATCAATATAATCATAGATAGCCTAGCCTAAATACCTAAATAATTTTATTGAACCAAAATAAAGGGAATCAGATGCCACTTGATGATTAGGAATATAATAGAAGAAAAAATAACAGGGGAAGATTCCACGAGGAAGACCAAGAGAAATATACATATGACAAATTAAGAAGGACGTAAAACAGATCAGGTATCAAGGATTGAGGGAACTGACATTAAATAGAGTAGAATGGAGGGCCACAGTAAACCAATCCTAGGATTGAAATGATTGATGATGACAACCAAATTAAAGTCTCTTTTTTCTTTTAGAAAATAAAAATTAATATATTGGCAGTTTTTCATTAAGGCACCATAATGCCAAGTTTGGAGTAAGTCAGATCACTCCCATATTGAGCAATTCAGAGATTACTTTCAAAATGCTGAGCTCTTCATTAGCTGTGGTGAATCCTATCTTAATACTCCTGATGATGGGCTATATCAATATGAAAATTATTAGAACTCATTGCATCTCATAGCATATGCAGTAAAATATTCTCAGAAAATTCACAGATATTGTGAATAATATTCTATTAACTTCTCAAATCATCTTAAAAAAAAATTATAGGAATTAACACCTGAACTGCAGAGTTATCTATTTGCATATCATCTTAACAAGGCACACCCATCTGGATGAGGTATATCCATCTGACTGAGGAATTTATTCCATTGCAGCAAAGAGTACAATAATGAAATATTAAACAATAACATGGTTTACTCAAAACATTAAAAAATATATTAGAATGTTTAGGTGCACAAGTTACCTTGAGTTGAACCTACATGCATGAGTTGCTAATAAGAGGGAGGGAAATGGAACTTTTTCAGCCATAGGAGGAAATAGTAAAACAATTCATCTGCATCTACTTAATACCCCGAAAGGAGCCACAAGGGCATAGGGCGGGGGGTGTTAGGGCATCACCCGTAATTAAGTAAACAAAACCACATGCAAAAGCCACAAATTTATAAAATCCACAAACAAAGCATGGTTTGCATTCATGCAATAACCCTTGACCCACACACATGAAAACACACAAACTACCTACTAGCATACACATGCACCTACAAATGTACCTAATATCTTTACAAGGTTTAATTTTATTCCGACTTGTATATTAAATGTTTTTAAAATTTCTAAAGGGACTTCGATTTCTTGCTATTATTATTTCCGATTTTTCGGGGAAAGAATGAGTATTTGTATAATCTGTACTGGCATATATCTCCCTGATAAATTATTTTCTGTATCATTAAACACCAATTTAATTATAAGCATCCTTTGAATTTCTGCTATTGGCATAAGGGAAATGATTTCCATTTTAATGATGCACAGCATTCTATATGAAATAATTATTCATATACCACATTACATTTCTTGGTTTTATGTTTAAGTTGCAAATGTACATGGGATGATATTTTCTAGGAGTTCATTTTTTTAACTTACTACACATTTATTCCAACATAATATTTACTTCCACAGCATTTAGCTTATATTGATTTCTCCTTTGTTAATGCCAAAATGCATCCACTTCTGAAGATTTTACAATGGATGTAATTGTAAATTTATATTCTGTATACATAGCAATCGTAGAGTTGGATTAAACCCAAGTATCTGCATACTATGATAACATAGAGATGCACAGTTTAAATATATCTGTAATGAGTTAGCATGCCTGAGACTAGCCGACTGGTTTAAAACAGAAAATCAGATTTCAGAAAAAATTCCCAGTTTAACATCATTTTATGTAAAATAAGTAATTAAAAATATGGAACTGCACTGGTTTTAATGAAACAAAGGGTGGAAAAATTGATTGTTTCATAAAATACAATGTTATTGGTATTAACTACTTGTCAAAACAGTTAATTCCACAAACAGATAGACTAGTGTTCAAGCATAAGGCAAAGAAGGTATAACAGGATAATTAGATGGTTTTGAACGATGGCGACTTAAAAGGAACTAAGTGCTAGAACTACATATGTAATACTATAATGTGGTCTGTGCTACCAAGGAAGAGAACCCTGCTACAGTACCGTAAGATAAATATACTTGCTTGCATTATTCAATCTGGCCGAAATTACGACAGTTATACAAAAAATAGTAACTTTAAAATTTTCATTGATGTTGAAAAAATACAATCGGCAAACTGATGCTTGTGTAACTTCAACTCTACCCAGTATATTCTGGAATGGTCCTCTTGTTTTTATCTGTACCTAATGATAGTTATAACGTCCGTAAATACCGGAAGAGAGAACTACGCTACATAAAATGTATTCTTTAATCCCGAGCAATAACTAATGCTCTTTACTTTAAACACGTACAAAGGAAATGGAATTTAAAGTCACTGCATATTGGATCTCTGACCGAAGATAAAGTCAGACGACTATGGCGGGACAATAACCATAAAAAACGAAAGTTGTACAAACGGTATTAGATTGAAAACAATTACTGATTACGTGAAACAATAAATTTGAAGAGCACAACTTAATATTAATAGACATCTTTTACATATGATGACAGTCTTATCACCAACATTTTCAAATATAAAACGAGAACATTCAAATTTAAACCACATGGTGAGACAATAATCAAAAGTAAGTTTCATATGAGAAGTTTTCAATTCAAGGCGAACCGATTTACAACATTTAAGAAAGCGCAAGTTCAACAGACAACAGACTTGACTTTTGGCAATTGTGTATTTCATCGTGACAAATGGTACTTCATCTCTAGTAACAGGGAGGGTTATTTTAAGTAGGGATTTAGCGACATAAAACTTCTTCAGCAACCCTGAAAAAATATCGCTAGTCAAACATCCGCAAAGCATATCCTTCCAAGAGTATCAGTCACGAAAGTTGATAGAAAGAGAATCCAAAATCAATGACACAACACACAGAAAATCAGGTAGCAGCCGGAAAAAATGTATCAATTACGATCGATGTTTAAGATTAAACGTGTATAAATTTTGAATGTTGCACTCAGTAGCTACATTAATTTCCAGTCTTCGCAGGAAACTTCACTTTAAAATAGTAATTACAAAAATGCGATATAGGTATGCGTTAAACAACCATACTAAGCCAGTTAATGCAAAAATACAAGAGTTTAAAACACCGGTTCGAACACGCCGGATGAGCACAATGCACTTAAAACAGTAAACCATGCATTGGCACTTAAATACTGGCTATCAGAAGGATTTATACGTATGAAAATGCCTTTTGCCATAGGAGAAAACATTTAAAATTAAGACGAGGCAATTAACCATTTCTTCGATCCTAGTAGCAAGCACACCCATTCAGATTATCCGGCATTGTCAATCGAACAGAAATTGGCTTAGACGGCTAACCATGATTAATTTCTACAATTATTAAGATAATATCTAAAGCCAAATTGACGAAATAATGATGAAACTCAAAAAACTCTCTCTACGGTAACCACATTCCAGATGACACAAACAACGAGTGAAATCATGTTAGACGATTTGGTCAAACAACAAAGAAAAGCTGCAAGTACGGTGAATAACTTCTTCACTAAACGAACACAATATGCTTAGTAGTATCAGTACAACCAAGTACCGTAACCATGCCCTTCGGCATGCACCGAAAGAACGTTAACCTATGTATGAAACCTGTATTACTCACGTTCTGAAATCCCTCCCAGGTGTGGCGAAAGCTCGAATTCAATTATTTCCAAATATGAAAGAGGACCACTCTCAATCACACACAATATATTACTACACAGCTAAAAATACCACGTGTTCGCAGTTTTCGAAACAAAACGGGAACTATGGGTAAACACTCGCCATTAACTTTCATCGATCAGGACGACAGTCAATTGTTACCGTGGCGCCGCCACAATCGCTAGTCCTTATTACTCTTAGCCTTGTAGAGAAGGGAGTTTCGAATTTTCAATAACCAAACAAATATTTTTAACATAGACACTTTTATTTTCACATAATACAATATTAAAAGAAATATTTTTTTTAGTTCCTCCACAGTCAATTACAAAAAAAGTTGAAATTCGCACAAAGAACATGAATACATGGCACCTAGCTCACTCAGGTCCGAGTGGCCAAGTTAAAATTCATTGGTTTCTTCTAGTATGGCTTGGGCCTGTCCTTGCCACGGTCACTAGAAAGAAAGGGGGAAAAAATTAAAACTTGTACAGTGAAATTATGCCCATAAGCGCAATAAAGACCTCATGGAACATATAGCATATTAATACATTTTTTTTGAGATTTTAACTTGTTCCTGATGACAAGACAACTTGACAATCACTTCAGAACACTTTTTCCACTTAAACATAGGACCTTGGGCTAGACCCTTAAGACAAAAGAGATGATGCAGACTTCCATTATTGGCCCAATGATTTTACTCAACTTTCAATTTGATGTCATTGGAGTGTAATGAAGTTCTCGCCTTGAAACTTTCAAAGAAATACTAATTGACTTGAGGTGGTAAGAGCCTAAAACTTAAGGATTTGCCAATTTTAACAATACCTATTACAAACATTGTCACCATATAAGATTGATTAACTTCTAAAAAAGTCTTTCTCAAAGGGATATTCAGAACATCAACACTGCACAATGAACATAGTAAATGTACGGATGGAAATATGAGTAAAATACCCCTGAAGGAAGGGGGATTGTTAAGTGTAATGTAAGCATGCATTCATAAATTCATTCACCTATTCAAAGTAATAATGCACCAAAAAATCCATGAAAAATTCTACTGACATAATTGATGACAATCTAAAACCTCATAGGAGCAATGAACATGGGTATCAGATTGACTGCAAGAACTAAGATGATAAGAATAATTAAGAATATTCAGGAATTAAAAATTAAGGATTAGGACAATTAATAATGCAATTCACATTGGAGTAAGACGGTTATAATATGTCATGGATGTAGTGTTAAAAGAATGATTGTCACAAAATTGCTCACCTCCTACCTTGGTGTTAATTTATTTCTAGGAACTTAATGGAAATTAGTTCAAATTTTCCTAAATTGGGCCATTCCAGAACAACCCAGTGAATGACAGTAGCCCAACTTACCAAGGCATCTAATTTGACATTGAAAAGTCAATTTTATTTTAGATCCATATGCAAGGCGTGGATATAGCAATACTTTCTTTTATCCAATAACTCATAATTACTTACCCGCCACCCCCCCTCATTGGTCCACCTCCACGTCCACGACCCCCACGATCACCTCCTGGGCCACCTCTTGAAAAACCTCGGCCACCCCTATCACCCCCAGGGCCACCCCTCCCTCCCCTCATGCCACCACCTCTATCCATTCCACCAGGCCCTCCACGTCCACCTCTTCCACCTCGCATGCCACCTGTAATGCATTAAAATATCAAAATGTCATCACCGAAAACTTTCCCGTACTAGTAAAGGGAATTTAGTTAATTTACCATGTGAACTACCTCCGCCAACGCCCTCAGGTCTCATGATTCCACAGCGATTGCACTGTGTTCGCCAAGCAAAATTTGTGTTCCCACATTCTCCATTGGGGCACTTCCAATCACCATCACGGCCAAATCCTGAACCACAGAACAAAATAAATAATACGGGATTACCATTAGCCCTTGCACATTCACCATCATTATAGCTTAATTCATGATCAAATGAAGAGCAGCAATCCGTTTTCCAACATTTGATAATAACTAATTCAATAAAATTAGCACTTGTCTCCAGAATAAAAATTGAAAGGGTGATATGATATTCATTCAACTATTTTTATAAATGCTAACTGTGCAAATTAGTCAAGCTCACATGGATGGATGGACATACGAGGATGTTGAAAGCAGAATTTGAGAGCACGAATCTTTTCTCCTCCTAAACTTTAATGAAAGAAGTTACTAATGTAAAAATGTTATCATAGCAGATCATGTGTTGGCTCTCATTATACATGATAAGTAGTGTATGGAGGTGTCAAGTCAACCTAATACTCAGAGAACCCACACCCCTCTTTCTGACAATATATATCACAAGGAAATTAGTTCTTCTAAATGATGAATTGTTTCCAAACAACCCCAGTTTGTAAACAAGAGCTGACCTCAACGCATTGAGTTGTAATATTTTAAAATATCAGATCCAACAACACCCCACTCAATATGACCTAAGCTCTAGCAATCAGGTACTCAAGCAGGGGATGAAGAATTCCATGTATAATGGTAACACTTCTGAAATGATATGCTTCAAAGCAACAATTTTACTTGAAATCATCAATCATACAAGGCCATTTACAGCTTTGTTAAAACCCCTGCACCTAATGTAAAGGATCCACCTTTCACAATTATACACATTGATATATGAAACAGGAACTTAATACTAAAGAAATAAAAATATTTAACACATTCATTACATGAATGGCAAATTTAAAGATTGCATTGTTCACAAAATTAAGTGTGAAATGATAAGAAGTTCAACAGACTGGGGAGTATTAAAATAAATTATGAGCATTTGTACATACTATACCAGGATGAGCAATAATTAAAATTCTTCCCAAAAAACAGATGAAGTAATCAAATTAAAGAGGCTAGGATAAAATTCCTGTGGACTCCCCAACACTAAGAAACTATGAACTGGCTTATTTCTGCCATCCAACATAATTGAAAGACAACCCCTATTCTAGCAATTGTAAATTATCTAAGGTATCAAGGGTGGTAACAATTTTACTAACCTCCGCCGCCTCCACCTCCACCACCACTTGCACCCCCACCGCCGCCTCCCATGCCCATTCCACCTCCTCCACGGCCCCCGCCCATCCCACCTCCACCACCACCACCTCCTCCTCCTCTCATTCCCCCACCTCTGCCACCTCCACGTCCACTGCCAAAGCTATTTTTTTGAGTGGCCAGCTGGACCTTGATGACAGACCCTTGGAAATCCTTACCTGGAATAATATTTGTATCCAATTGAATTCAACATTTTACAAAAAAGAAAAACTTACAATACATGGTGGTGTACATTTTGAAAAGTGGCCCTGAAGTATAAGCCATGATATGTACAACTCATACATCAGGGAAATAATTTGTTTCTTTATTTGATAAGATCAAACACCTTATTAAAAAAACTGTAATAAATGGCGAAGTAATACTTGCTATCACCAAACACTGCATAACACAACATCATTACAATAGATTAACAGGATTTAGCTAATATAAAAGAAAACTTAAAACAATCAAACATTCACAACAATCCTCAGAGGCAGACTTTTCTAGTAGGACATGATTTTATTTACAAAGATGATGCGCAAATTATGAACAAAATTAAGGTGCTTGCACAAGGAAGCACCTTACCTTATTTCTTACAATACTACAATATATACTACCGATATTTGTAAATCAGCAGCCAACAATAATTAGGAAAGAATTAAAATGTAGCATAATTGAATAATTTCAAAAGAGCAAGTTAAAATCCAATAATTATTTTTGTGAACAACACATACCATCAAACCACTCAATGGCAGAACGGGCTGAATGAGGATCTTCATATGTTACGGTAGCTTCACCCTTTGGTTTACCAGTGGCCTTGTCCCTATACATCCACACTTTTAGTTTCCCAGTCCTCTTGTCCAACTGGAAAATTATATTAAGTCATTAATACAATGGAATCTATAGTAACATTAATAATTCAAAAAGAATATTCAAATATTAACATACCTTGATACGTCCAAGAGAACCGAAATGTTCCTGAACAGCTTCTTCGGTGACTTTTGTCGGCATTCCAGAGACGAATATTGTGTCCTCCAATGTGATGAGGTCATCACGCCCCCCTCCTCCTCCTCCTCCACCGCCACCTCCATAGCCTCCTGGATGAGTAGACCAGTGGTCAGAGTGGAAACCAAACCCAATGAAACCTCAACACACCATGCATTAAATTTAAATTGAAGCTATTCCCAAACCAATGTTGTGATCAAAATAGTTAACCAAATGAGCCTACCAGTTGCCTTCTTCCAATACAGGAAATCTAATGCTTTATTTCAACAGGCTGAATTAGCCAAGAAGTCCAAGAGGGATTTCAATACACACAAGAGCAAATAAAAGCTATTAAGCACCAAAAAAATGTCATATGACTGTGGAAACATTTTAGATTTCACCATTACATTCTTACAAAATGCAACATTTACGACCACATCGACTCGTACAAGTACTAAACTTGACACTCAGCAGTTCCTCCACTTAAAGATGACCTTCTGGATAACTTATACACAGAGTAAAAGTGTCACATTTAAACTGAAAATATATAGCAGTGAAGAAGTAGACAAATCAGTGAGTTAGGAATTGGCACACAACCAATAATTCCATGCAAATAATAATTGCTTAATAGATGCTATCAATATGCTTAGTGGGATGTATAAGCTAATAATGCAAAACAAACTGCAGATGGATGAAACTTTTATACTCAAAACCACACAATAAAATAGTCACCATTCCTACACACAACAAGGTACTTAATACATTGAAAGCTTATCACTAGCAACCCACTTATTTCCTCACACCCATGATTTTGTCTTACCAGTGCATGTTGCTAACTCATTTTCCTTATTAACTGCATTGGGTTACATAATATTTACTGAAGATTATCCATTTTGACCATACCAAAGTCTTACGATGCATCACAAACATGCTAAATCAGGTGTTATCACCAAACTCATTAGTATTAAAGACCTGAAATTCTTATACAATATTATCACCAACCAATACTCAATATAAAATCGATGCATCCTACCTTCAATATACTTTTCACGTTGCTGTTCATTTTGAAAGGTACATTATACTATGATATCCCCGCATTTACAGAATGTGACAACCAAATAGCAGGTCAAGCATTTACAAAAACCTTAAAACATACCAACCACTATACACAGAAGCAATGACCTTTATCCAGCAAAAAGGAATATCAATCCCAGGTGAATTAAAATTACATAAAAATACATTAAAATAAACTACTGAAAACCCTCAAGGACTTCTATCCTACAAGTTATCTTTAGTAAGCATGGGAATAACAAGAAATGACTAATAACATTACATTAAGCAAAATGATGAACTGAGTGCCAACAAATGTGCAGAAAAATTGCACATAATTATGCCCTTCAAGTGAAGGAACAATGAGTTAATTATATTAATATTCTTGTGTAGAATACAGACCATTTTGATTTTTGTGGCTATAAGCTACCACCATGCAAAGGATATGAAGATCTACCAATTATATTATAAACAACATGGCAACTAGTTTCCACCAAAAGACCACCCCACCTTTTGAAAACACCTAATTACACAACTTTTGCTTTTAGACCCATAGAAAAGTTTTAAGTGGCATTCAAATATCAAAGCTGTGGAATCGCAGACAGCCAAGTTCTAACCTTTGTATTAACCCCATGTCATTTGTGTCTCCTTGGCAATTTCACATTAAATTCACACAAACACTCCCTTTTAATAAGCGAAATTCATATATGGAATGACCAGTACCTTTTCTGAAATTAATATAACCTTACAGGTCTAGCTTGCTCCCATACACACTATCAGAAGTAAATTACATACATGACAATCTCATGAAAAAACCAAGTGTGAGATATCACCATCAACCGATCAACAACAGGATACCAGTGACTCTAAAAATGAAAACCAACCATGATTACCTTTACTTATTATTTTAATGAAAAATTACCTTACTTTAGGGAGTAATGATGCTACTTTTGCATAAATGATACATTGCAAATATTGCTTTGAAATGAACCGCTGTGGCAACCCACACACAGGGGACTAGCTTATGCCAATGAACATGGGGTTGATTTGGGTTCACAATAACTGGACCGAGTCATAACGATGTAGTGTGAATGGCGAAATACATTTTAGAATGGGCTGTTGGTGGCACTGAGAAAGATTGCACGCACAAATACTCTTATATCCAACCAGGTTTGAACCACCTGAAGTGACATGCATGAAAGGGCTACCGTATTGAAACAAATCAATTTTATTACTAAATAAGCATTGTTAGAAGTCAAAATAAATACCAGATTAATTACACTACAGCATGGCATGAGACCATAATCTCAAGAATAACAGGTATAGAGTACCATACTTATCTACATAACAGCATACTTTAACACAGACAACTCAACACTTTACTTAAGTGTCTTGTTGAACTTTATAAATTGAAGCAGCCCTTTCATGCAAGATATAAATCAAAAGAAACAGAAAACTGCACTGAGACGGATATCCCAGTGCATTTACCTTTGTTATAAACACCCCTGCTGCCACTGCTAAAACAGAAGCAAAAACACTCAATGAGTAACTTGGGTAGCTTGCTCGCTCCCCTCAATCCCCGCCTCCGATGCCAAGTGAAGCTTCCTGTGACGTTGCTTGCTTCACCAAACTCATTCCCCCCCAACCCTCTCACCGCACTCCCACCCACCTCCACTTAGGAGGGCACAGGTGGGAATGGATAGAGGGCTACAACCAAACCAGGCACACCGCAGCCAAAGACACCTGCTGCTGTCAAATTTCTCCCAAACATTGTTACATTATCAGTCTTAAGGTCAAAACAAGAGGCAGGGTGTCAAAAAAAAACAAGATACATTAATATTGATTGCAATGAGTTACTGAAAGCTCTCATGATAATGCTGTAATGGTTTAGAAAAAAATACTTCATAACTGAAATACAATGTAATACAACCCCACCTCATGTGCAAGTGTCAGTCAATTAAAGTCATTTGTCTGTTTGAAGGCATCATAAACAATTAGTCAACAGTCACGCATTTCACCTCAAGAGTACTTGAGTGCCACTTTCTAATGCCAACCCATACTTGTTTTTTTCGCTCCCAAGTTTCAGTTTAGGAGCTTAACCCAAAACTAATACACCCATTTGCAGATCACTCAACTATACAACCAATCAATATACCCATACTTTTTAACTGCGATGAATAATTACCAGGACGTTGATTACCAGACTCATACCATAATATTGCTATAGACATAGGTTTCACCTCACTTTACAACCACATTAGAACCCTTTATTGTAATAATTGACTGTTCTTAATACACAGCAATCCCATACCACCAAACTGATTACAAGGTTAATTTAGCCACTAAATTTTTAACTCCTTAGTTTTCCAGCAGGAACACTTTTGTCTCATGTCACAGATAATAAAAAAGAAATATTTACAACACCTGTTGAAGAGATTTAAAAGAACACCGCTTCATTAATGGCAACACGTACAAGCCAATATACTATATTTGCAGAGATGCAAGGATAAAATTACAATTACAAAAATGACTTTTATGAAACTAGACTGATATTATAATTTAAAAATTTTATCGGAAAATTTTCAAGTTGATTAAATTCATCTTCAAAATTATATGCAATTCCCATGGATTATGACTTCAATAAAAAAAGGACTACCAACTGGTCAATGACAGCTAATGGGAAGTCGGGCATAGATGAAATGCTTACTTATAGCCACCACCACCGCCGCCGCCTCCTCCTCCCCCTCCTCCACCACTTCCTCCTCGGCCTCCTCCACTGGAGTTTCCACCACCATAATTACTGGATGGAGGTGGAGCTGGAACAGGAAGTTCGAAAATTGTTATATTCAGAACTAACAATATTTACACTAAGTAGATAAAAAATTGAAGATTCCTTGAAACCAATGCGATTGAACAATTACTATGCAGAAGCTCACCCCCATAACCCTGATTGCCATATCCTCCTCCTTGTTGACCATATCCTGTTTGCTGCTGTCCGTATGTGGGAGCTGCTTGCTGTTGGGGTTGTTGCTGCTGTTGCTGTCCATATCCAGAATACTGATTGCTACTATTTTGATCGTACGATGGGGCAGCTTGGTATCCTTGTTGGCCATACCCCCCCTGAGTCTGGTTCGAGCCATAACTGCTTTGGTCATATGATGGGTAACTACTCCCTAAAAATTGAATTGTAAATACAAATTAATATCAATCCAATTCAAACCGTAGAAATACACGCGTACAATAGTCGGTGCTCGAGGAAGGATATTAAATGCTCTCAGCAAATTCAATAAATCGCGTAACCCCAATTTAATTAAAACCTGTAACGTTCTTCAAAGGTTTCAAGGACTTCATCGGAGGAGCATTACCTAAACGAATACACAATCACACCAACAATTAACCCACCTTGATTATAAGTTGTCTGATCCGTGGACGTGTAATTAGTGTAGCCTTGTTGAGTCTGGCCCCACGAACTTTGCTGGCCATATCCTCCACTTTGATCGTATCCTGTTGCTGGATATGTTGGTTGCGTAGCAGCCGGAGCTCCTGATGCGGGAGCAGGCTGGGAATACCCAGTGTAGCTGCCATAAGGGGCAGCCCCCGTGTTGTAACTGCTGTACTCTGTGGAGAAAATAAAATACATATATAATGACAAAATAAAAGGTCTATGCCGAGTGATTAAAACTTGCTAATATCAGAAATGCGATCCTCATTGGTGCTCCTAAGCCCCAAGCACCTAGGTGTCGGGCGCCTCGAAATCATCACTTAACGCTTAGTAAACAAACTGACGTTTTAAAATGTTTCCCCCTTCTACCATAATTGAATAACAACATCTACATGAAAACAGACCATTAATTCGACCAACAAACACGAACTACTTCTAAATTCCAGTAATTGAGTTACCAACTAATCAATTTCAACGTCGAGTTTTCATGAAAGCGATCATCTTCCAAATCTCCAGGTATAGCTTAACAATAATTGTATAAAAACTAAATATATGTATTAAAGGCCTTATTTACTAATAAATAAAATAAAACTATTGCTAGATTACACTGAAACTTTTGGATAATAACACTTACGACTATCTGCCATGTCAAATATGGCGTCCTTCCACCAAGAAGAGCGTCCCCGGAAATGAACGAAACCGGAGCGTGGGTACATGAGCGCGACAACCGGAAGTAGCGGATATGAACTGCACTAAAAACCTGTTTCTATGGAGGGTTTTCGAAATTGAAAAATACTATAGTTAAAAAATTCATAAGAATATTTTCCATTAAAAACTTTAGAGGCCATTTGAAAATATTTCTGAAACATAAAAATATATCGATCATCCATTAATAAGGGAAGTAAAATAGTGAAGGCATAGCAGCTTACAGTTTAAAATCCAGCCCCTTTGTTGTCATAGTTACCGCCGTTACCACGCTAAAATGATGGTGAATTCACATTCAAATCCTCATAGTGGCAGACATCAAAAAGTATTTTGACATTATTTTTGAATTTCCACGTTTAAATTTCTATGGATACCTGAGATATGTCGCAGATTGAATTCGAAGCGAACAAAGTAGATATTTAACTATAATTTCGAAGTACTTATAGTTTTAGTCGCTCAGAAAAAATATACTTGACTATCGTTTAAGTCCTTGGTCTACCCTAAATTGAGTGATAAAAATCGGCCTAGTGAGAATTACTAGCTATTTAAACTCTCGGATTTTTCAACTTAGTGAACCAATAGGAAATTCATAGTGTAATTTCCTCCCATTTATTCAAGGATCTTTTAGAGGCGGTTAAAATGGTTATATTTATGCTACAGAGATTTAAGTTACTTCTTTTATTACCTAATTAATTTGTAAAGTATTAGGTAAAAGATTAAAATAATTAAATGGTAGGTTTACAATCTCCAGTACACACCATTTTCATAAAAATCAGTGCCTCAAATAGGCAAAATTTTAAAATCTCCATTTTGCAAGGGTATCAGAGTAAAGCTCAAGAACTAGGGAAAATCTACAAATATGGTTATACGTTGTAAATGGCAGATTTTAATGTGAATGTATCAGAATAGTATTTTCTTTAACAGCTTATTATGATTATTTTGACTTGATTGGTGCTTATATATTTGATCCAAAAGGTAAAAACTTCTTAAATTGTTGAAAATATAGAGTACTGAACTTATGCTTTCTCCACATTGACCATGACTGAGCTGTTTGGAGGCATTCTTATTAGGTCCTATATATTGTATGCATCAAAATTGGCAAAATCATTACTCATTCGATGGATGTGATCCTGAGATTCTTGTTTATTTATATGTAAATTATTTAACTGAATGAAAACGTGACTTTAGACCCTCTCTGTTAGGTCAAATGAGCCCCCTTTATGTATTTTCAGTATAGCATTTGGACGTCACAATTGAACCTGAAAATATGGATAGAAAACACGTAAAAGGACACTCTGAAGGAGAGACTGACTTGAAGAAGGTCAAAAATTTGAGCTTTCTGAAATGTGGGTGTCTTTTTACACGTTCTCTATTTATATTTTTATACTCTATTGTGCCATCCAAATGTTAGTAGTTTTCATGGAAGGCAATGGCCAGCTAAGGTCAAAGCGTTGGACAACTGACCAGAGGGCCCGGGTTCGATTCCCAGGCAAGCCTCTATGGGCACCTGTAGCTCCACTCAAGATATGTGATTTTTCAGGTACCAGATCTTCCTGGGAAACTATAACCAGCATAACTTTAACTAAGTTAAACCTAGATGCAAAACATGCCCTATTTTCAAAACCAAAATTCCATCTCTCTCCCACCTGATTTTTAACTCTCTCCCACCAATTCCCTACTCTACTTGCATATCTAGCAATGTAGTTTACCTGCTGAAGTGCCAACTTTGCCCTAACTTCTATAATGGACAGTGTACCGCATCCCTTATATTAGAATTAGCAACCACCGGGCCTCATGCAAGCATTCTTCCCTGATTGATATGCTCCGTATCCTCAAACATGCCAGCAAACACAATACTCCCTTTGATAAATGCTATAGTGTATCCATCTTAGCATCCTTCTCACCCTCTGATCCTCCACTGAAACTCAAAACTTTAGAGAAATCCTTCATCTGGCTCTTGGAGTCCTGGAATTGGCCAGGAATCAAGATTAGGCATTAATTACCCTGCTCCAAACATATTTTCATCCCCCCTCCACCCCCATCACATTCTATATTTTTCCCCACCCTTCTAACGCTTCCCCTCCCAACCTTTCCCTTCCAAAATCTCTCTCCACATTCCCCTTCTATCCATCGTTCCAGCCCCGGTATTCCCCACAGTTCTGTCCCTCTGTTCCTTGATGAAGGTGGCTGCGACCACCGAAAATTCTAAACTTAGTGAGTCTCTATTGTGTGTGTTTCTGTGTTTGTCTGTGTCCATTAGTGCTAAATTTTATACTTTATTATTCACTTCCGTGAGACTTTCAAAAATTGTTATATATATATATATATATTGCATGCAAAAAGTGTTGTAGCAATATTGCATGCCCTATTGAAAGGTTCCCCACAAAAGTGTTCTGGTAGGATTTTGGGAGGGAAACATCCCTGTTCTTATTCTTGTAACCCTTTTTTCTTCTTGGAAATTGAAGACGGTTCCCATAGATTTCCTGGGGAAGTAGCTTGGAAAATCTTTCATGGAAAAACATTTAAAGAATATTTTCTGTCATCAATACTAAACTTGGAAGGCTTGAAATACCTGTATGATATAATGACATAATTTCCTTTTCAATTGAAATAAGTACCTAATGCAGTACATAACTACATTTAGGAATGATTTGAATGCAATTGTTCATATGCATAAAATGGAATTGTTCATGTTTGTAACAAATGACTCCCTCAATTATAGACAGAGGATATTTCAGACATTTTCTCTGTGTTCTCAATTTCTTGTAGGTCTTGGTATGTTCACAAAAAAATGTTTACATGCACCGCTAATGGAGAAGGATGGAAAAGGTGGAATGAACCAAAAGGAAAATGAATAAGGTGGTGCTGGGTATGGTGACGGAGCAGAGGGGATTGTTGGGAGGAATCTGAAGGAGGCAGGAAAGATGAATGCAGAGCATTCTGATCGTCAATGGAATGTTGAAGACTGTGATAGAGGGGCGAAGTGGGGCAAGTGAGGAAGGGGTAGGAATGGATGGGATGAAGGAAGGAAGTATTTGGAACTGAACAGGACTAATTGTTGTATAAGATGTTGGGTTTTGTTAGGGTAGGTGAGGAAACTGTTGCTATACTGTTTGGTAGCTTGCGTCCATTTAAAGCCTTCCTTAATCAGTAAACTACTGATAATAATATCAACCAAATTTTGGACGAAATATTGATGATAAATTTTGATCCATTGAAACCTTGGTTTCATAAAAAAATAACACTCTGGGATCATAAGTGCATAGTGAGCGATTCAATAACCTTTTGTCAAACCAAATAAAATATTTCAGGAAAGAAAGAGCTTCCAAGTGCCAGTTAGCAGATAAATTAGTTCCCCAATCACATTTAGCTATTAGTTACAAAATGCTGGCTTTAAATAGGAAACAAAACTGTATACATGATAACCAGAACAAATGCAAAATATTCCTTAAATGATAGATGTACCATGTAAGTGGCATTGATCAACTTGATTATCTGTGGAGGTTAATGAGAAAAAAGAATTTTGTTTTGATTAAGGGAGTTTGGAATTTCATTTAAAGATGTGGTCTGGCAAAAGGTCAAAAGACAATTTCCGTTTCGCAAATTATTATTTTAAGATCTCCTCCCTTATTTCCTGTGATCCCATAAGTGTACTTTACAGTGTCTAATTAAGCTTGATTGTTTTCTGATTATTATATTAGCAAACGCAGTGGGTATTAAAATGGATCTTTGTTTAGAAGATTCTAGTGTAGCCCTTATCTTAAGCATTTAATGGTTATTATTTCAGGGAAAGTATGCAATTAAAGGACCACGTGGGAAGATACCAAAAAGAGAGCCGCCTTGGAGAAAGTGGGAAGAGTTGAGCTATAGGAAGGGGCTCCATCATGCAGTATACTCTAATTCTGGAGATATATATGTTGGTGACTGGCAGAGGGGTTTAAGAGAAGGTAAATCATGAGTATTTGACTCCAATGATTAAATACATGAGCAATTGCCATGCAATAGGTTCAAACATAGTTAACAAGCAGTAAATAATACAAATGCTGCATGGACTGGTGAAAAATATGTATTAGTTGAATAGTTGTTGCATAACATAGTAGACTAGTTCGAGATGGTAGTACAAGTTTTAAGGTACACAGTTTTTCAAATCATTCAAGAAGTCCCTTCATGTTGTTGATTGTCATATTAATACCAATGATAAGTAGATGACTTATAGTGCTACATAAGAGTTTGGTAACTTACTCAGGTAAAGGTCACATCAGCAGTGAAAAAGGATGGCGATATGAAGGAGATTGGTGGAAAGGGATGAGACATGGTCATGGAGTTCTGAGCAAAAGGAAAGAGGATCACTGTGACAAAACCCACTACACTGGAGGCTGGCAATTGGGTAAAAGACATGTAAGTGTAAGCAACCATGTAAGAAGGTTACTGGTGCTCATTGGTATTAACTAATATATGTACATGAACAAATATTCATACCTTACCATAAAACCATTCAATTTCAAAGCCAGGTATCATGCTGAATTTGAGGAAAAGCACGCACAAGATTCAACTCTTAGCCTTGTTCTGTTTCAAAATAAGAAAAAATAACCTACAGTATAATATTATGGGGATCAGCTGCTATTTCTCAAACCATCTTTAAAATGCAAAATAAAGCTATTAGAATCATCACCAGGAAACCTCACAATGGTCCATCAAGGCCTATTTTCCGTGAATTAAATTTGCTACCACTCCCTTGCATCTACATTATGTTTTTAATTCTTTATATAAAAAATAACATTGGTAACTATTCTCTTAACTCTGCCTATCATCATCATTACACCAGAGGCAGGGATGACTTCCATTATGGGAATATAAGAACTAAAGCATTGAAATTAGGACCCAATGAAATGGGCATCAGATTATATAACAAACTACCCAAAAGTATCAAGGATACAAAGGGAACTGCTGCATTCAGGCATATATTAAAAAGATATCTACAGCGCAATATGTTTTACTCGGTTGATGAATATCTCAACAATATTCCCAACCAGTAAGTTCATACTTTTAGTTTCTAGCAATGGTCTTGGTCTGATTCATGTTAATGATCAATGATTTTTCTGAATTTGATATTGCATGTGCATGTTACAGCCAATGTTCATGGGTTTGTACCAAACATTTATGTAACTATGAGCATCATTAGTTTTATGTATCTTAACTGAGCCTGTGTCTTTGCTCCTCATTGACGTGCCTTATATCATGTACATACACCACCCACCTGGTATTTTTGTATTGTGATCTCTGGGCAAATAAAAAGAAATAATAATAATAATAACTTTTATATCCTCAAAGTATATTAGCATTCAATGCCACAAATGCACATTTAAGGATCCATCAAATGTCTGGGAGTAGGCACTTTAAAGAATGCAAAAAAATTGTTATTATGCATGAAATTGTAAAAGAAAATAACGCTTTATGAGGATTATGAACTATGATACTACCAATCATTTTATCAATTTAATGTAAATGATCCTAAGTTATGGCCCATTGTTAAATTAAGTGCTGGGTCCTTTACCATTAAACAAAATATTTTTGACTTTTGGCAAAACAGGTTGTTATCAACAGCCTCAGTGATTGACTTCAATTTCAGACTAACTTGGCATTAACAGACTGTTCAAAATAAACAACCTAAGTGATTGACTGCAATTACTGATGCTGTTTAAGGGTAAACGCTACTGGTTGGCCCCAAGTATGAACTCTATTCAACAATCAAGCCTTTCCTTGCAAGAAGCAGGGTTGCTAATTCGAATGAAATGCATTTATACTTCCATATTAATTGGTACACCCTGCCCAAACATTGGTATCTGCTAGAATATTCTATAACTTCTCTCATTGGTTCTTATGCAGGGGCAAGGAAGGCAAATTTATGAAGACGGAACGGTTTATATTGGAAAATGGTCACAAGGGAAACGTGATGGCCATGGTCGCATTTGGTATAAAAATGGAGATTTCTATGAGGGGGACTGGTGCGATGACAAACCTCATGGATATGGAATTTTTGTCTATGGTAAATACTTACTTTATGAGTGAAATATCATTAATGATTTTGCTGTCCTAATCAAGTCTGACCCCAGGAATGTTGGAGAATTCTCATTTACCTGAACCTGGCCATTGACTCAGTGACACTATTATTGTAAATGCATCAGTCAATATTCTATGTTCAAGTTAGTTATGACAACTACAATTTGTCTACCTTTTAGAGGCAAGATTTGAAAGATTCTTGAAGGAAATTAAAAACCCTTGTAGATTTTTTAAACATATACACAAAATACACCTCTTTGCACCACTCACATATCATTTCTTTCTTCAGCTGAATCCAAGAGTCATTCAAAATAAGTCACCTATAAAGTCATCAAAATTACTTAAAATATCTATTTACTTCATCTACATGATCTTTTCTTCACATCTGAAACATTCTGCTCCCTATTTGCATGAGAAATACTAAATATTGAGTGTAGTGGCATATATTCATCCACAATAATAATACAAATAATCAGTCAAAGGATAGGTTAAGGTAAAAGTTGAAGACAACCTGTCACAAAACCAATTTGGACACAGGATGAATAGAGGAACAAGGTAGGCCATACGTGAACTACACTTTAAGAAAAAATTATATATAACAACAAAGTTGTACGTATGGAATTTATGAACTTGGTGACATTTGACAATACCATGTGGATCAAGCTGTTCATAATACTATTGAAAATGGGTGCGTCTAGAAATGACAAAAGAATAACATAGTAATTATACCACACTCAAGTTGCCATTATGCAAATGAAAAGTGGAAAAAAATAGAAATAAAAATATAGAAATTAGTCATGGATGCAGCTTCTTGCCTACATCGTGTTGTTGAATGAAATAATAAAAAACACAAGGAATTGAAGTCAAAGGAATTAAGGTAAATGATAAGGAAATAACCATGCTCTCATCTCAGAAATAGCACAGAATACTGAAGACATGCCGACATCACTGAACTCAAACACTGACCAACTAATTTGTAAATACAAGCCTTTTCAAAACAAGATGAGACTGTTTGAATAAATACTTTATTTTATTAGTTACCCTTTAATCATGCTTATTGCTTTCAAAGTACAGTCCTCGGCTGCCAATACAATGCTCCCAATATATTTTCCAGCCTTGAATGCCATCGGGAACGCTTCTTTCAGGATAGTATTTATGACTCCAGTATAATCCTTTATGCTTAACGCTTACGGTAATGCTTCTTTCAGGATAGCATTTGGTCTCTGGTATAATTTTATTGGAGGTCTTCAATAGTTTCAAATCAGTGTCCTTTTAAGATGGATTTCAACTTAAGAAAAAGGAAAAAGTCCACTGGAGCGAGATCCAGAGAGTAGGGTGGTTGGGGATCACAGGTGTGCTGTTTTTGGCCAAAAACTCGATAACAATCAATGATGCATTGTCGAGAGGAAAGCACCAAAACTTTTTTTCCACATTTGTGGTCTCTTCTGCAACATGACATGTCTTAACCTTCTCCTTATCTATACATAGTGCTTCCCATTCATTGTTTGTCCTTTGGGGACATATTCATAATGAATTATCACCTCCCAATCATTGAAAATAATCAACATTACCTTCTTGTTTGATTGCTACATCCACACTTTTTTGGGTCGTGGGGAATATGGCCCCTTCCACTGTGAAGACGACTTTGGTTTTAATATCATAACCATAAACCCAGATTTCATCACCTGTGACAATCGCTTTTAAGATGTTTCAGTCATCGTTAGAATGATCGAGTGGTTCCTGGCTGATATCAAGATGTTTTTGCCTCTGTTCATCCATTAACACTTGGGGCACAAATCTGGATCTGATGCACTGAATGCCTAAAATTTCTGTAAAAAATGGTGAAATGCAATCCAACACTAATGTCGACTTCATTGACTATCTTTCTAACAGTTAACCTATGGTTTGTACACACTAAATCATTCTCACTGTTGACATAGGTGTTGTTTGTTGATGTCGATGTTTTTTCACTTCTTGGTTCTTCATCGGTCAAGGTTTGTCCACACTGGAAGCGGTTGTGCCAACAAAAACACTATGCCCGATTCATAGATTCATTGCTGAATGCCTTTTCAATCATTTCATAAGTTCCAGTTGCACTTTTCTCGTGGTTAAAATTAAATTCAATGCACACATACTGCTTCTCTAATACCTTCATCCTCACCAATACAAGAATTTGTACAGCAAGCATGTGCAAGCAAGTGTCAGACAATAGAGATAGGTAGAGATAGATCCACGAGCAAGGTGGTGTTTTACTTCTCACAAACGCTGCTAGAAGGCAAGACCTCACTGATTGTGATCCGTAAAGCAGTTTGCTCATAGAAAAAAACCTGTCTCATCTTTTTTCATACACAACATGTATAATATGAAAGTATGCATAAAGAAAAGTTAAATCCTAGTTTACAGCAGAAGGAAGATTGAGGCAGATGTAGCATATAGAGGAGAGAAATTAGAGCATGTGAAATCTTTCACAAATTGAACTTAAAGATATGGCATGGACCATTGGAAAAGCAGAACAGAGAAAAGCAACAAAACCCTACAGGTAGAAACCTCCAGTTCAGCCAGGGTTGTGTCCAAGCAATCTGTGTATCTACTTGACCCCAAACAATAGAGTTATATCCCTTGAAAAGCCCTTGCATCCACACTCGTTTATGGTTTGGCGATCCAAATGTGTGACTCTATTTTGGGTGGGAAGGCCATGGGACAAATTCTTGAGGTGAAGAAAAACTTTCCTCTATCAAAATGATCTTACTCCAATGAGGGCGAGGAAGATAATTGTAACCTCACATGCAAACACTACAGCTGTTCTGGGAGAACTAAATCTGTCAAGAAACAGTGCGATGATACTAATAATTAAATATAGAGAGAAAAACTCCTTAGAGTGGGAAAGCTCCACAACATCCAGGTGTCTTTGAAGTTACACCTCATCTTGAACAACTGTCATGGAGTCAATTGTGAGAGTCGAGTAAACCAAGAAAGGAACTGTTGCAGACTCACCACTAGGCATAATGGATAGGTAATAAATACCACCTTGATGTTCTCCCTTTATGAGCTTCTCAACAAGGTGTTCATTTGTTTAAAGCAGGGCCAGTCATGTCTTTTCACTCCATCTCCCATGTGAATCGTTCTTCCTGCTTTGTTTTACACCCTCTAAATGAGGTTTAATTAACCTAATTCTTGATAATCTCATCATATACTTTCATTTTGTCTCTACATGTGATACCTTACATGAACCATATAATGCATTGAACAATCATTGCAATCCATTAACTAATTAAAGATTTATCTTAAAAAATTTGTAGCACAGTGGCTGCAATTATTCCTAGCTCCTGCCCTCTTGGCAATTCTTTGATTTTATTTGGGTATTCTGATTAATGAAGAGATTTTAAATAAGATACCAAACTTTCCTTCTGCAATACACATTTACCTACTTACATTAGCTCCATCCGATCTAGGGCTTCCATAATGTCATTCTAACATTCCTATATAGATTAGAAATATATTTCATGCACTCATAATTACATTTTATTTACTTGAATAATTTACATTATAGCCAATGGATGCAGATTTGAAGGAGAGTGGATGAACGGTTTAAAGCATGGATATGGCCGTTTTTATCATCTCTTGACAGGCCAACTTCAGGATGGTCTTTGGATCAAAGATGTCAGTAAATGTTCAGGCATCACAGAAATTCCATACAGGCAAAACGCTCCAAGGCCAAACCCATACCCTCTGCATAAGGTAAGACCAAAATAGATAACCAATCCATTCACTGATTTATGAGTGATTGCTCATAGTCTAGGGTGCTTTGCTAGTTACTGATTATTTGAGTCCAGGATTGATATATAGAAATTTTCATGAAGGAAATAGGAAAGCAAGGAGTATTGGTATTTTTATGGGAGGCGACCAATAGCTAAGGTCATATGTGCCATTAGGGATGGATGGAAATGGAGGAAGGGTGGAAAGAAACCAGGTGTTGGGATTAGCCTGCTCTTTAGAGAAAGGCACCAAGGGGTCAACAGGTTAATGACCCATCCAACCGACAGCGTACTCACTCAAAGTGCTCTCCACAAAGCACCTCAAGTAGGGATCGGGATACCACTGAAAAAGATGTCATATCTAAGATTCCACCCCAGGCCCTCAGGGTGGGAAGCCAGTACACTAGCCTTCACACCAAACCAATCCCCAAGAAAGCAAGGAGGAATGTAGAAATGAGAGAGAAGGCACTCATCAAAAAGCTTCAATTTTCATTGAACATTTAGACCCACCCATGTTGCCAAATTATTAAAAAACATGCCAGTGATAAAGGGTTTACTTAAATGATTTTTTTGGACTCGTGAAGTGCTTATATGCATTCAAGTTGCTATTTAGTTGTCAATGTAAGGACTTTCTCTTGTATTTTCTAAAAATTGATATAATTGATACCCATTGCACCGCTCTCTTTTGGCTTCTTTTCCTCATCCCTCATGATCTGCACTCTTTATAATTCATTCACAAAAAGAAATGTTCTGCTATCCAAATGCATAGACTTTTTATCACAGTCCATAAATCATATTTAATCTAGAGCATCAAAGGTGGAGACATTCCTTAAATTTGAGAGTATAAGGCATCACATTATTCAATAATTAATTATACAAACAAGCATGGCTCCTTTAAATTTTCTTGCTCTTCACAGTATTACATAATGTGCATCTAAAAACTGAAATTTTTAAAAAAAAGTTACTTGAATAGAGAGAGCTTTCAATTCACGAATGGCAATTTTTAGATGCAAAATGACATATCTAACACTGGATTTTGTTCACAAACTTCTTACCAAAAGAACTTTCTGATTAAGAGCCATTTACTCCCATATTTGGGGATATTCAAACATTTAACCAAATGCTTGTCATTCCTTGGCTTAGAAGACCGCTTGAATTAATGACAGTAATTAATTCTACCACCATTAGTAGTCATTCAACTTATAATGAATAGCCAGCTTTTAATTAAAATTTCAAATATTCCAAGTATGACTACTGTCATTGCAATTTATGTGTTAGCAGCAAGAAAGCCTGTTCACATTCATTTGGTTGGCCTAAAGAGTACTCAGAAATCTCATTCCATACTCTTGAACCTTCTCTCCCATTTAATTTATACATTGAATGCTAATATTTCATTTTTCCCCAAATTTTTTCAGCTGGAGCTGGAAGACAGTCATAAAGTACAAATGTCTGCAGAGGAGCATGCCATTACCAATTTCTTGAACTCTTTAGATGCTACAATAAACCTGGAGGAACAAAAATAAAGCGATTTGAGTTATGCGCATATAACTTTATTGCTAATGAATTCATGGCTGGATCCATGTCCAAATACAGGGGGAAATATAAATCTCATCAATCATATCTCTTGTGTTTTGACTCTAACAAACTCTTCCATCAAAATTTAATGTAGGGATGCCTACTGAAAATCCCACCAAACAAAATGTTTGAAGAATATTTTGAATTGAACAAGAAGTTCCATAAAATGTATTTGGGTATGCTTTTCTTTAGGGCACACATGGTATAAAAAAGCATTTAAATAAAAAATATTATAGGAGAAATTCATTTTACAAATCAAAGATAATAGAAGAAAGTTGCACACATTATCACAAAAAAAATGAACATCCCAGTAAAAGTTATTTTTCACATCTTAATTTCATTCAATAGCTTGAAATACCATTAACTTTTCATACATGTGAGACTACACAATTAGTAGGGTAGACATGTCCAGTGTATTTGGTATATACATATAATAAAAATAACTTTTTGAGCGAAATTGCAGACCAATTGAACATAATAATTTCAATTTATGTTAGAAACTTGTCAAATAAATTGTGAAAGGTATATTAAAAGACTAAAGATTAAGCTTGAAGTCCACAGGTATTTCAAGGGTAAAAATAATATGTACATATCAGTAAACACATTCAAATGATCATCTTTGAGTTAATGTTACTTTCAACAACAATGTTTCAGGAAAATAGTAAAGAAATAAATACTATGTACCAATAAATATATTTATGAAAGGGAATATTGTCATTTTAGTTTTTACATAAAAGTGAGATTCGAATTTGGCACTCGATCAACAGGTTAACTCACAACACTGCAATTTATAAAATTCATGGCAACAGGTAAAAATACACTTCATCAACGAGAAGCCACTAGCAATTTTAATCATCGTCATCTAACAAAATTAATGTTTTTTAAAGAAGTACTTAAACAGGCTGTGATGTAGAACCATTATTATTAGGCAAGTTTATAAATATATGTTATCTACACTAAATATAGTAAGTTTATGAAATACAAATAGGAGTACATTATATTACATTCATGTAAATATCAACAAATGTAAGTAAATGCCTAACAATTTTAAATAAAATTGTTAGCATAATAACATTATCACATTTCTGCTAACAACCTCTTTAACAGTTACCACAGGCAACCTTTTATTAATAAAGTATTCATGTCCTCATTATTTAATGGCACGCATAATGAACAAGAACACATATCAATAAACCACATGTGAATTTCTAGCAACATCAATATTCACAGTGTGTTAACAAAATCCTTGGTCTTTACCCTCCCAACGAATTAGTAGTCAAATCAAATGAAAATCAATGGGTACTCTTACCCTTTGTACATTCCATGAACAAAATTCTTCTAGTATAGACTTGGCAAAACTTGCTGTGGGCTCAATACCCCCGATATGGACAATTACTTGCAGGGTTTCCAATCTGGGGCCCTCATATAGTTGCTGTTGGGTCCTCCAGAAGTGTCCCAGATTCATTACACCACTTATGAGTGGATTAAATGATGAATTTAATAATTCAAAGCAAATGACAATAAAAAAAGAAGAATACTATTATAACCTCCAAAAAGCAATATAAGGTTTCTTGATTGTCAGGTACATTATTCATGTGGTCTATTTAAAATGAGTTATTTTGCTGCAGGGAAAAAAGATATTGTGTTTAATTAATCCCATAAAAGTGCATTTGTCATACATTAAAAAAATTGCCAATGGCACACAATACTGAAGATACTTTGGTTTTTGATATGGAGAAATCAGAAAGTGCAAAAGAAAGTCTATCATTTTTTTTCCTATGCATTTAAAAAACTGAAGATTAAAAAAGTCCATAAAAATAATTCATTCTATCTATTTCTTAAAATTTTACAAGGTAGGATTTTATTCCCAAAAACTTCCATATGTGAAAATCCAGAAACTAAATAGAATTTGAATCTACCCATATTTTTATAATGAAGAACATATATGTTAAACATACAAAAAAAAACATGGGAATAAATACTCCTAGGGAACAGTTGAACAAGTAAAAATTAAGAATATCATATCACAACCTTGTACCAAAAATCTTTATCATAAATAAAAACAGGAGAAAGGTGGGTTAAAATAAAAAATATGAACTAAAATTAACCTACAATTGCACGTAATTAAATGAAAATATTTACAAAAACTAAAAAAATGAGCTTGTTTAGCTTCACCTTTCAAAGGGCTCGTGAAATTTTTAGAATATGGAGAAATCTTGTAGTTCTGTTATTTAATGACTGTCCAAAAGGAATTTATTTATAACTTGGCAAGACATCTCCTCTGCATCTCAATGCAGTTGTCATACAGCATAGAAAACGTGCGTCTCGGCTCAATCCTCAGACTATTTGCACCCCTCCACCAAGTAGTCCACCAAGTCCATTGGTCCCCTGTCCACCACCTCGCCCTTCTGTGTCGCCTGCTTCAATGCGCTCCTTCAAGAGCTCCAGTTCCCTTAGGCCATGGGCTGTAACCTCATACTTGTGTGCTACTAGAGTACGATAAAAGTGCACCGCAAATGCCAGAAACACCACCAATACTGGCACTAGGACTATGCAGGCTGACCACGCAGCAAACTTGGAAAAATCATAAAATTTCACCCAACATAAAATGGCTATTTCACAAAGGAAGAGTAACAATCCCAGGAGAGTAGAAAATGCCCACGCTGTTTCTATGTACCAATGCAGTCTCTCGTGGGGGGATTCGTGAACAAGACTGATGGAATGCAAGTTGCAGACAGCATCGATGTTTGGTAATATGCATGTGCTGATCATCAATGCCAGCATGTGGACGGCTACCAATAGTGTTGTGCACACAGCAAATGCTATTAGCATTTCTGTAGGCACTTTTGTCTTTTCATTCAGCTGAACTTCCACCATTGCAACCTGAAGGCGAGGCGGGAAAACAAATATGCAATGAATTAAAAATGGTTATTAAATTCTTGTGAAACCAAAAAAATTAAATAAAAAATACTTCGTTAACAAGATTCCAACAAGTAAAAGAGCAAAATGTGACCTCATATAGTATATAAAAAAATCCTCTGCCTTTCCGTGAGATTTTATTTATTCGATGAAGGGAGGAAGGAATTGGCCGGAATTGAAGAGGGGTTTACTGTTGTGTTTTGTAAAAAGAGGTAAGGAAATGCATTGCTGCATTCGGGATTGTATAGTCTATGTCCATTTAATAAAAACCATAACCAGTAGAATACCAATTATTATAATTGCCCGAATAAATATAAATTTACTTAATACATATAAATTGATTTGTCATGGGTCCTAAATCAATAATATTTGAATGAATCACCCAGTCTTACCATTGCAAATCCAGAGAGTAGAGCTGATGTCTTGCTTGATGCCTTTAACTTGGCACGACTGAGTTGTAGCTTTCTCCAGGATAGATAACCGGGGGTGTGAAGCCCATCGCCTGCTTGAGACATCCTTACCTAAAAAAAAAAACTTTATTTTTTCCCAAGGAAATGAACCAAGAGCCAATCCTCACCCACACTGCTTCATTTGTCTCCCAAATTGAACATATTCGTCAAGTCAAATGCGGCAGTAGCAAGAAATTTATTTTTTACAGAAGGAAACTTGAAATTTAAATGAATTATTTGAAGAAAAACAAATTTTATCATCATGAGAAACATAGCCTGGCAATTTTATAATTTGCATCGGCTGTTTGTAGTGAAAGACCATTTATTTTACAGTCAGAAAGCAACAGCTACTTGCTTGGGATTGAAGTTTATATCTGTATATAGAGCAAGAAAACTTGAATTGTAGAAAGAAGAACACCCAATTTACATCAGATGTACATAATTAGTATTCACAAAAAGGAAAATTCACTCTAGTTAAACTCCAATAAAACACATACATTATTACATTTCTGTAAAATAATGAGATGGTCACCTACATACTCATGGACAGGTGCAATCTTACATAGGTATATACCAGAATTTAACAATATCTAGTGTATGTTTCTAAAGGGAAATTCCATTTTATCTACTTTACGTCAATTTCAAACCTAATTGTATCCCACGTGTATTAATCCATCATGTATAACAGTTCACTATTTAATACAACTAAATATTCCCATGGGTAATAACAGAGTAGTCCTGGTTTATCCTGGCCTAAGCCATTCACATCACTGCTAGTGGGTGACTTTCTTATAAACCCTTGGGGTTTACTAAAATGCTGACCAATTCTACTAGCAATGGAAAACTTGGCCAATGATCAATAACTATTTGCCTAATACAGTACATATATACCATTTGCAAGGTACATGTATGTTGGCCATTCATGACTCACGAATTTTGATAATTGATATTTAGAGACAATTTCTGGTAACCACAATGGACTAGTGGAAATGATGACTGGACAATGTGTGAGAATTGCTTCAGTCTTTTCAAATGTGGTTGTGGAGAAGGATGGAAAAGGTAAATGGACAAAAAAGAAAACCAATTATGAAGTGCTGGAGGTGGAGGAGGGAATGGTTGGGAGAGGCCTAAAGGAAGCAGGAAAAGTGGATCAATATTTTAATTCACGATCGAATGCTGAAAACTGTAAAAGCTGGGAGGATGTTA
This sequence comes from Hetaerina americana, assembly GCF_022747635.1. Taxonomy (NCBI): domain Eukaryota; kingdom Metazoa; phylum Arthropoda; class Insecta; order Odonata; family Calopterygidae; genus Hetaerina; species Hetaerina americana. The sequence continues at coordinate 32,537,253 of NW_027286985.1, read as the reverse complement.
GAAGAGTGAGGTAGGGGAGGAAAAGGATATGTGTTGAACAGAATGAAGGGAGATAGAGAGTACTTAGAATTGAAGATCATTTTAATGTAGCATACAGTGTCAGGCTGCGTCCATTTGGCTGGAGCTGGGCAGAGTGGTGATAATCAGTCTACATTCATCCAGAGCCTTTATCTGTACTATAGACTACCAATAATGATAAATCATTTTTAGGTCTGAATACCAAATTTCCTAACTAGCCTTTTTATGCATCCTGACATATGGTACAGTCGTTTTGTTTCCATGACTACCTGACTGCAGCTGACAACTACATAGAGGGGGGCTGACTTGGTTGACATATAAGCTCAGATAATCATGATAAGGGATATCGATTCCTACTTCAACTTGAAATTTAAATTAAACACAGCCTTAACTTCATATCCATGCACTCCACTTGTAGAAATGGTTTTGGGATCCACTACATGCAAGGATTCTAGCATGGTGTAAACGATGTTTAATCACATCAGGCATTAGTAATTAGTTCACTCAATTATGTATTAGCAAATATTCACTTGGAGGATATCATGAAAAAATGAAATGAATAAAATTCTATCCTAGGCTGCTTTGCTATTTGATGAGAATTTTAATTTCCTTGACATTTTGTTCTCCATACTGATAACATCATCCTAATGACATTCTCAGTAATAAGTATGCATGTATGTGCTGAATATGGGAAAGTACTCACGATATTTAAAGAGAGTTTGAGAGGGTTATTACTTTATTTCAATTAAAATTTCAAGTAAATAAATCACTGCTTTAATTGATAAGTTTTGAGTTGTCAAGAATAAAAAAATCACATCACAAACATACACACAAAACACAGATTTCAAAGGGTAAATGGCTACATTGTGTTTAAGGAGACGTCAAAGCTTTTAATTCTGTCGATATCCAGTCACTTTTTTCATGCAAACAATACTCTACCCACTACCACACAAGGAAAAAGTACAAACATGAATATTTTCAAAATATTTTAATATTAAAAAACCATAAACACAGTAATCAACCCGAAGGTCGGTTTTGTAGGTGATGGTAGAGATCACCCAGTACTAAGCCTTATACGGCGTGTGAAATTCACACATCAGGGTAGGGGGGCCAGTTCCTTTCCCTGTGCCGGTTATGGTTTCCCAGGAAGACCTGGTACCCGAAAAATCACTTAAGCTTGGGTGGAGCTGCAGGTGCCCAGAGTGCCTTGCCCGGGAATCGAACCCGGGACCCTCTGGTCAGTAGACCAACGCTCTACCCACTGGACTACCGCGACCCACATTTTTTTTTTTTTAATATTATGAGGTGTAATTTTTTAATATGATGAGGCATAATGAGGCAAAATATTTTAATATTATGAGGTGAAAAATCCATTTTGAAAATTTACACATTACTCAACTAACTACATAGGAAAAAGTTGAATTATATCTACACTAACATATGACTGGATGCTGTTCATAGAGATTAAACCAATGGTTTAGAACCACTACTTTCTTTTTATTATTTTAACTAGAGTTGGACGTTACATTAATCAAACAAGGAATCATAACTCGAAAGGCTGGGTAACAATGGCTGTGTGATGGTGGTAAGAACCTGTGAGAAAAACAGCATCTGGAAAGATTTAGAATTAGCTAATTTGTACACTCATATAAAAATATAAACAGCCATGCAATAGGTTTAACCGGCTTGAGGGGAAACTTAACTCAGACCATTGGATGATGCAGGGTAAGGATGTGAAGTCTGTCATGAAGTCTTCATGGACTTTTCTCTATGAAAGTCCCTTTCAAGAAGTATATATACCTCATTTCCTTGATTGTTTGTATAAAAAAGCACGGCTTTGAAATTGTGACCTAAATATAATTTGAGCAATATGTGATAAACATACATAGTAAATATGTGGATATCACTTAAAAAATGGTGATTTTTACAATTAAGTTATTTTCATGTCCACGCACATTTAACCATTCCAGATAATAAAGGCATTAATTTTATCTATAGCCATATGGTCTAGTCAGCCTGTTTTGAATCATTAGATTTTCAAGTTTAAATTCATTTATGCATGTGACTAAAAAACCATGTAGGAAATAGCAATGATTTAAGTTTACAGAGTAGTGATTTTTTGAAAAACTGACAGCCCCTTTTAGAGTAAGTAACAAAGGTGGTTCTGTTGCGGAATTGAAACTTTTCTCAAAACTGAAGCTTTAGAAATGAGGGGAGGGACAGAAATACAGCATACAGTGTATCCTATGCCCACTTTTTTCTGATTTCTTGAACTGTCCCCTACAAACTTCCTCTGTTCTGCCAACATTGTTAAAATATTGTCAGCCATACTCTTATTTTATTTTTGCCATTACCACATATCAAAAGCCTCTAAACTAAGTTCAATACCTTGGCCAAAATACCAGTTTTCTAATCAATTCAGTACCATTCTTTATAATATTCTCGGTAGAATTTTACTCACTATTAGTGTATCCATCATATATTCCCTTCTTGCAAATGCTAGTTTCATCAATGCAATCCTTCTCCAACTATTCCTACCACTATGCCCATCTCCAAACTTATAACCCCAAACTTAGCCTATCTTTCCAACCTTTTGATTACTTCATTTAATAATTTGCTTTTCTTGAGGTTCATTTGATCCTGTAAAAAATCTTAACAGTTGCCGCAAACCTGTACCCTGGATGCCTAGTTATGACTCAATCATGTGGAAATCCAACTGAGTCACTGAGTTGCTCACTTTTAATCCCAGCATACACTTATTTACCACTTTCACAGACTTCTAGAGAAGGAGGAAGTCCTTATAAGTCACATTCATTCAATACTTTCCACATGTCCAGAAGAGTTTCTGCGCAGTTTTCTCAAAATACCACATGGCTTAATCAAGAGCTGCTACATGACTGAATCCTATTTTAATGCACTAAAGAACTTTACAATATAGTGGCAAAATTCTGGGATGGGTTTTTTTTGGAGAAAAGTGAATACAGGAATATTTAATTGGTTTCGTGTTTTCCTGCACTTAGGCCTTGAGGTAACTGCAAAATTAATATCCTTGTGCATTGTAAAATGATCTGCATACATTTACCCTTGCAACAGCCCCCATTATAGACACAAGGTCAAAATAACAGAGTTCCCTTCAAACAGATAGAAGTACTAACTCTTATATCAATTTAATTAACATAAAATGAATAAAATTTTATTTGAAAAAGTTTAGACTAATTAAAAAGGTGATTTCATTAATTATTGGCTCATTTGCATGAAGAATCTTCCATTTAATAAGGCTTTGCTATATGTTAAATATTTTTTCATGTCCTGCTTGCTTATTTAAGACTTTCATCACCTGTTCTCAAAAGAAGTGCAGACCTTTTTCGAAAGAACATTATATGAAAATTGTCCATTTGCCTAATTAAATTGATTATAAATCAAAATTTGAAAGATGAACCACTATAAAGTCATGAACAATTCTTATTTCTTTCATAAAATTTGGATATTTTGATATTGGACAATGAATTCAAATAATTTCTTGAATCTTGAAGAATTGATGAAATTTACTCAATCTGGTTAATATTTATGTAAATCCTTCACAAGAAGGATCATTCACATAATAAGTTCCCTGGAAATATTGAATACAAAAAGCTTCCTTAATTTAATAGTATCCCTTAAAGTGACCCCACCTCATCCTCACATGAGCACCACTAAAAAGTCGTTTAAATAAGAAACTAAGCACCTTTAATTCAAAACAATGAAAAACAAGGACAATTTACCCAGAGATCACAATAATACAATAGCATAGAAACCTAACAGAATCAAAGTTACTGCACTAAGACTCATTCATTGATCCAATAAAAATCTTTACCAGTGCTTCCCATTGGGCTTGTTCTAGAACAACATAATAAATTTAGTGAACCTCAAACATGAACACAAAACCTTTCGCAGGAAGAGCAAAGAGATGAATCTAATATTTTATTAGCAAAGCACCTACACATACTTGTATATAACTATGCTAAAATGTGCAAACTAACCAAAATAAAATTGCTTCCATCTGATTGAAACATTACTACATAAATTTCGCCAGCCATTACAGATTTTTTACTAGGGAAGAATATAAATGACAATAAAACACATGCATGATTTAATCAGATATACAAAACTTGTGCACCATGGAGAAAATTAATACTTCATCCCAATGAACTGGCTAGCAGAGCTTGTCTTACTTTCTTCAGTCTTTTTGGAAGGTCACGTGAAAGCAGGTCCTTTTCCCAGCCACAAGCACATACCCAGACTACTCAGTAGTTTCTTTAGTAGTTCTTCAGTTAAGATGACAACCACTAGATAGTCAAAACACATGCTCATGACTAATGGGAAAACGGTAACAGAAAACCTCAACTAATTATCAAGGAGATACACTGTTGATTTTCCCCAAATAAGAGCAAAAGTGCACTTGATCATGAGTGTACACCAGGTTTATTGCATTATCCTTCCCCAGTTGCAAGGTGGATTTGGCCAAATGTATACCTCGATAATAGTGAACAATTCTCTGGATTAAACCATATTTTACCCTTGCTTCTATTAACAACATCCTTTATCACCAAACAATAAGTAGATGATTAGTTCTACAGGGGGATCTACTTAAAATTTACACCACTCCCACCATAAACATCAAAAGAAGGGATCTATTAACTAAATCATATATATTTAATAAATGCAACACTGAATAATTGCCACTAAAGACTCCTTCCTTAATCCTGGTTACACCTGTCCCCACCCTGTCATGTCACATAGGACAACATCAAACTGCCATACAATTACTGCATGGATGGTGATCACTGGTAATTGATGAGTGACAACTCTTATTACAATGCTTACTTGCATTAAGTGCAGTAAGAACCAGAATTGATCAGATTATTTAAAGAATATATAATGAAATTGGAATTAATCTTGGAAATCTCATAACATCAATAAATCTATTATGTAACATTATGAAAATTCTCATATTAAACATCATATATCAATCAAGTAAAATCATCCATAGAGCCTTGAGCATTAGGACAGTTTTGCTACTTCAACTAGGCTAGATTGTTAGTTCCTCTGTCTCTAGCAAGACAGATAAAGCCCAAAAGTTACTTTGACTTTAACCTAAAAGTTAGCTAGCTGGATGAGAGATCTTTTCAATCATCATTAAGCCCAATGGGATGCAAAGATTTTACACCCATCAACAGTAGGAGCACTAATGTCTTCTTCTGCACAATCCATGGCTTCCCAGAAAGAGGTGGTAGCCATAAAATGTAACAGTTCTCGTTTGGGAAAATCTTGTCAGTAGCCATGCATTACTCACTCACTTGGCTATTGCCTGGTACCTACCTCTACCGCAAGACATAAGGATTATTTGACTCAAATGATGACCATCGAAAGAGTACACTTAACATGCGATTCAGTTATGCTTCGGCTTAGCAAAGTGGTCCGGCACTTATCCCTCAACAATTTTGCTAGCAACACTAAGATAAATGATTTTTCACAACCAGCATCCCTTCTATGTTTAAGTATGGATTGATAAGTAGCAAAAGATAATTAAAGAGATAAGGTTGATAAGGAGCAGCCTAAGCAAGAGTCACAGTTGGTGGGTAATATCATATTGTTTCCACTTTAGGGAAAAACTATCATTTTAACACTGTGACTCCAGAGCTTGTTTGGCAGTACGCTTAATAAGAAGAATGGGGTTAAAATTAAAATACATTTCCATAGATTTTGGCAATCCCATAATACAAATATATAAGACAAACAAAACCAATTTGAGCCATTTAATTAATTATGTGCCAACCAACTTTCATATTTATTATTGAACACAGCATTAAATGCGTAAGATTGGGCTTCCAAAAAAATGAACTGCACAAATGAATGCGTTCCATGCTAACAATTTATAATTGATCCTTCATTTAATGTCCAAGTACATACATATACTAATTTAGAAATCACATTGTTTGAATATGTCAGTTTTACTAATGCTGATGCCAATGGCAAACTTAAAAAATGAAAACTAACAAGATTTAAATATTATGGAAAAGCCTGGAATAAAAATAAGCTATTGGCAAGCTGTAAGAAAGCTTAAAGAAGCTACAAATTAAATATATATACCTTTTAGGTTTTTCATTAATACTTGACTATGTATAATGAATACTTAAAAATTTGTGTGTCATTTTCTTTATTTTTATTCCCCTCTTCATAAAAAATATTTTGGATTCAAATTTCTGTAGCAACGGAGTAAAAAATATGCACACTAACTTAAAAGGGCAAAGCTGCAAAACTCTCCCTGGGAGCTGGTTAAGACAATGTTACTAGCAGGAATTTTTCTTCGAATGTTAGTAGTAGTTGTAGGGAAGGCGACTGACAGCTAAGGTCATTTGCGCCATCAGGGATATATGGGAAAGGAAGGGTGAATAGAAAGCTGGCGCCAGCATTAGCCTACTCTTTTCAAAAGGTGCCAAGGGATCTGCAGTTTAACGTCCCATCTGATGGACGTCATACTCACTCAAAGTGCTCTCCTCAAAGCCCCTCAAGTAGGG